>NW_022436960.1:13034614-13369545 GCF_009761245.1 Sapajus apella | reverse complement strand
AAAAAAAAAAAAAAAAAAAAAAAAAAAAGATGTCTTCAGGAACCAGAACAAGGCCAAAGTATATTTCCTAACTATTCTAAAAAGCTTGTGTTGTTACTATAGGCATACTACCTCACATGCTTTCAGTCTGGGGTGTTTTCAAAAAGATATAATCAACCAAGAAAAAGTAAGGTAGATGTGAAAAATGTCTTTGAAGCTATTTCAGTTGCTACTGTTAGAAAACGTTTGAATTTAAACTCTACTAGGTATAAAATAAGCTTATAGAAAATACTAGTTTTGGAATCTGAATCAATGACCCAGAAATAAATCTTGGAGAGGGATAAGTGAAATTCTAAAACAGTGGAATCAAAGAATATCAAACTATTATTTCCAAATGGTTTGTAAAAATAATGTTTCTGGGTTACAATGTGAAAACAGGTACACTTTAAATCTCCAGGTATTAATAATACACTGGCATTTTGTAACATAATGCTAGTCAGTTAAGGAGTGAATTTCCTTCAAAGGGGTTTATTACTTGAAGTGACTGAAGGATCTTGTTTTACAGTCTCCCCAGTAACACAAACTCCTCCCTTTTCAGGGTCTTTGCCATCTGGTACCTACTTCCGCCACTTTTCTGAAGTTACTTAAAGGCCAACATTTTGTCCTTCTCCTAAACAAAATCAAACTCAGACCTCTCATTTCTTGACTTTTCTGTTCTTGTCATCTTAAAACACTGTCTTCCCTTTGTTTCCATGAAACTAAGTTCCTAGTTCTCTTTTGACATTGCTTTTCTGGCTTTCCTTCTAACCACTGACATCCTCTAAAGTCTCTGCCTATTACGATTCTGTTTCTAATCATCCATTTATACTAATATGACATCATGATTCCCTACTCACCTAGGCTCTCCGTCCTTGGAACTAACCTTGACAATTCTCTTCACATTGCTTCCCAATATCCAATAAGCTACTGAGGCTACCTGATTCTGTGTTAAGATCTGACCTTCCCTTTCTAAGATTTGACTTTGCCCTCACATGTTTACCTCCTTTTTACCCTAGAAATAAGACCTCATCAAGCAAGCCTTGGTCAGTTACTTAGTTCTCTGGGATCTGCTGCAGCCTGCAAACAGCTGAAGACCTTTCTCATCATGTCCCTTCCTTGCCCAAGAATCAGTATATGCCCTGCTGAACCCAATCCCAATGGCCCTTACCTGCAATGTCATTCCCTTTTGCAAGTTGCTGTGGTTTGTGTCCCCTAAATTTCATGTGTTAGAAACTGAATCACCAAATTCATAAACTGACTGGAAATGTGGGTCTTTGGGAGGTAATTAGGACTACATAAGATCATCAGGGTGGGGACTCCATGAGCAGGCTGATGACTTTATAAAAAGAGGAAGAGAGACCTGAGCTGACATACACACTCTTGCCATCTCTCCATATGATGCTTTCTGCCATGTTATGATGCAGCAAGATGGTCCTCCCCAGATGCTGGTGCCATGTTCTTGGACTACCCAGCCTCTAGAACTGTAAGAAATAAATTTCTTTTCTTTATAAATTTCCAAGTCTCAGGTATTCAGTTATAGCAACAAAAAACAGACTAAGTCACAAACCAGATTTAAGTCTTTGTCCAAAATTCAACATGAAATTCCTTTTTGGATGAATCTTTCCTGACCTCATCTCCTCCCACAGTGAATTTTAGTTTCCTCAGCAGTCACATCTGGATCACACTCTCTCACACTTGCTGCAACTAAAAGCCAGTTCTTAGAGAAACCATGGTATGGCAGGACCAGCAGAAGGGTATCCATAAATGTTTGCTAAATTGAATTGAATTATACTGTAGCTCTGCCAAAGTTCACTTTTAATTATATAAAGATAGAAAGAAAATAGAAAGCACATCCTGTTTCAACTGCAACAGTTATTACTTTAATTTCTTCAACAGTAATAACAGAAACAGATATTAAGAGCATTTTTAAATTAGAAAAATCACTGGAACAAAATCTTTTAAACATTTTTGTTAGTTTTCTTGCCTCCAACACTTTTGATAGATTTTATCACTCTGAATATAGAGGAGTTTTTTGGCATCTGAGGAGCTGAGGATTGATGACAATGGGCAGTCTCACACATGTGAAGGATGAATTGTGTCCAGAAAACTGTGGGTCAGAGAGATATTTTCCAAATGGGAAATGAATTCTGACAGGAAGCTACCTGGTGGGAAATGAAGGATGACTTTGAAAAGCTAGTAATCATGATCAAATTTGAGTTGTGTTGCCTAGTCTGAAATACACTCATGAAATTACAATACATAAGTTGTTCTGAAAAGAACTTAATTATGCAGAAGAGGAACAAACAATCTTATAAAATTTGAGCATTCGCATCATCAAACATGTTAATGTATCGTAGATAACAAGTCTGTCTTACAAAATAACTGATGTCCAAGAGCACTTTAGTAGGTTTCTAAATCTTACCTCCTGGAGGAGGTAAGACGAAGTTAGCTCTGGGCTAGATAAAACTAGCAGGAAGCTGCTATAAGAAGATATTGTTCAAAATCATATGTAAAATTAAAATTATACCTAAGTACTTACATCTAATTTCCTCTGCATTATCTCCTTCTACTTATATGTTAAATGTTTCCATACATTTACTGAGCATTAAATGTGCATCTTCCCTGTGCCAAGCACCATCCAAAGCTCCAGGGAGCTAATAATCTCTGTCTAAAAGGAATTCACAGCCAACTAGGGGAGTTCACAGGTTTGGTGGGAAAAACAAATGAAGAGTAAAGGATAGGAAATAACTAAAAGGGAAGAAATCATATGAAATGGAAAATTTTAGGTTTAATCCTAAATTTATTAAACTAAGAATAATCCAACAACTCAATGTTAAAGAAAGCCGGCTAAGAACTCTGCCAACTTGATGATAGTTGGATTCAGTTTTCTGAAATTCTCACGTCTGAATGGGTCAAGCTAAAAGACAACAGCGAGTAATAGTTCTGAACATACTAAGACGCTGCAAAATAATCGCTATGTAGAACAATCTTTTGGCTTCCCTGAGTAACACTGGAAGAATTGTCTTGGGCCACACAGAAAACACACTAACAATAGCTGATGAGCTTAAAAAAAATCTCATAACGTTTTTAAAAAGTTTACAAATCTATGTTGGGCCACACTCAAGGCTGTCCTGGTCAGCGAAGATGCGGGTTGGATAAGTTTGATGTAGATGTAACAACTTTAAGCTATTTAGCTAAATAAGAAGTTGTCCCAATATTTCCGAAGTTATATAATTACTGATACTTTCCTAATACCTTAATTATAATACTTTCAACATTACAAAAGAAATTTAGAATTACATTATATCATTATAAAACAATTCTGAAATAATAGGAAATCATTACAGAAACTTTGGACAATACACAAGTGGTCAGAAGTGATCTATATGACCAACTCATAACAATTCTACAGGAAATATTACACAATAAAGAAAATCTTGGAATTATGCAACATGCTCTATAATTTCAAGAAAAATAAAATGAAATGCAATTGCAAAAGCAAACCTGTTTGACCACCTAGGATGTTTTCCCCTTCCCTGCCAACATCTGAGCCTCCCCCACCCTCTGCAGGCGTTCTCCTCTCACCCCAGCAATTGTTCCCCCTTTTCTGAACTCACTGTTGGTTTGCCTGCTGCCACTAGGCAGTGAATGAACTGCTACTTTTTATTTTCCATGTATTTGCTTTTCTTCCCAAAGAGATCATATGCTGTTCCCTGAAGAAAGGAAGCGTGCCTTGTACTTCTCTGTATCCACAGCAATGGGGATGCACCTTGCACATAATAAATGTTTGTTTATGGGGATGCATATGCTCATTTTATGTTCATATATCTGTGAATATTAATGAATACAGTTGATCGAGAAAAAAAAGACCTAGAATAAAAAATTGAAAATGCTACACATTTTGTCTGATTTTGAAGTATTTCTGAAGAATTCAATATACCCTGCACTACTTAAGTAAAAGCTAAAAAAAATTCCAATATTTTTAAAACTGAAAATTCACATATTATGAATTTTTAAAGCTCTTTAAACTTAGATAAGATAGAGAACAAAAGATCACCAAACTTTTACTTAACCAGTAACCCTCAAATGCATCTTCTTCCACTTCTCTCAAGCTTGTTTATAAAATTATTCTAATACAACCAAAGAGGAACACTATTTAATTTTTAAATAACTAGTTCTAAATAATGCATAATTATTCTAAACAAATAGAATCTACATCTTTATTGAATTCTATCCCCAACACCCACACACTTAGCCTATTTTAAATGTCCCAGACTACCAAGCTCAAATGCACATCCTTTAACACAGAAGTATGTCAGAGGCAAAAATAACTGCATAACCAAGCCATACTAACAAATTAGTGATTGTATGAATGAGTGTCATAGGCAAGACTAGTACAGGAAGCACAGGGTTCAGGAGCTGTTGGATGGCCCGACAGTCTGCCCTAAAAACAACTCCTCTCCCATCTGTTCGCTGATGCCCACACTTCTTTCTCCTTTTCCCTTTTCATTCCTTTTTCCTTTACTTTCCCTTCCCTTTCCTTTCTTTTTCTCAGATGGAGTCTCACTCTGTTGCTCAGGCTGGAGTACAGTTGTGCAATTATGGCTCACTGTAGCCTTGACCTCCTGGGCTCAATTGATCCTCCCACCTCAGCCTCCCAAGTAGTAGCTGGGACTACAGGTGCACATCAACATGCCCAGATAATTTTTGTTTTTGTTTTTTGGGTTTTTTTTTTTTTTTTTTTTTTTTTGTGGAGACAGGGTTTTTCCACACTGCCCAGGCTGATCTCAAACTCCTGGCCTCCAGTGATCTGCCTGCCTTGGCCTCCCAAAGTGCTGGGATTACAGGCATGAGCCACCGTGTCCAGCCAATTCCTTTAATATTAAACAGACATAAGGCTTAAATTACAGATGTCCCTATGCTATCAGTGTTGTTTGGTGCTTCCCTAGAGCTGACTCGACCTTGTGCCCATTCTTGGTCTCCAGGGTCCCTGTGATTTGGGAGGCAAGGATCCTACTCACAGCTCCAGAGGTTATGTTCTGCCAATCAGCAAAATGCTGCCAGTGACTAGTTCTCAGATTATTAGATACTCCTGGCCCTAATAATTGGCTCAGGGGTATCCCACAACCTTAGAGAGAAGCCGAGAGCTTCTGGTCATCCTGAGTAGAGCAGCACTTCCAGCTCAGGTTGGTGAGGTTATGGGTGTGAGATGGGAGCCACTGCAGTCCGTGCGGCATCCTTGGGGGGAGTCAGTCCAAGATCACAACCGACAGGGGGCAGGCTGAAAGAGCACCAGAGACCCGTGGCCAAGGGCCAATCAAATTATACCAAGCCAATCCCACTACTACATGGCTCTGTTGCGAGAGTCAACAAATTCCTTTTATCACTATAAGCAGCTGGGGTTACAATCAGCCACATGTTATATCCTGGGAGAAGGCAACAGACTGATTCAAGATTGCATCATAAAGTTCACGTAAGTTGCATCTGACAGAGCCTCCCTTGAACTCAGGTGTTGATTTAGAGACTTACATCTGAGTCCTGGGCATCTGAAGATGGAAGAGATGCTGGGGGAGAGGACAGATACGTTATTTGAAAAGGATGGCTGGAGGTCTAAACAAATTTTATTTTTATTTTTGAGATAAGGTCCAATGCCCAGGCTGGAGTGCAGTGGCACAATCACAGCTCATTGCAGCCTCAACCTCCCAAGCTCAAGTGATCCTCCCATATTGGCTTCCAGAGTAGCTGAGACAACAGATATATGCCACCATGTCTGGCTTTTTTTTTTTTTTTTTTTTTTTTTGAGATGGATCCTTGCTCTGTCGCCCAGCCTGGAGTGCAGTGGTGCAATCTTGGCTCTCTGTGGCCTCCAGCTCCTAGGTCCATGTGATTCTCCTGCCTCAGACTCCCAAGTAGATGGGATTACAGGTGCCCACCACCATAGCCAGCTAAATTTTATATTTTTTTTTTAAGTAGAGATGGGGTTTCACCATGTTGGCCAGGCTGGTCACAAACTCTTGACCTCAAATGATCTGCCTATCTCAGCCTCCCAAAGTGTTGGGATTACAGGCGTGAGCCACAGTGTCCCGCCTGAGATAGAGTTTTGCCATGTTGCCCAGGCTGGTCTCAAACTCCTGAGCTCAAACGATCTGCCCTGCCTTAGCCTTCCAAACTGCTGGGATTACAAGCATGAGTCACCGTGCCTGGCCTGACAAAATTTTTAAATATTATGCAGTAATTTTGTCTGATCCTGCTTGGCTGTCAGAAGATCCATGTTTTAAAGGACGTGAAGTTCAATGATAGGATTTTAGACACTGTTAGGGATGGCTGGAAAGACATTTTTGGGCAGGGGCCCTTCTGGCCATCCCTAAATGATGCTGTGTGGCAACCACCCCTTCTGCTCACTTTAGATCTCAACTGCCCTCACCAGTAATAGATTCCCTTCTCCAAGTCCCAATTATACGCATGGTCAGGGCCACACGGTAGAACCTGTTGCTCCCCTGCTTAAATTCCTAAAGTCAGACCTCACACCTTTCAGGTTCCACCCCAACAATGTGGCCTTGGAAGCCGGTGGGACAAAGTTGACTCCCGGCCTCTCCAAGGCCCCCTTCCAGCACCTACAGGTTCTCCCTCTTCAAGACTCACCAGCAACTTCTCAAAGGCACCGAGAGTGTTTCCTCCCCAGGGCCTTGCACACCACATATCTTGCCTGAAATGCTCTTCCATGCCCTAGGCCCACACCCTTGTCGCTTAGCTGACCCAGCCTTGATCTTGTCTAGGCTGAAAGTGTCTCCCTCAGGGAAGCCACCCAGCCCAATCAGGCCCCGGGCTATAATCATTGATGATATTCTTTGCTTTTCTACCACAGCAGGTAGGGAAATGTGTAATGATCTCATTTTTTAAAATGTTTTATTTATTTATTTATTTATTTATTTTTGAGACAGAGTCTCATCTCACTCTGTGGCCCAGGCTGGAGTGGCACAATCCTGGCCCACTGCAACCTCAGCTTCATGAGTAGCTGCCAAGCCCAGCTAATTTTTGTATTTTTAGTGGAGATGAGGGTTTCGCCATGTTGGCCAGGCTGGTCTTGAACTCCTGACCTCAAGTGATCTATCCACTTCGGCCTCCCGAAGTGCTGAGATTACAGACATGAGCCACCGCACCTGGCCTGATATTGTTTTTAGTGTAATTATTTACTTAAGATCTATTTACCTGACTAAACCATAAACCGAGTATGAAGCCAGGAACCAAGTATCCTGCTTCACCACTAACAAATAGGATCTGAACTGCTGGATGATTCCATGATTTCTGGTCACTACTGGTGCTATACCTTTGTCTTGTTCGTTAGTCAGTGATCCTGCCTTATATTGGCAGTTCCTATGTTTATTACTATCTGGCGTATATGTAACTCAAACCTAAAATCAGTCGTGGATGACCTCAGCCAATCCCTGGTCCTCACCAAACCTCACCTCAACCAATGGAGCTTCTGCTGCTGCCATCACCATGTTAACACAGAACCCACAAGTTTAAAAACAGTATAAAGAAAGAAGTGATGAGAAGTAGGGGGGGCTTTGGAGAGCCAGCCCCAGGGAACAAGGTCCTCCTAGGGCTGTTCTGCCTCCAGGGTGATCCTACAGCCCCAACACAACTGCCCCTGCATGGTCTTAATCTTTTATTTTACTTTATCCTATATCCTAAATAATTTACCCTTGCTTGACTTAATATGCATTTAATAACTATTTTGTTTTAATAATGCAAATGCCTCTGGGAAGACTAAGGAAATTATCAGTTATGCACATGTTAGTATGAATTAGTTAAATCACAATACTTACATACTAACATCTAACTGAGATCTGCTACGCAGAGGAAAGGAGTTTTACTGGGTTGGGGAAGCAGGGAGGAAGCAGCTGGTGCCTCTGGGAACCCCAGCAGGAAGGCACTAAAGAAGGGGTGAGCTTATCCAGAAAGGCAGAAGTGTTGGGATCCATGAGCCCCACACACCGGGTGCCAGAATGCAGGGATCCATCAGCCCCACGTTGGGCACCAGAAGGTAGGGAGCCAGCCCTATATCACCCGTGGGTACCCTGAGTTCGGTGGTAACAAGGGCATGAGAAAAAGACAGATTAAGAGAGACAGTGGGACCAGGGGGCCATCATTTATTACTCTGGAGGAGGCAGGGAAGACCCTGAGCTCTGATCATTCACGCTATTGATTATAATCACTTTGATCTACAGGGTAGGGGTAGAGTAATGGTGGGGAGTGGGTGATGTGATGGTGGAGTAAATTAGTGAGCCAGAAGTGAATCAGTGAGGCAGAACTGGTGTGTCGTTCTAAGGATTGATAACAGTGGTGGTTTCAGAGTTTCACAGAGGAACATGTGGTTATCTTTAGCCAATTATCTATGCGCAACTGATGGAATGCAGGCCTTACAAGAAGCCTACAAGTCTGGCTATGTCATAGTGTTACAAAGGGGTTTTACGTCCTTGAGCACAATGTTTATGGTCAGAGCCTAGGTCACCCTGCACTGGAACATGAGGCATGAGGAAGCCTTCCTCCTTAGAGGCCTGCTACAGCCTTTTGCAATTTGTTGTTCCTTGTTTATATGTTACTTATAACCAATTTATGTAGGCACTCTGTAAGTCCTTTCCCCTTTGCTGCTTTTCCCAACAGAAGAAAGTTTCCCCTGCTTTTCTTTTGTATCTCAACCCTAATAGGAGCCTTAGACATCAGGGTATGGATGAACCACACTAGGAATTGATGATGCCTCATGGGCTAACCTGGAAAATTAAGTGTCATTCATTACATTGTTGGGCGCTACATTGTAGGTTCCAGATTCAGCTTCCCAATCATTTTGAAATCAATCCATTCTTAATTGGGGGCTGTACTTCCTTTGTCTTTTCCACAGGGAAAAACCTTGAACTAAGCCCATAATAAGTGTGCAGTAAACACCCGTTTACCCGATAAATTAACAGTGTGCAATCTCATCATCAAGTCAAGTGAATATGGTCCCTGAAGAGACACTGGCAAGACCGGTAGGACTAAGCTAAAATAAAGGTTTTTCTTGCTATAATATGGTTTGGAAGTTGGAGTGACTTGCACTTCAAATTATGTATACTTAAACCACTATTATGCACAGGACTATGTGGTCCTCAGAGTTTATAAAGATACAAACATTCCTATTAAAAGATATGTCAATTTTGTATCCAATTCCATCAAATTAAGGCATTTACAAGAATACACCAAGATAAAATACTCCATAGGGTCAAGCAGAGAAACTTAAAATGCTCTCCTGAAAAGACTGCAACTGGGGGTCCCGGGTCTCTAGAGCACCAAGTGAGTACCTGTCTTTGGGGATGCGGCCAGCCTCTGGACCTGAGGGAGGCCAGCTCTGGCTACCTTTACACTGTAGCTCCTTGTTTTAAGTACACCAGGTTAAAGTATTTATATTTTCTGTAGCTGAATAAAGACAAATCAGCAAGCTAAGGATAAAGACACTTCATATTCCACATTTGAAGCCCATTTTACTTTACATACTGTGACTTCCCTCATAGGGACCAATTACAAATTCAAAAGGAAAGTGACATACCCTTTGTGATCATAACAGACATCAAAATACTATGCAAAGCTGCTTTCTTACAGAAACAAATATGCGCACACTAGGTCTCATCCTAGTGTATTAAAGAAATAGGCCAGGCATGGTGGTTCATGCCTGTAATCCCAGCACTTTGAGAGGCTGAGGCTGGGAGTTCGAGACCAGCCTTACCAACATGGAGAAACCCTGTCTCTACTAAAAATACAAAATTAGCCAGGCATGGTAGCACATGCCTGTAATCTCAGCTACTCAGGAGGCTGAGGCAGGAGAGTTGCTTGAACCTGGGAGGCAGAGGTTGCAGTGGTGAGCCAAGATCACGTCATTACACTCCAGTCTGGGCAACAAGAGCAAAACTCTATCTCAAAAAAAAAAAAAAGGAAAAAGGAAAAAGAAATAGAGCTCACATCTGTAATTCCAGCACTTTGGGAGGCTGCGAAGGATCACTTGAGCCTAGGAGTTTGAGATCAGCCTGAGTAACATAGTGATACGTCATCTCTACCAAAAAAAAAAAAAAAAAAAATTTCTTGAATCTACTAGGATAAGACCTAGTGTGTGCATATTTGTTTCTGTAACAAAGTAGGTTGGCATAATATTTTGCAATTTTTTAAAAAATTAGCTGGATGTGTTAGTACACACCTGTGTTCCCAGCTACTTGGGAGGCTGAGGCAGGAAGATCACTTGAGCTGAGGAGTTCAAGGCTACAGTGATGCATGTTCACACCACTGCAGACCAGCCTGGGTGACAGTGAGACCCTGTCTCAAAAAAACAAAAACAAAAATAAAAATAACTCTAATGTACTTGTTCCCTTCCCCTCATACTTTAAAAATGTTAAATTTAGCTTATTAGAAAATATTAACCATCTTGGTATCAATGAGATAGTTTTGCTGAAAAGTAGCAGTATGGAATTCATTTTAAAAAGGGGTAATCAAATCTCAGCAATCTCTAATGTATTGAGGGCTCCTGCCAGGAGGTCACAGAGCTTGACTCACTTGTCCTTATTACATAACATCTGATCACGACTGTAAGGCATTCTCACTTCCATGAGGTTAAAAAATTCTATATACTCATGTGATGTTACCAGAATTAAAGGATTAAATGACAAGGATCTGCCACTGCTGAAAGCATGAGCTATAGAATCCATAGAACCGACTTTGCATGCTGGCTAAGAGGCCACAAAAAGTTATTTTACCTCATTCTAGGTCCCTGCTGCCTCAGCACAAGATGGGGATGGTGACAATAGCTACCCTGGGTTGCTATGAAGAGAAAATAAAGCAAAGCACAGAAAGCACTTGGTCCACAGTAGGTGGTAAAAACCCTTAGAGAATATTATTTATGATGACAACATCCTAAGAGACCTCACAAAGAACCTAGTGTCCTAACTCCCAACAACAGCTAGACCACAGATCAAGCTCTCTTCCCAAGTGTGATGAGAGCTGGTGAGTTCCCAGAGGCCTTCTTTTGGGCTAAGCTGTCAGCAAGGAGCTGCAGTCATTCTCAGTGGACACAAAAAGCACACAGTTCTCCTTAGAGTTTTGCTACCTGAGAAAGGCTTGAAGAATCCTTCTTTCTTTTTACCAGATGGAAGGCAGAATTAGAAAGGGGATGGCTTCTCCATTCCTCATCAAAAGTGAGGTTGGCAGAGTACATATAATACCTTCCCAAATGTCTCCAATTCCCAGGTAATGCACCCTCAGCATTATAAACATAGCAGTTTAGCATCTGGTTTCAGAATTGATGAAAATTAACTGTATCTAGAATTAGACATTAAGCTAAAATAATTTTAATTAATCTTAGATTAGGAAAATACCAGAGCACTTCATCTGCAATAATTTCATGACGTATATACGATCTAAGAAAGGTAAAACCTTGAACATCTCCAGTATTTCTCCTGGGAAGGTAGGTAGATACACCATTTTCCTGTTGGACATTGTTGTTTGATATTACAGGGCTTTTACGGAAAGACACTATCCTCCACTCTACTAAAGCCATATAAGAATCTAACAGATGTTATATGACTCACGGCAATTCAATAATTCCAATTATAAATTTCCCTAAGCTGATCACAAAAAAATATATTATGTAACAGTTAATACATACAAAAGAACATAGGTGACAAATAGGTGTATTATGAAGCATAACAATAGACAAAACCAAATCTTGTGAACTCACCCCCAACGTCAGAGCTAGAAAATTAACAAGATTACCATAGCTGCCTCTGTGTTCCTTCTTGATCTGAGCCCTGTGCCACGTCTTCTTAAGTAATCACTTTCCTGAACTTTTCATTTCTCATTCTCTTGCTTTTCAAAATATTTTTCTTCCAAATGTGGATCTTGAAATGTCTATGTTTTAGTTTGGTTAAACCCCGAGAAAATCTTTGAGACCTTTATGTCCATGTGGGTCTAAAGTTGGTAGACTGCAGGAGAGACTGGGCTGACATGGCTCAGCTGTCACCATTCTTCCCTAACAAGCATGACACGCCCCACCACCCATCTCCCAAGACAAACTTCTAGTGATTCTCTGGTTTTCATCTATATAACTGTTGTCTGAAAGGGGACAGAGCCTTCTGCCAACCCAGGATGAATCTCTGTACAGTTGTTTCAATGGTGGACCTGGGGCTGACTACCTCGTTGGTAAGAAAGTCTTCCTGCCTGGAAGAGAGGTAGTAAAAACCCAGACGCTTTCTAGACACTTATCTGTGAATCTACTGCAAGACCCTCCCCAAATCCTTTTTTTTTTTTTTTTTTTTTAAGAGTCTAGCTCTGTCACCCAGGCAGGAGTACAGTGGCGCGATCTCGGCTCACTGCAACCTCCGCCTCCTGGGTTCTAGCAATTCTCCTGCCTCAGCCTCCTGAGTAGCTGGGATTATAGGCACGTGCTGCCACGCCCAGCTAATTTTTTATATTTTAGTAGATATGGGATTTCACCATGTTGCCCAGGCTGGTCTCGAATTCCTGAGCTCAGGCAATCCATCTGTCTTGGCCTCCCAAAGTGCTAGGATTACAGGTGTGAGCCACTGCGCCCAGTCCCCAGCTCCCCTTTCTAAACAGGTAATGAAGCAGATCATGACTGTCTGGCTGACCATACGGTTCCATCAACACATTCACTACTAATTCCTATACACTTCCCTCAAGTCCTGTTAAGGAGCATGATTTCCTCATCCTTCCTCCAGAAAGCCATGTCTCTGGAAGCATCCCATCCTTATTGAAGAAACTATTAAAAACTGTGAAGGATCTGAAGATGTAGTCTCCTTGGCAGCTGCCACATGCCACAGGCTCACAGATGCTGGCAGAAAACCCAGGACAACTGGGTCAGAAACAAAGGACTTCATTACTCTGGGCCCAGCAAGCAGCAAGAGCATTAGCACGTTTGTGTCGGTCCTTGCCCCAAATTCTCTGAGCTAATGCAGCTGGGCCCAGAGGGATGCCTGCATGTGCAAAAGGCTGCATCACAGAAGAAGAACCTTGAGTTTAAGAAATCAGGATCTTTTTTTAAAAATTTTTAAAAGAAGTTTTTTGAGTCAGAGTCTCCCTCTGTCATCCAGGCTGGAGTGCAGTGATCTTGGCTCACTGCAACCTATGCCTCCTGGGTTCAAGCCATTCTCCTGCCTCAGCCTACTGAGTAGCTGGAATTATAGGCACATGCCATCATGCCTGGCTAATTTTTTTGTATTTTGACTAGAGACATGGTTTTGCCATGTTGGCCAGTCTGGTCTTGAACCCCTGACCTCTGGTGATCCGCCCACCTGGGCCTCCCAAAGTGTTGGGATTACAGATGTGAGCCACTGCACCCAGCCCTGGCTCTTTTTAAATGGTCAGTAAGCAGGCCTTTCCTTTGGTCTGGAAGGAGACACTATCTCTGTCTCCGAAGGCTGTTTTCTATAAAAACATCCTTGAAAAGATATTCTGGGAAAAAGGGCAGCGAGTGCCTCACTCATAAACCATGTGGAAATGAGAAAGGCCTGTGCAGAATGGGTTCCCATCATATGTTATATGTCAATAAAACATTTATTTTAAAACATTTTATTATATGGCTGCTTTAATTTTGTCTTGAACACAGAAACATCAGTCATGTTTACAGAGCCTCTCGGAGGAATGTGTGCCTGTGTGCAGCAAAGGATTCTTAAAAAGATGGGTGTTTATTAGTTGGCACATATGAGGTTGACAGGTTCAGGCATTCAGAAGTTTTGAGGGACTCTTTCTGACCTTTTCTTTTTTTTCCATTGAGCAGGGACAATGATTTTTCTTTGTAATACTAGCTTGAAATTTAATTAATGACTTAAGGAGACTTAAAGAGCTCTTAAAGAAATTTAATTAATGATTGTAAAATACTTAAAGATCTGCTGTGAGACAGAACTAGAAAAATACTGAAAGTTGTAGCCAGAGTCTGTACGGGCAGCCAGTCCCCTGGTATGAGGTAAGCTCATCTTTACATTGATGCCCCTACTTTTCATTATCCTACAATTTGCACCTTTTCCTCCCAAATCTGCTAGTTTCCCCATGTTACTAATGTACTGACCTCTCCTTTCTATTACTCGGTAATTTATACCTTTTCTTTAAGTCCATCATATTCCCTGCATTACTAACTTACTGACCTCCCCTTGATATTATCCTGCAATTTACACCTTTTCCCCCTGACTCCATCAGGTTTCCCATGTCACTGCTAATGTACTGACATTGTACAATTTGTGCTGCATTTCTTGCAATTTGTACTCATTTTTCAGAAAAGGTTGGGGAAGAGCTGCATTGTACCTGTGTCTAGGGTTAAAGAACAGAGACTGTTGAGAGTGGGTTCTCTGGATCCCACCGCAGCCCTGTGAAGGGGCTCCGATTTAGGAAGCTAGGCAGTGATTACACATAGTGAGACGGGCCCTGAACTGATGGCTAAGTAAATGATGAAAAGGAAGATGTAAATTTTATCTTCCATCCCTTTAAGAAAGCTTTAGGGGCTCCACAGAATGACAAAAGTCTATGATAGCCTAATTTACATTATCATATTCTTTTCCTTTGTGTTCTTATGAACAAGATGCCTTCTCATATATTAATTTCTCTCCATTTGTTCTATTGCCATGGTTCCTCCTGGCCACCTATATTGGGTCTTAAACAATTCACAGTTGGTGAGTCAAAGGGAGGCAGGGTTAAGGGTTAAGAACATTCCAGACCCAGAAAGTCACATGCGCAAAGGCACAGAGGTGTGGGCTAAGCCCTTAGGGAAACTGAAACACTTCTGCGTGGCTGGAACACAGTGCAAGTAGGAAAGAGTGCCTTGTGCAGGGATCTGGGCAGATAGTCCACTGACCCAAGGCTTTAAGCAGGGAGAGTACCGTGCTCCTATTTGAATTCAGAATAACCTCTGCAATGGTGACATAGAAGATATATCAGAATACAGATGATACTGGAGGTTTGGAAATAAAGTGGGAGAGTGAGCTGTAAGCTCATAAGAAGATGAAGGCAAGTAGTATGGGCTGCATTGTGTCCCCTGAAAACTCATGCTGAAGTCCTAACCCCCCAGCACCTCAGAATGTGACTGTCATTAGAGATAGGGTCATTAAAGAGGCGATTACATTTAAGTGAAGTCATGCAGGTGGGCCCTAATCCAATATGACTGTTTCCTTATAAGAAGAGATCAGGATACAGACAGACAGACGGACACACACACACACACACACACACACACACACACACACTCTCACACACACACACACAGGGAAGAATATGTGGAGACACAGAAAGAAGGTGGCCATCTGCAAGCCAAGGAGAGAGAGCTCAGAAGGGACCAACCCTGTTGCTTTCCCAGATTTCTAACTTCCAGAACGGTAAGAAAATCAATTTCTTTTGTTTAAGCCACTGTATTAGTCACTCTAGGATTAGTATTAGTCTATGTCACACAGACAGGCATACCCAAGACTGGGTATTTTATAAAGGAGGTTTAATTGACTCACAGTTCCACATGGCAGGGGAGGCCTCATAATCATGGTAGAAGGTGAAGAAGGAGCAAGCCATATCTTATTACATGGCAGCAGGCAAGAGAACTTGTGCAGGGGAACTCCCCTTTATAAAACCATAGATCTCATGAGACTTATTCACTATCATGAGAATAGCATGGGAAAAACCCACCCCATGATCCAATTACCTCCCATCAGGTTATTCCCATGATATGAGGGGGGCATGGGAGCTACAATTCAAGATGGGATTTGGGTGGGGAGACAGTCAAACCATATCATTCTGCCCTTGGCCACTCCCAAATCTAATGTCCTTGAATTTCAAAACCAAACATGCCTTCCCAGCAGTCTCCCAAAGTCTTAACTAATTGCAGCATTAACTCAAAATTCCCCAGTACAAACTCTCATCTGAGACAAGGAAAGTCCCTTCCACCTATGAGCCTGTAAAATCAAAAGCAAGTTAGTAACTTTCTAGATATAATGGGGGTACAGGTATTGGGTAAATACACCCATTCCAAATGCAGAAAATTGGCCAAAACAAAGCAGCTACAGACTCCATGCAAGTCTGAAATCCAGTGGGGCAGCCAGATCTTAAGGCTCCAAAATTATTTCCTTTGACTCCATGTCTCACATCCAGGACATGTCGATGCAAGAAGTGGGTTCCTACAGCCTTGGGAAGCTCTGTCCCTGTGGCTTTGCAGGGTACAGCTCCGCTCCTGGTTGCTTTCACAGGCTTGCATTGAGTGTTTGTGGCTTTTCCAGGTACATGGTCCAAGCTGCTAGTGGGTCTGCCATTCTGGGGTCTGGAGGACAGTGGCCCTCTTCTCATAGCTCCATTAGTCCCAGTGGAGACTACTCTATGTGGGGGTTCCAACCCCACATTTCCCTTCTGCATTGCCCTAGCAGAGGTTCTCCATGAGGGCTCCACCCCTGGAGCACACTTCTGCCTGGATACCCGAGCAATTCTATACATCCTCTGAAATCTAGGTGGAGGTTCCCAAACCTCAGTTCTTGACTTCTGTGTACCCACAGGCCCAACACCACATGGAAGCCTCCAATGCTTGGGGCTTACACCCTCTGAAGCAATGGTTTGAGGTGTATATTGGCCCCTCTTAGCCATGGCTAGGATGCAGGGCAGTAAGTCCTGAGACTGGACAAAGCAGCAAGGTCCTGGCGCCAGTCCATGAAACCATTTTTACCTCCTAGGTTGATGGGCCGGTGGTGGGAGGGGCTGCCATGGTGTCTGACATGCTCTGAAAACATTTTTCCCATTGTCTTGGTGATTAACATCTGGCTCATTATTTATGCAAATTTCTGCAGCCGGCTTGAATTTCTCCCCAGAAAATGAGTTTTTCTTTTCTATTGCATTATCAGGCTGCAAATTTCCAAATTTTTATTCTCTACTTCCCTTTTAAATATACGTTTCAATTCCAAATCATATCTTTGTGAATGAATTAAACTGAATGTTTTTAAGAGCTCCCAAGTCACTTCTTGAATGCTTTGCTGCTTAGAAATTTCTTCCACTAGATACCCTAAATCATCTCTCTCAAGTTCAAAGTTCCACAGATCTCTAGGACCGGGGCAAAATACCACCAGTCAGTAAAGCACACATGCAGCCCTGGACATCTAAGGTTATCACAGACCTGTTATTGCTCAATCTTGGGTGGCTGGATGCCACTTTTCCCTCTAAAGTTGAGGATGCTGATTGCTCAGGGGTCGTGTAACTAGTTAGCATGCCAGAGTCTCGTTTTTAACAGAAGTAACCAGATAAATTAGTCCACCAACTAAGAATGGCCATGCAGGGGAACTGCCCTTTATAAGATCATCAGATTTCGTGAGACTTATTCACTATCATGAGAACAGCACTGGAAAAATCCATCCCCATGATTCAATTACCTCCCACCGGGTCCCTCCTATGACACATGGATTATGGACCTATAATTCAAGATGAGATTTGGGTGTGGACACAGCCAAACCATATAGCCACAGTGTGAGGTACTTTGTTACAGCAAACTAAGATAGCATGAGTCAAGAATGTTGAGGTGGAAAAAAATAGAGGCAGATCTGAGTGGTAGATGAGACAGAATTTGGTGACCAGTTGGTTATAAGTGGTCAAGAAAAGAGGTTGATTTAGAGGTTCCTGATGGGTAATTGGGTAAATGGTTATATAATGAACCAATAAAAGTTCCCCCAAAAGGAGAAGGATCAGCAGGTAAAAGGTAATATAAACCACTTAGAATATGTAGAGTTTGAGGGGTCAGTGGGGACACTCAGACAAAGAGGTTCAGTAGGAGTTGAAGATGGGGTGAGATGCTGAGAAAACCGGGCTGAGCTAAAGGAATGGAACTGGGAGTCCTCCACGTGGGAGTGGAGCTTGTGAGTGAAATCTCCTAGAGAAGGTATGCTGGTAAGGAAGAGAAAATTGGAAGGGGCATGCAGGCAGAGTGCCATTCACCAAAGGTGAGTAGAAGCATTGATTGTTAAAGGCCGGACCAACCCAGGAGACAGCAGTGTCAGATGCCAATGGAAAATGGTGTGTCAAAGAGGTCATTAGTATTGAATGTTGAAAAGGGTTCAAAGACTGAAGGGTGAAGGTTACATTTGGAACTGGGAGTTTGTGAGCACAACAAAATTGTTTCAGTGGAGCTCGTAGAAGTGACAGCCACAGCGTGCTGAGTTCGGAGGTAGAGACTGTGGGGAAATGAAAACAACAGGCAAACTACTTTTCCCAGAAGCTTGGCAGAAATAGAGCTAGAGGGAAGGCAGGGTCCTGAATGGGTTCTATTAATAGCATCAGTGGTGGGGGTGGTGAAGGAGGAGGAAGAAAAAGAGGAGGAGGAGGAGATGGTTCCATTAAACAGATCAGGCTATATTTAGGTCATTTCCTAAGGTCAGAGGGTGCTGGGCCTCTTGGACATGCTATCTCCAAGACAGGGTCAAACACCATAATTACAATGAGTTATTTCTACTCCCACTTGGGTAGCTGATTAGGATTGGGGCAATTTCTATTCCAAATATGCACATGATTATGTATGTAAGATGTGTTTTTTAAAAAGTAAAAGCAGCCGGGCGCAGTGGCTCATGCCTGTAATCCCAGCACTTTGGGAGGCCGAGGTGGGTGGATCATGAGGTCAAGAGATCGAGACCATCCTGGCCAACATGGTGAAACCCCTTCTCCACTAAAATTAAATTAGCTGGGCATGGTGGTGCGTGTCTGTAATCCCAGCTACTCGGGAGGCTAAGGCAGGAGAATCACTTGAACCCAGGATACGGAGGCTGCAGTGAGCTGAGATCATGCCACTGTACTCCAGCCTGGTGAAAGAACGAGACTCCATCTCCAAAGGAAAAAAAAAAAAAAAAAGTAAAAACCAAACAACATGTGCAAGGGTCCAGATAGTTCATTTGTAGAGAATTCTTGATAGGCTTCTGTGCAATGCAAGACAGGTTACATTTGTTTGATATTATCAAGGATTAAGTTGGGGGTCACGGGAAAAGAAGAAGGGGACAGTAAATCAACGAAGAGGTGAAGAGAAACTTTAGCTCCTGGCAGCGCTGCCTGTCACGGCTAAAGTTAAGTGAATTCCAATCCCTGTTTATGCATCTACTCTCCCACCAGAATGCAAGTTCTTTGACTGCAGGACATGTCTTGTTCAGTGCTGTAACCTAGAGTACCTGCACAATGCCAGGCACCTAGTAGGAGCCCAACCAATACTGAATGGGGAAGCTCTACAACGGCTGTAAAACCAGGTCTTCGTGAAGTGATGCCTACATCCAGCTTACGAGGCAAGAATGAGCCCACTGTCTATCTACAATTGATGTCTACCTCCTCTCATAAGGCTAGGATAGGTCAGAGAGGGATGTTTGACTGAGATAAAGTACTATCTACTCTCAGAGTAGATGACCAAAAGTATTTCTGAGTGAAGTGAAGGTTACCAGCAGTGAAATAGGGTAATGGGGCCAAGAAGAGGTTCTAAGAAGGCAGAATAAAGTACACTGGATAGGATTAGTATTGGGTATAAGAAATCTAAAGAGAATTCAGAACAAGGTGGCAAAGGTGCACATGATCTTATTTCACTGCTTCTCTATTTTCCACAATTTAAAATTTCTAAATTTGCAAGGCATCTTACAATCATTGGTATCTTAGCAGTGTGTCATAGTTTAATGGGCAGAACTTTTTCTGTCATTAGTGGTACAAAATATGATGGTGCCCCTAGAATGAATGGTGTCCCAGATTTACTGAAATATGATTATTTTACTGCATGAAAGGGTTTGACAGTTGTTTTGATCTACTGTTTTAATTAAAAGCATTCAGCTTTAGCAATGGGTAAATCCTAAATACAAATCAGAGTATCTCAAAAGGCACCCCTTCATATATTAAGACATAGGATAACTACTTTGAGAGCCACTGCACAGTTTACCACTCTCAACCTCAAAACACTGTGCAGTAAAGAACTCTGATTGGCAGAAGCACTGTGAAGCTTTATCATGAGTAATGACATGTAAGTCCCAAAACTCAATAAAAGCCTGATTATTAGTACTTTCATTCAATTGCTTCCATGTTTGTTATTAAATATGTGCCTTCTTTCCAACACTACAGAACGTTGGTCATTTTCTCAAATGGATGGGGGTAAAAAAGGCTTGAGACTCTCTGATTTCAAAAGACAGATGACTAGGAGAAAAATTCTAGCATGCTGACGGGACATGCTAAAAGATGATCTGAGCAATGTTTTAAGACATAATCCTCTCATTAGATGAACCCTGTGGTGGTTGTGATATGTGGGGTTTGTATTGCTTTCAGTTTTTACAAGGTCAAATCTAAATCCATATAATGGAAATGTATTCTATTTTAACTGCCAGGTATGGGATGAATTAATTCACCTGCTTATTTTTAAATGTGTCTACTGGCCTTTAGAAGCTATTATTTACATAAAGGTACTTCTGAACTTTACAAACAGGTCAGATGCTACCCACTATCTAAATATTTAAAATAAAGTATTAGAGATGTATAAAGCAACAATCCATACTCAAAATAAGAAAATATAAGATGAAAATCATCTCCAAATGCCCTTTAAATCACATTTTAAATCATTTTTGTAGATTTATCATACTGTATTAAAATATATTTTCTCAAAATATTAAATTATATGAATGTCTAAATACATCTTCACAGCTTTAGATATAAAGAATATGGAGTATATTTTACTTAGCAATCAATACTCTACTTTGGGCAGTTATTTTAATGATTATTATAATTCAGTATCTAACTTTTTAAAAAACTGACCTAAGAGACAATAACAAATGTGGGTCATTTATCTCAAACTTCTTTGAGGTCTAAATTTACTTTCTATCTTGACTCTTCTCATTTTCACCTTGTATCTGATTACTTTACAAGACACATGTCTCTTTCTTCTTTTCCATGGTTCCTTTTTCATTCGTTTTTTAAAACTGCTTGTTGCTAAGCAATGTGAATAACATCAGACCATAAATTCATTACCTTAAAACACTGTCTACTTGGTATTATTTTCTTCTGTTACTTTATGTTGTTTGAATTGACCCAAAAAGTACTTTCTGCCTTCTTCTGACCTTTCTTTTGCAAAGACATGAACCCCCCATCTCCCTGTCCTCCAATCATTACTAAACAGCTATTGTATCCAACATTTAGCCCCATTTTTTGTTCTCCACTGTACTTGTTAAGCTCCGGTGGACAGACTCTTACATCATATGACTACTTTTCTTTTTAGTCTGCTGTCTTACTTCCTTCTTTTGTATTTAAAGACATTAGAAAGACACCTTTCGTAAAATTTAGGTCACTTCCTATTATTTTCTTTTCATCACTTTTGCTATTCCAAATGTTGGTTCCTTTCAGTATCATAGCACGTGTTATTGTTCTCTTCCTGACACTTCTTCTTTATGTTAGTGATATTAACTATGCTATAATCCTATAAAACCACATTCCTTATTCAGTTTAAATTTGTTCTATTTTTCAATGAGTTACAATGCATTTAATTTATCTGGTACGGTAAGCTACACAAAAACCATAAACATGCCACACACACCCCCCAAAAACAAGAAACAAACAAAAACCCCCAAACACTTCAATTACTTACAAACATATACCATAATTTTCTTTTACATATGTCTGAATAAGTATTTTTGAAGAAGACTAAGAACACGCTTTACTTTTGCCAAACCAAGTTAATTTGTAGGCTAATTTGCGCTGCTGGGCTCATATAGACTCTTGGTTCCTATTATTATTCATGGAGACAATAAGTTTTTAAGAAGGGTTTAGAGGGTTTATGATTCAAGACTGCCTGATATTCAGCTTGACTCACTCTGACTATAACCTTATAAGCCTGCATTTTCTAATTATAAACAGAAAGAAGTAATGCTTCTTCCCCTATTGCAACACAGGGATGTTACAGAAAACTAAAAGCAAAATTCATTATGTATAAAGTCTTCAGAACAAACCTGTTCTACCAGAAATGCCAGATATGTGTGTGGGTACACAGTATTAGCATATCTTCTTTTAAGATTTGGCCTATTAATAGTTTTTCAGTTTTCATTTCTTCTAAACACTGTGAGTATACCTCTCTTGGTATTTATTGTATGATTCTGCTATGTTCTGAATATCTGTGTCCCCGTAAAATTCATAGGTTGAAACCTAATCATCAATGTGATCGTATTAGGAGGTGGGGCCTTCATAAATGTAGGTCATGGGGAAGAGCCCTCAGGAATGGGAGTGGTGCCCAAGAGGTCCCAGAGCACCTCCTTGCTCCTTGCCGCCATGTGAGGCACAATTCTATGATCCGGGGAACAGGCCCTAACCAAACACTGAATCTGCCAGTGCCCTGATCTTGGACTTCCCAGCCTTCAGAAGTATAAGAAATACAATTCTGTTGTTTATAAGCTACCCAGTCTATGATGTTTCATTATAGCAGTTCAAACAGACTAAGACGAACTCCTTTCTCTTGAATACTGGACTGCATAGGCAGATGAAGGGGCTCAAGTTAACGAATGTCATATTCTTTGAAAGAGTATTTCAAATTGATCCTAAACTGAGACTTCACTACCATTTTTCTTTTCTTTTGAAGGTGGTTTACAATTAGTTGAAAAATAATGAAATCTAAATAAAACTGAAAAAATAAATACTAATTACTTTACAGGAAAATAAATAACAGCACACCAGTTGTGTCAGTCTATAAGCTCTACAGCTTCTTGAGAGGCAGTTAGTGTAGCTGTTAAGAGCAGGCTTTGGGGTTAGTCTGCTTGGGTTTTTTGTTTTTTGGGGTTTTTTTTTGAGACAGAGTTTTTGCTCTTGTTGTCCAGGCTGGTGCGCAATGGCGCAGTCTTGGCTCACTGCAATCTCCGCCTCCCAGGTTCAAACAATTCACCTGCCTCAGGTTCCTGAGTAGCCGGGATTACAGGTGCTCACTACCACACCTGGCTAATTTTTGTATTTTTAGTAGAGATCAGGTTTCACCATGTTGGCCAGGCTGGTCTCAAACTCCTGACCTCCAGTGATCTGACCACCTCAGCCTCCCAAAGTGCTGGGATTACAGGTGTGAGCCACTGTGCCCAGCCTGCTTGGTTCTTATTTTGGCTATTTCACTAAAATGAAACTAATATTACTTGTGAGACAGGATAGCACAGTGGTTAAAAATACAAGCTTTGGGGTCAGACCACCTGGGTTTGAATTCTTACTTAACCACTTACATAGATGCTTACAGGCGCATGGAAAGTTACTGTGCTTCTGCATCTCACCTTCCCTGTCTATAAAATGAGGAAAGGACAGAAGTCAGAACCATGGTCCAGCAGGTCCACTGATGGGTGATGCCACAGAAATCACAAACACACATGTCGCCCTCTCCTGTGGTCTCCACAAGCGCCCTAAAGTGACTATCCCAATTACTCCACATTCTTACCACCCTATTTGTTTACTTGGCATTTAAAACAACTGGTAATTATATGGTTGTTATCATTAGTTTAGTTTACTTGTTATTGTTTTGCCATTTAATGTTATAGAACAAAACTGTCTACTTCACACCATATCCCCAATGCCTAGCTCAATATAAGCAAGTAACAGGTGCCTCAATAAATCCTTGTTAAAAGAAGTGAAAGCCTGAATAACAATGCTCTTCATCAACCTCAATACTTAGAAGTACACAAAAATCTCAGTTTCTCCAAAATCCACTCTCTACCTTTCTATAAAATGTTTTATCTAAACTATTTTTAGAGCTACTTATATTTTTGGTCTACTTTATGACTTGGAGTGTGTGTGTGTGTGTGTGTGTGTGTGCGCGCGCGCGCGCGCGTGTGTGTGTGTGTGTGTGTGTGTGTGTGTATAATTTTTTTCTCTGTCACCGAGGCTGGAGTGCAGTGGTGCGATCTCAGCTCACTGCAACCTCTGCCTCCCAGGTTCAAGCAATTCTCCTGCCTCAGCCTCCTGAGTAGCTGGGATTACAGACGTGCACCATCCTGCCCGGCTAATTTTTGTATTTTTAGTAGAGGCACGGTTTCATCATGTTGGCCAGGCTGGTTTCAAACTCCTGACCTTAGGTGATCTGCCCACCTCGGCCTCCCAAAGTGCTGGAATTACAGGCATGAGCTACCACGCCCAGCCTAGAACTAATATATTTTTGAATTCTATTACCAACTATACAAAATCTGTTCTAAACATTACTTGTCTTAAATTTTCCTTTATTAAAGAATAAAGGAATGAAGCTGAAGATGTGCATGCACGGGGACAAAAATAATTTGAAACGTACATCTACAATGGAGATCAGTAGCATTAAACATAGGAACATGTATGCCTAGGGTTACACAAACATGGTAGTATTACTATAATCAATTACCAGAGCTTCAACTTCTACTTATAATCCTTACAAAAACTGGTTTGCTTAAGAGCACGTGTGTGGAGTGATACTGGTTTTCTAATCCCACTTCCCCTTTCAAGCACCTTTTTTCTTTTCTTTTCTTTTTTTTTTTTTTTTGAGACGGAATCTCTTTCTGTTAACAGGCTGGAGTGCAGTGACACGATATCGGCTCACTGCAACCTCCACTTCCTGGGTTCAAGTGAGTTTCCTGCCTCAGCCTCCTGAGTAGCTGGGACTACATGCGGGCACCACCATGACCAGCTAATTTTTGTATTTTTTTTTTTAGTAGAAACAGGGTTTTACCACGTTGGCCAGGATTGTCTCAATCTCTTGACCCCATGATCCATCCGCTTCAGCCTCTCAAAGTGCTGGGATTACAGGCGTGAGCAACTGCACCTGGCCCCTTTTTTCTACTTTACAAAAGAAAGGCACGTTTCTTACCTAACATGAATCTTAAAATCATCCATTGCCTGAGTGTTGAAAAACTTCCCAGATGCCAGAGGGAGGAATAAAATATTGGTATCTGTGAAGCCTTTATTCAAGGCATTATAAACTCTTCTTTGAGAGGTTCAAATACTACCTTGTCTTATCATTTGTTTCTGTTAAGGATGAAGCACAATGGGAAATGTATGTGGTGCATATGTTGAGATGGTCTAAATTCAAATATGTTATAGAATACTAATCATTTTGATATAGTAATTTTGACTCTTTCCCTACCATTAACAAAGAATGCACTGCCCTGGGAGAAAGTCCTACAAAAGGAAGCCAAAGAGATCATCTATAAGAAACCATTTATGATGTTTCATTTCATCCAGGTGAAAGACCTACAGCAAGATTCCATGACTTCTCTTTCTTCCTCTATCTCTCTATCCATTCACTCATCTACCCACCTTTAAATGAGGTTAAGATTTATATAAGCAATGGTAGGAAATACCACTTTCCTACAGAGCGTACCTTGGAATTTTCACTGCTCTTAGGAATGAGAAAAGGCTTGGTGAATGTTGTACCCACCTCTCAGTCTGTGGCTCAGTCACATATAAATGTATGATTTAAAGAAGGCAGAGGTAGAAAGTCCTCCAGCTACTGCTATGGTTTGGATGTTTTTCCCCTCAAACCTCAGGCTGAAATTTGATTCCCAATGTGAAAGCTGGGGCCTAATGGGAGGTGTTTGGGTCCTGGGGGTGGAACCCTCATGAACAGATGAATGTTCTCTTTGTCGGTGGGGTAGAGTGAGTTCTTACTCTATTAGTTCCCATCAGAGATGGTTGTTAAGAAGAGCCTAGCACCTGCCCACTCTTCCTTTTCCTTCCTCTCCTGCCATGTGATCTCTGCACAAGCCGGCTCCCCTTTGCCTTCCACTACAATTGGAAGAAGGCTGGGGCCTTACCAGATGCCAAACGCCCAATCTTGAACTTTCCAGCCATTAGAATTTTGAGCCAGATAAGCCTTTTTACATTATAAATTATCAAGCTTCAGCACATTTAAAGCAACACAAATGGACTAAGATGGTTAACCTTAACATAATAATATTCTAGTACATCTATGAATAAAAGAAACTGATATTAGATGAATGTTTTGTAGTTTCTTGAAACTTTATTCAGATTCACAAGAAAAACATTTTCATTAAACTTTGTCAAAAGGGGATTTAATATATAAATATAGTCATCCCTTGGTATCCATGAAGGACTGGTTCCAGGACCTCCCATGAGTCCTAACATCCCTAGATGCTTAAGTCTTTATTATAAAATAGTGTAGTATTTGCATATAACCTAAGCACATCCTCTTGTATAGTTTAAATCATCTCTAGATTACTCATAATGCCTAATACATTGTAAATGCCATGTAAACAGTTGTTAATACCATATTGTTTAGGAAATAAAGACAAAGAAAAAGAGTCTGTATATGCTCAGTATAGATGCAGCTTAAAAAAATATTTCTGTCTTTGGTTGGTTGAATCTACAGATATGGAGCTTATTGATATAGATGGCCAAATGTACATTTACTTTTTATTTGGACACAAACGCCAAGTCACCTGTCACTTCTAAACCACTCCTCTGTTCATTTAATTGTTCTTCCCAAGTACCTGTTAGATATAGACAAATTTAATAGCATAGTAGAATCTACTACAAATAATGCCCATATAGTCAGGTACAATAGCTTGAATCTGTAATCCAGCTACTCAGGAGACTGAGGTGGGAGACTGTTTGAGGCTAGGAGTTCAAGACGAGCCTGAGCACATAGTGAGACCTCATCTCTAAAAAAATTTTTAAAAATTAGCTGGGCATAGAGGCACATGCCCGTAGTCCCAGCTACTCCAGAGGCTGAAGTGGGAAGATTGCTTGAGCCCAGGAGTTTGAGGCTATAGTGAGCCATGATCTCATCACTGCACTCCAGCCTGGGCAACAAAGGGATACTCTGTCTCTAAAAAATAATAAGAAAAAAAATAATTTTTAAATGCCCTTAACAAAATAACATATACAATTGTAAGTGCTCTAAGCCTTACATTTACTAATGGTACAATAGTTCCATTTTTACTATTAGTCTACTGCATATCATCATCACATTAACAGGGTAGAGGAGAAAAATATGATCATGGCAACATAAGCAGAAAAAGCATTTAATAAAAGTCAATATCTATTCATGATGAAATTTCTTAGCAAAGCAGGAGCTCCCTTAATCTAATAAAGGTTGTTTATCCCCTAAAAACATAACAAAACACAAAAACCTATTGTGTAGTCCATACTTAACGTGAAATACTAAAGTTTTCCCCTCCCTCACCAAGATGAAGAAGAAACAGGATACCGGCTCACATAACTTTTATTTGTCACCATGTGGGAGACCCTAGCTGATGTAGTAAGAAAAGAAAAAGAAATCAATGACATAAGAATTGGAAAAGAATAAAACTACTATTATTTGAAGATGGCATGATTGCATGGCTAGAAAATATAAAAGAATATATACTATTACAATTACTAAGACAAAGTATATACTGAATGTGTGTGCCCACTCCTGCTTTGAATTCTGTGTTGAATCCTTCACCCACAATGTGACAGTATTTGGAGGTGGTACCATTGGGAAGTAATTAGGTCATGAGAGTGAGGACATCATAAGGGATTAGAGCGCTTATAAGAAGAGCAAGAGAGCCCCCATTCCACGCACATGTCCATGAAAGTACGCAGAAGCACACAGCCAGGAAGGCAGCCATCTGCAAGCCAGGAAGAGCACCCTCACCAGACCAGGAAGAGCACCCTCACCAGGCCAGGAAGAGCACCCTCACCAGAACCAGACCGTGCCAGCACCTGACCGCAGACTTCCCAGTCTTAAGAACTGTGAGAAAATAAATTTCTGTTGTTTAAGCCGCCCACCGTACGGTATTCTGTTATAAAAGAGAGACTAGACTAAGACATTCAGTCATGCTGCTGGTATAAGACCCGTATATAAAAATCAATTGTATGTCTAAATAAGTAGAAAATGAAATTCAAAAATCTATATCATGTAACTCCATAAAAACCAAGTATCTCAGAATTACCTGACAAAATAAGTGTAAAACTTTTACATGAAAACTGCAAAACAGTAAGAAAAATCACAGAAGACATTTAAAAATAAAAGGATAGACCTTATTCATGCACTGGAAGACTTAAACATTTTGGCACTGTCAGTTGTCCCCAAATTGATCTAGGATAAAGATGCAATATAAATTCAATTAAAAACCCAGCAACTTTTGGATTTGAAGCTGGCTTCTTGTTTTTTTCTTTTTCTTTTCTTTTTTTTTTTTTTTTGGTGGAAATTGAAAAGCTGACTCTAAAATTTATTTTAAAACACAATGGGCTAAAAATAGCGAAGACAATTCTGAAGAAAACACAAAGCTCTAGGACCTACACAGCCAGACATCAAGATTACAAAGTTATATAATAAAGAGAGTGTGATGTTGGCACAAAGACAAACAAACAGACAAATGCAAAATAACAGAGAGTCAAGGGAAGAGTTAATGTTGCAGCCTCAAATCTGAAAACAGCCTGTGGGCAGAATTCCTTCCTCCCCAGGAGACCTACACGTTTTCTCTGAAGGCATTCAACTGATTAGACGAGGCCCTCTCACATTAAAGAAAGAGATCTGCTTAACTAGAGGTCTACTGATTTAAGTATTAATCGTATCTTAAAAACATCAAGACTGGTCCTTGACCAAACACTGAGGCAAATATGACAAATATTAAGACTAGATAAAGTGAGGTGGCTGAAATGCAAGTGTTACACTATATTATTCTCTGTACTTTTCTGTGTTAAAAATATTTCCAGTGGACGCAAATTTAATATCTTGAAATTTGGCAAGGCTCTTGGTTTATTGCAGTTTTGATGATTTACAGCAGATACACAATCCTCAGAGACAGCCCAAAGAATCAGAAAACTTAATCAGGCTTACAGATTAAATATATCCATTGTTAACTTTGTAGTTAGCTAATTATTATTACCTAAACCTAAAGTCAGTCTGGATACCTTCTTCAATTCCTAAATAATCCAATGAAAATCTCTTGAATTAACAAAGATCAAATATCGTATCTAATATAAACAGATTATTTTTCTACAGTCTTTAATAAATTCATTGATTCATTCAACACGTGGTCTGGACCAACCTGAACATCCAGAGGTATTCAAGATGGAACAGACAACATCACTATTCTCATGAAGCTTTATAGTTAAGCATGATAGACAATAAGCAAACAAAAACAAAAGATCTTCTCTGAGATTTGCTAAGTGCTATAAATGACGTAAAACCAGGCAGCAGAGAATTTACTGCAGATGGGAGATGGAGTAAGTCACTTTGGATAGGAAAGGCCTCTATGATGATGTGATGTTTAAATAGGGAACTAGAAATGCAAAGATCTGAAATAGAAGGTAGCAAACAACTAGATACACATGATCACATGCGCATAATAAATTAGACATAAGCTTTCTAAGCCTGTGGAAATACAGGGTCACTTATCATGTGGGAGTTTGAAGTTTTGGAATTCTTTTTAAAAGGTAAAACTAGGAATAACTTGTTTTCTGTCCATGAACATTTCAGTAAATGTCATGCCTGGGTCATATAGCATGACTCCTTATATGGTATTTAAGTAAAAACAGTATTATTCTATTGAAATAAAGTAACACTGAAAATAAAATAACAAGGAATCCTTGAGGTATTTACTGAAAGAAATCAGTAAAAGTCAACCTTTTTCTTACATATGTACCAACCATTTAGAAAAGACAACAGACTGTAAATATATTCCTGGGAACAGGTGTTATGGAATAAAGAAAGCAAACTTAGGGATCAAAAAGGCAGGTGACTCCGAACAGTAAAATGATATTACAGTAAGACATTAAACATCTGGATCATATTTTAGCACATGTGTTAACACTCACATTTTTCTTGAAGCTATAATATATTTTCTTGGGAATGGATATAGCAAATAGTGAATCTTCTCATTTCAATTCTAAAAAAATAATCTAAAGCATACTTGTAGAGAAGCAAGCTCTTAGTTATCAGCTATATCCCAGACAGCCCTCTAGGAGCATTTAAAGACCACTCCCTGAAGTCATCGTCCAACATACTGAGGTAGCTAATATGACCAATACAATGATGAGAATTACAATGAAGGAAGTAAAACAGAAAATGCTGTTGCTAGGGTCTGAATGTTTGTGCCTTCCCCAAATGCATATATTAAAACCTAATCACCAATGTCATGGCTGGAGGTGGGGCCATAAAGGCAGAGCCCACATGAATGGGATTAGTGCCCTTATAAAGGGCTGAAGGGACTAGAGTTCTCTCCTTTCGCTATGTGAGGACTGTAGTAGACTGTTCTTGCATTGCTATAAACACCTGAGCTTGTTTAGTTGGCTCATGGTTCTGCAGGCTTTACAGAAGCATGGTGTTGGCATCTGCTTGGCTTCTGGGGAAGCTCAGGATGCTTACAATCATGGCAGAAGGGAAAGGGGGAGCAGCCCTGTCACATAGCCAGAGCAGGATCAAGAGTTAGAGTGGAAGAGGTGCCAAATGATTTTAAATGACCAAATCTTGCAAGAAGTCACTATCATGACAGCACCAAGCCTTGAGAGATACGCCCTCATGATCCAGACACCTCCCACCAGCTCCCACCTCTAGCATTGGGGATTACAATTCAACATGAGATTTGGGTGGGAGCAAATGTCCAAACTATAACAAAGACACATCTAGAAGGTGCCATCTGTGAAACAGAAAGTGGGCCCTCCCCAGACTCCAGATTTGCCAGCTCCTTGCTCTTGGATTTCCCAGCCTACAGAAGTGTCAGAAAAAAATTTCTGTTGTTTATAAGCCACCCAATTTATGGTATTTTTATTATAGCAGCCCAAATGGACTAAGACAGATGTCCTGTCTTTGTTTGTAAAACCACAGTGCTATGATACTTTCTCTGTTTGCAGTTCTAATTGCAAAATTTCAGAAAATACCAAAGAGAAATACAGAAAGAACCATGGCAGTAAATTAGTGGTCAAGGACCATACAAACCTTCTGGAGGAGAATGGAAAAAAGAATTCCAATTCTCCAACCCAGAAGAAACACAGAGGCAGAGAAAAGCCTATGAGATCAGGAAGGGTTTGCAAATGATAATTAGAATAATTTTTCAAATCTGAAAATTAAGAGCCATGAAAAAACACTGAAGATTAAAAGGGGTTGTATGAACACAATTTCTTCTTTTTTTTGACAATTTCTTTTAATCACCATTTTAAGGAAGTGTATGGAACATCTTATTAATGAGGTGAGACAAAAGTAATTTTCAAAAAAAAAAACCACATAAAGTATTTGATAAAATCATGGATTCCAAAGCCTTACTTTGAATCCTGTTTTACTACTTACTAGCTGTGCAATCTGAGACAAATTTTTTTAACTTCTCTCTCCCTCAGTTATCCATCTATGAAACGGTGATTGTGAGGATGAAATGAGTAAAGGTCTTAGAACAGAGCTTGCCAAACGGTAAGTGCTTAAAAAAACTTTAGCCATAGTTCCACGTGTAGAAAAAAGTTAACACAGCAGACCTGAATGCAATTTTGCTCACAAGGCTGGCCCTCAACTGGCATATGGGAACTTAGATTTCAGGAAGATTCCAACCACCATTAACTGATAAGAGTTGATCACAGTGCTTAAAACTGTTTCTGCAAACAATATGGCATATATTGAATACCTGCTTTCCTTCTGCAAGTCTACAATTTGGCACATGCCAGGCAGACAATGCCAATGTGATCAGCCCACATTTAAACCCTGGGCACTGAGTCTCTACTGAACTTCCCTGTTGGCACAGTTCACATGTGTGGTCACGACGTACTGCTGGGGGATTGTGTTCTCTGTGACTTCACTGGAGGGGACAATGGAAAACTTGCACCTGGTTTCCCCTGAACTTCACCCCATGTACCCTTCCCTGTGCTGGTTTTGCATAGAATCCTTTCACTGTAATAAATCATAGCCATAAATATGACTGCAGGCTGAATCTTGGAAGTCCTAGTGAATCATCAAGTCTAGTGCTGGCCTCGGGGTCCCATCAACACACTTGGACACAGTTAATCAACTATTTTATCGTAGGTACAAGTACGATAAAATGCACTTTAATAAATATTGAATTCAAGTTCAAGAAAAGTAAGTGATTTTTAGACATACTAACTTGATTAAAACAGAAACACTGCATGATTTCTTCTCATAAGTAGTGAATGCAATGAAATGTTGATCTTCAGTGACATAATCACTAAATTATATCAGTATTTTCTAATACTATGGTTTTAAGTCATATGAAAATAAATGCCTAGCTTACAACTTCTAAATGATATTCAATATAAGAGCAATAAAAGGTCAGAAATACTTGGTCATATTCTGGCCAGGTACGGTAGCTCACGTCTGTAATCCAGCACTTTAGGAGGCCGAGGCGGGTGGATCACAAAGTTAGGAGTTAAAAACCAGCCTGGCCAAGATGGTGAAACCCCATCTCTACTGAAAATACAAAAAAATTAGATGGGCGTTGTGGCAGGCACCTGTAATCCCAGCTACTCAGGGAGGCTGAGGCAGAGAATTGCTTGAACCTGGGAGGCAGAGGTTACAGTGAGCTGACTGAGTCTTGCGCCACTGCACTCTAGCCTAGGCGACAGAGGGAGACTCCATTCCCCATGCCTCCCCCCAAAAAAATTGGTCATGTTCTTTAAATAGCAATAGAAGATAAAGCTAAAATGCCAGAATTACTAAGCTTTAGAAATGAATTACTAATTTTATCTATTTTCTATATCTCTTACAAATAAGTGGATACTCTTTTCTAATACTTAATAAATCTTATGGTCCATCTAATAAATCAATATTTGGAAAACAGAATTTAGAAGGAAAATTTGGGGAGACAAAGTATTTAAAAATTCATGTGTTTCTGTTTTTGGATACTCAGATCAATTCCCTGCTGAAAAAAACTAAAGATGCTGGATAAGACACTGAAAAATAAACCACCTTAAAAGGACTGAAGAGCTAAAAAGAGCTGCCAGGCCAAATTCTTGGGGGTAGCTTGAACCCAAAGAGGTTAGTGGAAAGAAAGTCAGCATCACAAAGCCACCTTTGCCCTAAAGGGATTCACTCCCATCGTGCACTGGGGCTTCAGTTTGGTAGCCTCATGGGGGGATGAGGCCAGAAGTGAAGATCCAGGACTTTACTAATTTGGATAATCTCACAGGATAACTTTCCCACATTAAGCTGAATCCAAAGGACTACACAAAAGTTTCTCTGTTGTTGAGCAAAGTAGTAAGAGAAAAATAAAGTAAAAAATGATAATACACCCCTGAGAAGTTATGAGTGTGGATGGGCCCTCACTGGGAGGGTCCCTGGGTCACTGGATCTAAACATACCTTGAGTGAGTACAGAAACTTCCTTCTGTGAATTTGTTTTAATATAGTCCTATACTGATTTTGCTCCAAGGAGCCTGGAAGAAACACATAAGCCACTCTGATTTCATCCTGGGCTCGTGGAATTCCCCATGAATTATTTTTCAAGATTGGTGAGCTCCAGAAAGTCGAATACAAACAAGTTTGCAAGGAAACTAGTCACCATGAGCAAGAACCAGCAGAAGCAGACATAAACAGACTTCAACTAGAGGTTCTATGCTTAAAAATAACTTGAAGTGTCTTCAAGGAATAGAAAACTATAAAATGTAATATAGGGGACTTTAATAAATGTTTGGTTATAACTTTTTAATATCTTATACATTTAATTCATTTAAAATACTTAAGAGTTTGAGATACCATGGTAGAAATTAGAGTTTTTCAAAGTAGCAGAAAACAATGTATTGTCAAAAGCAAGAGGTTTCTGATTATATATGTTTATAATTAAACAGTTATAAATTTTCCAGGGCAATATTTTATTTATATTAAAATAGCAAAATCTTGTACCAAATATAAAAAGAGGGGATTTTCCCTAATTCATTGTATGAGGCCAGTATAACCTTGAAGTGAAACAAAAGAAAGGAAAATTACAGCTCCGTTTTAGACACACCACACATACACACACACACACACACACACACACACACGCACGCACATACACACACGCACACATACCACCCTAACTATTAGCAAACTGAACCCAACCGTGCATTAAAAAGATAATAGGATAATACAATTGGGTTTATATAAAAAATAGATGAATTGACATTAAAACTATACACATATATACACGTACATGTTATTCACCACATTAATGAATTTCAAAAAATAACATCTCAATAGATACAGAAAAGGCACACAGTAAAATTTAATGCCAATTCTTTTTTCTTTTTTTTTTTTTTAAGTTTTGGGATCCGTGTGCAGAACGTACAGGTTTGTTACATAGGTACACATGTGCCATGGTGGTTTGCTGTACCTACCAACCCACCATCTAGGTTTTAAGCCCCACATGCATTAGGTATCTGTCCTAACGCTCTCCCTCCCCTTGCCCTCGACCCCCGAACAGGCCCTAGTGTGTAGTGTTTTCCTCCCTGTGTCCACGTGTTCTCACCAATTCTTGATTTTTAAAAACTCATGATAAACTGGACCAGATGAGAAATTCTTTAATCTGAGAAAGGATCTAAACCCTACAGCTACGATCAAATTAAGTGATAAAATATTGAAATGTTTCCCTTTGAGTTTCAGAACAAGACACTATCACCCCTGTAAGTCCTAGCCAGTGCATATGTCAGCAAAAAGAAAAAAACAATATAAGAATTGGAAAGGAAGAAATAATTACTATTTTCCACTGATATCATTATCTTTGTGGATCCTTAAAAGTCCACAAAGTTAGCAAGGTTATTAGCTAGAAGATCAATATTCAAAAAGCAATTTTGTTTCTATTGTTTCTACAAGTAATTAAAAACATATAATTTTCAAAAGCTACCATTTATAACGGCAACAAAAACTATAAAAATGTAGGAAGAAATCCAAAAAGAGAAGGAAAAAAGCTGTGTGCAATATAGAATAGTAATTAAAAGTATAAACTTTATATCCAGGCACTTGGGTTAGAATCTTGCCTCTGCCATTTACTAGCTGTGTGATCTACAGTGAGTTGATTAACCTCTCTGTGCCTCAGTTTCCTATGTGCAATATCTCATAATAATAGGATCTACCTCAAAAGACTGCTGTAAAGACTGGATACAAATAGAATGGGGGTTGGCATATAAGAAATACAGTATAAGTGAAAACCATTATGATCATGATGGTGATAGTAGCGTGATGGTACAGACAACTGTAAGAATTTTCTGAAAGGCTTTCAAGAATATCTAATGAAAAATATATCATATTTACGGATAGGAAGACAATATTATTAAGATGTCAACTCTCCAGAAATTCATCTGTAATGTCAATGTTAATCAAAATGTGAACTGAGTTTTTGGTTCTTAACAAGCCAGTTCTGGAATTATTATGAAAAAACAAAGAGCTGGAAATAATCAATACACTGCTGAAGATGAAAAGTAAGGAAGGAGACTTGCCCTGCTGGTATTAAGATTTTATGAGGACAGTGAGGAATTGGTGCAGAGACAGATTAAGTGACCAGTGAAACAGAATAGAAAACACAGGAGCAGAGGCAGCATAGCAGAACAGTAGAGAAAACAGGGCACATTCAATATACAGAGCTAAAAACACTGATTGTCCATATGGAAAAGGTGAAGCTGGGTTCTCACACATGTCATGCTCATAAATCAATTCTAGAAGAATTATGGATTTAATTTTCAAGAGCAAAACTTCAAATTTTGTGAAGAAAATATAGGTAATAGGTCTCTGACTTCGGAGGTAATGAAGGGCTTCTTAAATACGACACAAACACTCTATGACAAATATTCATAAATTTAACCAATCTAAATTTTACTTATGTCTCAAAAGATACCTGAAGAAAGTGAAAAGCCACAAACTGGGAGAAGATATTTGTTAATTAGACCGAATATTTGTACTGAGAACATACATAAAGAACACGTTCAAATCAATAGAAAATGCAATCGAGGCAGGGCATGGTGGCTCACACCTGTAATCTCAGCACTTTGGGAGGTGGAGGTGGGCAGATCAAGAAGTCAGGAGTTCAAGACCAGCCTGACCAACAGGGTGAAATCCTGTCTCTATTAAAAATACAAAAATTAGCTGTCCACGGTGGCAGGCACCTGTAATCCCAGCTATTTGGGAGGCTGAGGCAGAAGAATCACTTGAACCTGGGAGGAGGTGGTTGCAGAGAGCTGAGATCATATCATTGCACTCCAGTCTGGGCAAAAGAGTGAGACTCTGTCTCAAAAAGAAAAAAAAAGAAAATGTGATCAAAAAATGGGTAAAAACCATGAACAGGTATGTCAAAGAGGAGACTGGTAAACATGAAGAGATAAGAGAGATAACTCATTACTAATCAGGGTAATAAAATCAAGCCAACAATCAGATATTATACCCACTCAACTGGAAAAGATTAAGAAGTCTGGCAAGAGTTGGAGAGGATGCCCATCAACAGAATATACTGTTGGTGGGAATGTAAGTTGATATGACTTATTTAAAATACGATCTGGCATTATGATATTCCAGCACTATCTAAGTAAATATTTGTGTACCTTACAACCTAGCAATTCCACTCTTAAGTACATATCCAGAGAAGCATTTGCACATGGGCACTAGAAGTGTTATGATACAAAAGTGTTCATACAGTATTAACAAGAGAAAAAGCAAACAAAATTGGGGGAAAGAAAACTAAATGCTCATCACCTAGACAAACTGGTAAGTCCATACAATGGAATGCTATACTATTTTATTTTTTTAGAGACAGGATCTTCCTCTGTCACTCAGGCTGGAGAGCAGTGGCATGATCATAGCTTACTGCAGCCTCAAACTCCTGCAGCCTCAAACTCCTGCAGCTTTGAACTCCTGGGCCCAAGTAATCCTCCCACCTCAGCCTCCCCAATAGCTAGGGCTATAGGTATGTGCCATCACACCTGGCTAATTTATATTTTGTATTTTTTTTTATAGAGATGGGGTCTTGCTTACTGCCACAGCTAGCCTTGAACTCCTGGCCTTGAGAGGTCCTCCCACCTTGGCCTCTCAAAGTGCTGGGATTACAGGCATGAGTCACTTTGCCCAGTTGCTAAACACATTTTAAATGAGTGAATTGTAATTATACATAAAACAAGAATAAATATTAGAAACAATATTGAGTGAAAAAAAGCAAGTCACAAAGACTACATACATTTGACATTCTTTTTTACAAAGTTTAAAAACAAGGAAGAGTAAATGTTAGAGAAACATATCGGTATATGTATATGTGTATATATTTGTAAAGCATGGGAATAATAAACACTCATTTCAGGATACTGGTTCCTATGGAAAAAGGCAGGAAGATAGGATGGAGGAGTACTTGGGTATACATTGTATGGTAACATTGTAGTTCTTGGGTTGAATGTACTAATTTTATTGTTAAACACACTAACTTAAATAAAGCAGGGATGCATGGAAAAATTATACTTAAAAAATTAACTATACACATTTATGAATTTACATCTAGTTACAATCTGATTCATAGTATTGCACCATAGTTTTAATTTATGTAAACTTAATATGCCATTTTGGAATAATTTACCATAACATTTAACTTATTTATACAACCTGTTGGAAAGACTAGCATGTAAATATGGTTGAAAATAAGGAAGGAAAACAGTACACATTATTTCCATAAAGCTAATTTAAGCAAGTATAATAAACAGTTCCTTCAGTACTAAAAAACTAAAAAGATGTCATCAACAAAAAGCTAAAAGCACTGAAACTTATGATTCAGTGAAACCTAAGGAAATCTAGCTATAGAAATACATACCAGTTTTATAAAAATAAAGAATAATATTATGATTCTATAATCCATTACAATGAAAACACACTGTGCCGGGGCCAAGAACCCTGGGTCCTAATCCTATTCTATGCCCACATTCACTCCCACCAAGGTGTATGACCTTGCATGGGTCATTTAACCTAGTATGTGTAAAATAAGAGACTGTCCCATATGCTCTTTGGGCTTTTTTTTATGGTGAAAATCTATGTGTGACCCTATAAGAAACTATTCTTATGAAGAATTAGCAATATCATAATGAATTATTTTTTCTTTTTCTTTTTTTTTTTTTTTGAGACAGGGTCTTGCTCTGTAGAACAGGCTGGAATGCAGTAGTATGATCTTGGCTCACTGTAACCTCTGCCTGCTCTGTGACTCATAAGTAAGAAAGAATTAGTACCCAGAATACATAAAGAACCCCCAGAAATCATTTTAAAATAGACTACCCAATATTTTTTATGTGGGCTAATCACATAAATAGGAAATTGACATTGAACAGGAAACCCAAAGTGCTAGGAGACATGATGAACTTTGTAAGTAATGAGAAAAATTAAAAATCACAGTAAGATGCCACTTCCTACCCACGAAGTTGGCAAAAACTAGAGTTCAGTAACAAGTGCTGGTGAGCATATGGATAGAAAGGAATTCTGGTACGCTGAGGGTGATACTGTGAGCTGGCCCAACCACTTGGGAACCAAGTCAACTGCTGATATGAATATGCTAAAGACCCTGCCACTCCACTCTAAAGGGTAAACCTGCTTAATGTGGGCTGCATTTTAGCAAACCAAGCCCTCCAACAGAGCTATGTCACTAAGAAAGCTAACATTTCTAAGTCGATTTTTCAATTGATTCTGGATGGTAAAGGAAGGTGTTAGTTATTGTGGCCCCTGGTGCCCCAACAGAATACTATACAGCAGGGAGAATAAATGAAAGATACATGTATCAACGTGGATAATTCCTAAGAATATAATTATAAGAGAAAAAGCAATATGCATTTATGTACAGTATAAAAATAAGCAAAACAATACTCTGTATTATTTAAGATATATAAATCTATGTCATAAAATATAAAGACATACACGAATGATTTAAAAAAATATCAGGACAGTGATGATCTCTAGCTCAATCAAGCAGGGCTATGCAGGGGGCTTTAACCATGACTAGAATGGAATATTTTGTTTTATAACCTGGGAGCAACATAAATGGACAAATTTTCTGACTTGAATATTTCACATATGCATCATACACACTTATATACCACACATACATCTATGAGAAAATAAGAAGCACAGCTGAAAAAGCCATGAGGGCTGCCTAAAATGTCTTGCTCTGTCACATTCAGGCTTTGTCAGCTGTTTTCTAGAACATTCCGGAATGTAGTCAATGGGAAGAAGGGTTGGTCATGCCTGGAGACAGAGACTAAATGTGGTACTGACTTCTACAGTTTTATTCTTAACAGGAGGAAAATCTACTAAGCCACAAAACCAGGAGGAGTTAGAAAGAATTAAGCAAAACAAGCACCGAGAGAGTACAATTACTATCAGCAAATCCCAGAAAGACTTCTAGAACCTACCTTTGCCATCATGAAACCTAAATTATTGCCTTTTTTTCTTTCTTAATAACAAAGTCTTTTTTGTTAATTATCTCTGAAGGAAGATTCAATAACTGCTCTTGGTAATGCATTTCAATGTCTTATAAATCACTGGAAAGTTTAATTTGGTGGAAATTTTAAGTCAGTATATTATGACTACATATGGTCTGAAGATAAGCAGAAAGGAAACAGTCTCATTATTCCTGATCCTCTAGTATAAAGTAGACACCCTGAATCATAACCATAGTAACAGAAGAGTCTACAGATCTGTGTTGCCTCATTTAAAAGAATGTGTGTTTTAAAACTTTCCTATATTTTATTAAACTGTTAATTTTTTAAGAACTTCCCTTATTCTTCCCAGAAGAGAGGTATTCAGATGATAAACACTTCTTGGTCTGATGCATAAGCAGGCCTTGAAATCATTTTTTTGTGTCTTGTATCACCAGTGGAGAGAAACAAATGATGACTATGTTAACATTACCTATCACTGCCATTTAGATGAGATATTTGGCCCTTATGATCATTTTACTGCTTGTAACCTAAGGATAAATAAGATGGTAGAAAAGGTAGGTGCTCACTAATTGAAATAATAGACATAATCTGGGAGAGTTACTCTATAATGAAAGCCTATCACAGTTTCTTCTGCATTCATCTATAATGGCCCACCTGGACTCATCAGTTTCTTGGGCCCAGTGCGTACCAAGAAAGTATCTGTTGAATTGAATTTAACTGATAATGGGAAAGAAGCATGAAAAGAAGCTGGGGACCCCAAGCCAAGATACGGCAACCCACTAGCTTTACTTTGTACACTGGAAATGCCAGAAAACCTACACATAATTGAGAAATCTAAGGTCTTTCTTCAACCCTTCATTTCTCTGTTTGTAAGGCATAGGAACATAAATGTATAAATGTAATATAAATATACAATATGGTATGTACAATATAAATATACAATATGGTATGAGATATGATATGACATAATGGAATGTAACACAATACAGAATATAATATGGGTTGAGTTATTTCTAATCCAGAATCTGAAATCTGAGAGCTCCAAAATCTGAAACTTTTTGATATTATACATGATACTCAAAGACAATGCTTATTGGAACGTATCAGATTTCAAATTTTCAGATTGGGCATGCTCAACCAGTAAGCATAATGCAGATACCACAAAATCTTTAAAAATCCAAAATACTTCTGGTCCGATGCATTTCAGATATGAGATACTCACCCTGCGATATAAAAGAAAAGAAAGAAGTAGCACCCACGACTAAGGCAGCATCTTGCCCCGCCTACCTCTTAGATTTCACTCAGACCTTGCTGCCTCTGGTTCCCTGCAATCCAGCCATTGTGGTTTTCTTTTAGTTCTTGCAGTCTCGCTAGGCTTACAACCACGTCGGACCCTTTGCAACTGCTTTTCCTTTTTCTGGATGGCTTTTCATCAGTTAGTTCTCAGTTCAAATGTCAGCCCCCAAAAATTCTTCCCTAATGTCCCAATTTTAAGCAACCCATTTCCCATTCAACAATTTTCTATAATTTATTCTGTTTTACTTTCCTTATAGTGTTTTACCTCTATCTGAAATTAACTTGCTTGTTTACTCAGTTATTATCTGTCTTCTCACAAGGAAACTGTGAACTCCCTGACAGCAGAGACCTTGTTTGCTGTGTGGCTCTATTCCCAGCACCCAGAATGGCCCCTGGTACACAGAAGGTGCCCCCTTAACCACTTTCCAGTAGATTAATAAAAAATATGCCTGCCCAGTTTAAAATCCTTAATCGCAAGGCTTCCAAGAATATAACAAATGTGTTCCCTATTTTATCTCATTCATATTGGGTTTACTTAAAAATGGGGGAGGGTAGAGGAAAATAGAATACTTAGCATTAGATTATTCATACTTAAGATTAGATATTAGAGTTGATACCACTCAGAACACCACTGAACCAAATGCTGTTATTTAATTTATGTATTTTAATCATACTGATCTCAGCCATTAAAGACTAAAAATAAATCCTTTCACTATTTTTACTCTAGGCACTAATTTAATTATATTCTGTTACTAAAGCTATTACATTATTTTCTATCCAAATTACCTTGTACTTTTCTAGTAATGATATTAGCTATCTCAATACGTCACAGGTATTCTTGTAGTATAAGAGATAGCAAGAGGTGAAACACAATGTGAACATATTACTGAATAAAATGCTTCTAAAATGTGATTCCTTCTCTCAGCCAGAAAAAGGAGACACAACATATTAGGTCCGTCATTAGGAGTAAAAAGCCCCACCGAGCAATGCTGCATCTGCGTTACTCATGAATCTGGCTCTCCTACATGTCTGCTAGAATTTGAATAACTGTGTTTTACTGAATACACATTCAAAGCAGAAAGCTACCCCTTACAAAACAAATTCAAGAATCATTCAAACACAATTTTGCTGGCACAGTTTCAGAACCTAACTAGAGTGAGATATTTTGTCTCAGATTTGAACCTCCTCATTTTTCAAGCTAACCTGTTATAACTAATAGGTTTTAAAATAATGAACAGCTACAGAGCTATAAAAAATATTCCACTTTGATAAAGCCAAAGATCATTCTGTCTGATACGGTTTCATTTTTAGAACTTCATGCATTTGAAAAAAATTATATACTCCTGGAAGAAATGGTCATTTTCCATGAAAGAAAATGTTACTGGGATACAGCTTTAGCACAAAAGTGAAATATACACTGTTAAGCAAAGGCTGTTTTGCTATTCGGCGAATAGAGAAATTGTTTCCATAAAATGGATAAAAGAGAAGAGGAGGGGCAATTCTGGGTGTTTGCAAACAAAGAACACAAAAAAGTAAGGTTTTAAAAACGGATTTGAGAAGATGTTATCAAGTTAATTTTGGACTGTGTTCAAGAAACTACAAGAGATAAAACAGAACTATGGTATCAGGACATGTAAATAACCACAATTTATTATCTACCTTTAAGATCACTTCTTAGAAGTGCAGAACTTTGAAATGCATTAAAACTTTGGTTAAAGAAGTATCTCAAACCACATCTGTCATATGTACACAATGGAATAAAAATGCAGGGGCTAATGTGGAAAAAGGCATGGCTTCAGATGGGATCCTTTGCTGGGGGTGGTCCCCTAGACCACCCCTCAGGTTTTGAGATTTGTTACTTTTTGCTATGTCCTTTAGTCAAAGTGTCAGTCACAAGTCAGGTCTGATTTGGGGAGTAGAGAAACAAAGTCTTCCTCTTGATGGGAAGAGAGCCAAGTTACCTTACACAGGTGCATGCACAGGGATGGAAGGAGCTGTGACCATCTCTGCAAACAATCTACTACTGTATCCTACGAATACATATGGTCCCTTTTTAGTGAAATGGGTCTCTGAATAATAAGGTTTGGGAGATTCACAGGAGATCTCTTAATTCAATGAGGTGAATATGTGAGATATTTACTATAGTTACCATAAAAATTCCTCTCCTTACCCATGTACACGAGGCATGAAGACTTGTACTTTCTAGGTACAGAACAATGTTCCAGATGTTAGGGAGAGATTCAGACCCAACCCTACCCACCACTAAGAGAGAGACGGATAATGTAAGTGAAGAGTTGTATAGCAATGCTTGTCAGGTGGCATGTGCTTAGTGCAAAATGACAGGTATAGAAACTACTGTCACAAGCACTGAAAAGAAGGGATACTCACTGAGGAATGGGCTGATCAAAACACATCTTTCAGGAGAGGACCCAGTCTCATGCTGAGGAAGGGGCAGGGCTCACGGAGCAGGGAGCAGGGGAGAGGCCATCTCAAAAGAGTTATCATGTACAAAGGGGACGCAGAAAATGGGCACAATGTATTTAGGTGCCTAGTTCATCTGGAGAGAAGTAACAGGAAAAAGAGCTTAAAAGAAGAGGAGGAGCCAGAGAGTAGCCAGCCTTGAAGGCTGAGTTGTGGAGTTTGGCCGTTAGCCTGTACATTTAGGCGGGAGGCCTAGACACTAAGTAACAAGAAGAGGGCTGATAGCAGAAAGACACTGAATGAGGAAAGGGACTTGGTAATTGGATTTAGAGTACAGTCAGAAAAGGAAAAATCAATGACTGCAAAAATGAACAGAAAATCACGGTATCACTGACAGAAATAAAAAGAACAACAGGCATGAGGATGATGACTTTCACTTTAAATATGGTGAACTCAAGGTGACCACAAGCAATGTGAAACATTTTCAGCTATTTAAAGTGTGGGACTTTGGAAACATTATCTAACCTCTCCAAGCTCAGTTTTCTTATCTGTAAAATAGGAGTAATAATAATACTGTACAGCTCATTAGGTTATCATAAGGCTTACGTGAAATACTGACAATGCCTGGCACTCATTAGAGCACTAAAAGAAAAAAAAAGATAGGTAACTCTCTCCATCATCATCATCATCCAGTTTATCATTTGATAAATAGCCCAATAACTCTTTTCTGTCACATCAACTCATGACTACCTGATATATCCGTTAACAGGTTTGGTTTTGTTTCAATACAACTGAGATAATTTAAAGCATCCTATTCTAATGGCAGTTCTTGTAAATTTCCTGCAGCATTTGGTTTTGGGCGATTTATAGCCAGAAAAAGGCTTGAATTCTATGACAAATTCATTACTGCAACTCATTAAAACTAGTATGTTGGCTGACCCATCTATATTAGAAGTGAACATTTGATGGTTGCGGTTTTTCCTAAGAAACATAACCTATCAGGTTGTGAAATGTGTTTCTTTACATTGGAAAATTGAAAACAAAATATTGTGTGTGACTTAATGATCATTTGCAGCATGCTAAAAATCCCTTTGAGATGAAAGATTCTGTTTTGCTTTGTTTGGGGAATATGAAAATAAGATTAAAGAGTATAACATTTTATTGTAATGTTGTAGCCAGGAGGGGAACATTAGCAATGGGAGAATTGAGGGAAGGAAAATCCCAAGTCAGTCTGGGAATTTAATATTATTAGTATACTGGACAATGAAACAAGTATTTATCATGTACATAGTAGGTGCTTAATGAACTTTTGTGAAACAATGTTCAATGAAACTAATGAAACTAACTTATTTTATTTTCTTCTCTATGTCTTACCATTAGATCGTGGTACTATTAATTATAATATTCTTTAAAGAGTAAGTAAACAAAAGGTTTAGAAAGAGAGAATCATGGCAGGCATGCCGGCTCAAGCCTGTAATCCCAGAGCTTTGGGAGGCCAAGGTGGGTGGATCACGAGGTCAAGAGATCGAGACCATCCTGGCCAACATGGTGAAACCCTGTCTCTACTAAAAATACAAAAATTAGCTGGGATGGTGGTACATACCTGTAGTTCCAGCTACTCAGAAGGCTGAGGCAAGAGAATCGCTCGAACCTGGGAGGTGGAGGTTGCAGTGAGCCAAGATCACGCCACTACACTCCAGACTGGGTGACAGAATGAGACTGTGTCTCAAAAAAATAAAATAAATAAAATAAAAAATAAAAAGAAAGAGAGAATCAAGGTATTTTAAAGCTAGAAGTCCTTCTGAAGTAGAAACTGAAGTCCAGGGAGGTTAACAGACTTGCCTACTTCAGTTTCCCACGACTACGATATCCAAACTTGGAAGAACTGACCAACAGCCCCCTGTACATCCCACCACCCCATGATGGAGAAGAAAGACTTATAGAGAAACTCAAGTCAGTCAATTCTGTGATTTGTTTGAAGGTCTAACAAAAGGGTGAGATGAGCAGATTAATTCTGAGAAACGTAGACTTCAATTATTTAAGCCATAAATGTTTCCTATTATATGATGTTTAAACAGTTCATGACAGTCTAAAATACAGATGTTTTTGGCCATTAACACAGTCACATTTTATAGTATTGCAGTATGAGGTTTTTGATATCTTTATCAAAAGATTGTATGACCAAATTGCCAGAAATCATGGATTTTATAAAAAGAATGTACAATTCAGCTAAAGCGCTTTTATATATCCCCAACCTTGGGGCTAGGAAAAGGGTTATGGCCATAGATTATATAGCTCTATTTTTTACTATGAAAATTTATATACTGTCTAGATCTTTATTCTATTGAAATTGAACTGGAAAGGCCCTTAAATAAAATGGTTCCTTCAAAATCTAGAGACTGTAATAGATCTGATTGATAAAGAGATTCAAAATCCCTTTTTAAAGGTACACCTGTGGGGAGACAGAAAAAGGAAAGACAAAGACCCTCCTTTACATGGTGGCTGCATCTATTTGTGTTTCCAATCTGGAGTCAGACTGTCTGGTTAAAGCCAAATTCCAGCAGTTAATAGGATCTTAGCTAAGTCACTCAACTGCTTTGTACCTGTTGCCTCATCAGTAAAATGGGAATAATCACAGTAGCCACCTCATGAGGTCATTGTGAGGATCAAATGAGTTAATGCAAGTAACACATTTAGAACAGGGCTTGGCACACAGTGAGCACTAGATATCAGCGAGCAATTTTTATCTCTCCCTCACATCTACTTACTGGAACAGCCCCCCAGCTGGGCAGGATGTGATACCACTGTCATCTCAATTATTCATAGTGAAGAGGAGGGGTGGACCTTTCAAGATTAATATCCATTTAGCTGCTGTCAAATATTCCTGAAGTCAAAAACCTTTTATGTTCTCCCACTCTCCCTAGGCTTAAGTCTAGACACTGTAATAACAACATGAATACATATTGAGAGCAAATTATGGGCCAGGCACAGTGTTCAGGCATTTGCTCACTTAATCCTCCAAACAACTCTGATGTAGGTTCTCTTAACACCTGTAGTTTATAAATGAAGAAACTGAAGCACAGAGAAGTAACTTGCTCTGGAAATCCAAAATGCTCCAAAATCTCAAACTTTCTGAGCACCAATATGACACCACAAGTGGAAAATTCCACACATAAGTACTTAGACAAACTTTTTGTGTACAAAATTATGAAAGATATTGTATAACATTACTTTCAGGCTTTGTGTATAAGGTATGTATGAAACAAATGAATTTTGTGTTTAGACTTGGGTCTCATTCTTATGACATCTCATTATGCATACGCAAATGTTCCAAATTCTGAAAATATAAAGAATTTGCAACATTTCTGGTCCCAAGCACTTTGGATAAGAGCTACTCAACCTGTAGGCTAGTTCCGCTCACCTTACCTCAATCCATTTTATCCAATGCATTGTTCTATATAGGTATACAATGGAGATCAATTGTTAAGTATCTAGGATACTCAACTACTAGTGGGAAAGAGAGGGCTAGGGGGATTTCCTCAGCAGCAGGTTTGTTCCAGACTGGCTGAGCAGAAAGGGCCAACCGTGTAAATGGCAATGAATTTCAGGGGTCAAAGGAGATCACTGAACTCAGTCTAGATCTAAGCTGGCACCCAAATCCTAGGGGAGCCAAGATAGTACGCAAAACAACAGACTCTCTGGCCAACAGTAAAACCGGGATCTAGTTGGTGCTCCAGATGACACATTTAGTGTAGAGAAAGAGCCAGCCCAAAGCGAGGGAGAAGACACAGTCCTGGCCTTTAAGGCAGAAAGCTAGAGAAAGGGAGCTGATGTTTGAGATGAGCCCTTATGCTAATCAGAAAAACGCATGCTGGGCTGGACAAGCACAGTGGGGCTCAAGAGAAAGCTAAGTTGGGAAAGTGGTCCCTAGGATCAGCCCAAATAGAGGCTATTCTTGCCACATTTTAATCCATTCTCCACACTACACTATGAGAGATCATGTAAACTATAAAGCTGATCACATCGGCTGGGCATGGGGACTCACATCTGAAGTCCCAGCACTTTGGAAGGCCAAGGTGGGTCGGATCATCTGAGGACAGGAGTTTGAGATGAGCCTGGCCAACATGGTAAAACTCCCTCTCTACTAAAACTACAAAAAATTAGCCAGGCGTGGTGGTGGGTGCCTGTAATCCCAGCTACTCGGGAGGCTGAGGCAGGAGAATCACTTGAACCCAGGAGGCTGCAGTGAGCTGAGATCCTGCCATTGCACTCCAGCCTGGGCAACAGAGTGGGACTCCATCTCAAAAAAAAAAAGAGTCTGATCACATCACTTCCTACATAAAACATTTCGATGGCTTCCTGATATCCTCAGGATAAAGCCTGAACTCCTCAACAAATCTTACAAGACCCTTATCACCTGGCCCTGCTTCTCTCTCCAGTCTTATGACTCTGCATTCATCCTTCTGGTTCCATCCACTCACCAAAAAAAGAAAAAATAGGTATATTTGATAGTAGGCTAACTATGTGTAATAACTCTCAGTTATTCATGTTCTCCCGCTGACCTCTGCAGATGCGTACTGTCCAGAACATGCCCTCCCTCCTTGCCTGGCTAAGGCAAAGTCAGGCAAATGGAGACCATCCTCCAGGTCTCATGCCGGCCATCACTTCCTCTGAAGTCAGCCTTGGTGCCCCCTCCCCAGTCTGCATTAAGCATTCTTCTTGTCCACAGCATTTTGTAGTCATCTTTCAGGGTTAACCATCTTGGATTCTAACCACCTATATCCTCAACCAGACTCTAAGCTCCTAGAGAGCAGAGCTGTGTCTATCTTGTTCATTTTCATATAATCCCAGTGTCTGCAACGCAGAAGATTCTAACAAATATTCGTTTGCAAAACAAAGAAAGATATAAGCCTGAGAATAAAAGAGCAAAGGCAAAGATCTCTCTTACAGTGATTAGGGGACAAAAAGAAGGCAAGAGTGCATGGTGGCCACATTGAGTGTGAAGTGAAGGCCACACATACAATCAGGGGTCTTGAGAGGATTTTAAATGTCTAGTGGCTGACGCCTGTAATCCCAGCACTTTGGGAGGCCAAGGTGGGCGGATCACTTGAGGCCAGGAGTTCAAGACCAACCTGGCCAACATGGTGAAACCCCATCTCTACTAAAAACAAAAATTTTCTGGGCATGGTGGTGGGCACCTGTAATCCCAGCTACTCGGGAAGCTTAGGCATGGGAATCACTTGAACCAAGAGGCAGAGACTGCAATGAGCTGAGATTGTGTCACTACACTCCAGCCTGGGCAAGAGTGAGAATCTGTTTCAAAAATAAATAAATAAATAAAAATGTCTAGAGAAGGTCTAAGTTTCAGTCACTGAATGCTTAGTCACCAAAAAAAATGAGTATCTTAGGGCACTCACGTCATTTACAGTGTCGCCAGCTTCGCTTGGAAGACAGGAGAGTCGGACGGGTTTTTATCTCATGGGGAGAAGCAGGAAGAAGAGCAGAGGTGAGAGAAGAAAAAAATTCAGAAAAGTTAAGCTACTTCTATCCCTTTAGAATTAAAATTAACATGAGCCTAATGACTGGAGGACAGGGAAAAAACAAAGGGCTAAATAAAAGAACTGGAGACAATGTGGTATAATAGTAGGATGTACAAAGTGCAATCTATAAAGGCTGTTTTCTTTTAATAATTAACAAAGGTGCACCTAGTACACACACTATGGATCAGGCTTGGGGGAAAAAAGACAAATGAATCCAAAACTACTCATTTTGTGATAGCTTAAAGCAAACAACTTTTTAGCAGTGTTTTAAAGCAAGCTAGTAAAATAAATAAAAGTGAAGTCCATGGGATTTAAACATGAAAATTTGGGGAAAAAAGAACTTCACAAAGCAAAACAGACAAAATACAAGGCTAGCCAAACAAAAGCTAAATCAAATAAATAGGCATTGCCGTGTGCCCTGGAGAACTGCCAAGGAGACTGAATTTCAACAAAGAATGCTTCTGCCACCAGTTAGGAAAACTTCAATTCGAGAAAGGCTGCAGGAATGCTGCAGCCACTGCCGAGTGACAAGGCGGGGGTCTGAGGGTGAGAGGCAGCAGGTCAGATGTTATTTCAGACTCTGTAGACAAACACAAGAACCTTCCTCAAGACATGTAAAGGCAGCCCACTCCCTCCCAACGTGCTCCACACACAGCTCCTTGTAAGAAACAAATCCAGGTCAAAGATGAGAAATTTGCATCTTCAAGGACTGCCTGTAACAGCCTTCTTTCTCAATTCGCAGATAAAAAGACCCTTGTAAACACTTCTCAGACACCATCCTAGTATCCAAAGTCCTGAGATGAAGCAAGTAGCCCAAGCAAAACAAAGCACCAGCAATCATCCTGCAAGCTTAGATGCTGGGAACAGAGTCCTGTGGCTTTGGGGCTGGAATTGCTGTGGATCAACTGTGTATTACTCTCTAGGTCAAAGCACAGTTCTCCACTCAGTTGTGGCCTGTAGTAGTCATGGCAATAGAAATCACCACTATCACCACTACCACGGCAGCAGTTCCCACTGACAGAGCACGTGTCCTGTGCCAGGCACAGGGCTGAGCCATTTGCACGAATTATCCCTATTAAGCCTCTTAACAACCCGTCATTATCTTAATTTTATAGCTGCTCCCTCTACAGATGGGGAAACCAAGGCAAGCTGAGATACTTTTCAAAGGTCTCACAGCTGATAAGCAATGTAGCAGGGATTTAGATCCAGACAATTATTCTTAGACAACGGAATGGCCAGAAGTCCACCAAAGAAGACAGTGACTAATCAGCAAGCATTTATTCATTGTTGGTATGGTATATACTATGAACTATGTGGGATAAAACTGAGGTAAAGTGATTTCATTGAAAAAAGAAAAATAACTAGAATTCCTTTTACTTCCACTTTAAAAAAAATCCTGAACTTTATTGGCCTTTAAAGAAAAAAAAAGGACCTCTTTTCTAACATCTACTATGTCTATCCAGCAAATATTTAGATTGTTTGTTCAAACCATTCAGGAGACTAACAAAACAAAACAGGAGCTGATTATACATAGCTTAGGGGGCTTTTATTTTTTTGGTTGGCATTGCCCAGGCTTATTTAGATCTAAATCCTGGGGGAACCTGAGAATCTGAAGTTCCTTAAGCTTTCTTGGGCTTTCTGGGCTTAGCATTGTTTTTCCCTCAAATTTCTATACTGTGCTCTTTATTGAACTATCTGTACATTAATATATGCTTTTCTCTTTTACATGACCTACTTTTCCAATGGGACTGAGGGTGAAAATTACAAATGCGTATTTAAAGCCATAGAAATATTTAAATTCTCCCTATTTTTGTCATACATTTTTAGTACTTTCTATGTGCGACGAAAGATAAAACCTTGCGTGCATGATTAATTGTAACGATGAAAGAATGCGAGGCAGTTGCTTAAGAAACGGGAACAACAAAGGAATAAACTACTGCAGGCATCACCAGGACTGGAATGACACTGCTCTGTGTACTCGATTTCCATGGCAACTAGCAATGGGAAGATGAATGTTTCATAGTCACTCTGCTCTGCAGTACACGTCTATAAATCAAACTTGCATAAAGAGCACAAGATTTCTGCTGTGGGCTATACTCAGAGCTGGTTTATTTTCCTGTTACTGTATAATTATGGAAAAGAAGCACAAAACAATGAGGTCATTTTTAGTGGAGAACAAACTCAGAAATTACTAATACACCTGCGGCATATGATGCCATTCATCTAGCAAGAAAGGCAGGCGTGAATGAAAACGCTGCCTGCTTCTGTGGGGAACTCGTTGGCTCTGGCTGAGAGCTGCACATGACAGGCCTGGTGTGCCCTGCCTCCCCTCAGCTCAGCTCTGAGATGGAAGTAGGAGCACCTTCATTAACTGCTGAAGGTACAGCCAAAGTTTTCATTCTGATAACTGGGCAGACATAATACTCCATATTTAGCATGAAAGTTAATTGAGATGGAACAAGTGTACATTTATCTACTGAAAATGGCTCATTGTATAGGAGTTAGGATGGAAGAATATTGCCTTGGCATGGAACTGAAAGTCAGGGGACCTGAGTTTTGATCCAGGTCCATGTAACCTTGGGTGAGCCATATACGTTTGTTTGACTTCCATTTTCTTAGCTAGAAAATAAGAGAGATGGCATATGTGACTCCTAAAGTCCCTGCCACCATCCAATTCTATGATTCTGTAATCTCTAAATCTTAAAGGTCTGAATCTTTCAAATGAATCTAATCAAAGATGTTAGTTGTGCTAGTCCTAAAAATATATATATATACCTTACACAGTTCTATTTTAAAATTCTCTACTGGCTAAAGCTCCTAATTAATAGTGTTTTATGATTTTACCAATCACACTGAAGCCTTCTTCTGATTTGTTCATTCTTCCAAACATGATACTATCAAAAGCTTAATACAACCATCACAGTTTTTCAAAGTTCAAAAATTTTTTATTATAATCTTATAACTTTTTAAAATAATATTTTTAAAATATTTAAATGTATCTTTCTTGCTCTTCCATAGAAAAGGGCTGCCTATCAATTCCTGCCAAGCAGAAAGAATCCTGCTTCTTGGGCTGGGCGTGGTGGCTCACGCCTGTAATCCAAGCACTTTGGAGGCCAAGGTGGGCAGATCACCTGAGGATGGGAGTTCAAGACCAGCCTGACCAACATGGTGAAACCCCACTTTTAAAAAAAAAAAAAAAAAATTAAAAAAAAAAAAAGAATCCTGCTTCTTGAGTCTGCAGTTCTCAGAAGCATCTTCATGCTCTGTGGGAATTCATCTTTGTAGGCTAGAGACCCAGCAATAATAATGTTCAGTAAAAGTTTGTGGAATAAATGGATGAACGAACTGTTGGGGACACCATTGCTACACCTGTCAGCAATCTTGTGCTCCCTTCTCCAATCTTAAACATTTAGGCAAATTCAGATCAACATGTAAACATCCCAGGGTAGATGGGCAAACATCTGAACACCACATGTACCTAATAATATGAGTATCTCTTTTGTGAGTCTTTACAAAATCCTTGTGGAACTTTACAACCTGGAAAAATCTTCTCGTTAATGCAGCAGGAGGCATCATCAGACACAAGGAGGGACTCCTGTCCTTAGGCCCTGGCTAAGAGCAGGAGATGTGGTGGAGGCTCAGAAAGAAGTCTGAGCTTCAAACCAGAAAAGAACAGGTGAGGTGCATCCAATCGGCACATCTGTGATCTCAGGTGATGTTTATGCCAACTCTGAGGGAAAGATGCTATTATCTCCATTTTACAAATTGGAAAAACTGAGCAGTAGATAATCTATATAAGTAATTAACAGTTATGAAATTCTGGGCACAGTGGCTCATGCCTGTAATCCCAGCACTTTGAGGCAAGCAAGATCACTTGAGGCCAGGAGTTGGAGACCAGCCTGGCCAATGTGATGAAACCCTGCCTCTACTAAAAATACAAAAATTAGCCAGGCGTGGTGGTGCATACCTGTAGTCCCAGCTACTTGGGAGGCTTAGGCTTGAGAACCACTTGAACCAGGGAGGCAGAGGTTGCAGTGAGCCAAGATTGTGCCACTGCACTCCAGTCTCGGCAACAGAGCAAGACCCTAGTCCAAAAAAAAAAGCAATATTCCTGCCATCCAATGTTCCTGCCATCACAGGAATACATTAATGTTAAAGAAATCCTAGTAATAATAACACAAGTCAATATTCTTAAAGACCTAAATTTGACAATAAATATAGCCAGGAACATCACTCTACTCTGTATACATTATTGCCTCCAGTCTCCAGGCAAGCAGACTAAAGGCTATTTCTAGGATGGAGTTAGATGGAGTCATATGTTACACAACTTTGCAATTTCCAGCATGTGCATATTAACATGCGCCAATGACATCATTACAGAAGCTTACTAGAAATGCATTCTGCTGGTCACCAGAGGGATTTGGTTTGCTTCCTAACCTTCAAAAATGGGATAATTTGGGCATATGTTTTTACTACAAATTTTTCAAAAACTATGAAAATAATGCTTATTAAGAAAGGCTTCTGGTTAACCTTCTCTTCTTTTAAACAGTGTCTTAGCAGAGTTTTTGGCACCACCAACTGGTGAAAGAGATCTACTACAAAGGTGCTTGGCTCTCAATCTGGTTCATTGAGAGGATCATACATTTATTTCACATTTAATTTATGGTGAAACAACTTATTTCAGTCACTAAATAAAATTAGAAATGCCTTTCTTTGTCAGTCAAATAAATAATAATCCACTCTGGCTTTTTTGCCTAAGAAGAAAATATGTGTTGGTTAGTAAAGGTCATTAGAGAAAACTCAATCTACCCACCAAAGCTAATTTGATTCACTCTGCCATAAACTCACACTCAAAAAGCAAACACTAAGAACTACAATGAAAATCAGAAACTAAAAGAGAGACCAAACTAAATGGTATCAAATACTATGCTAGCCTACAGTGTTTATATCAGACATTAATTTAATTGGAAATAAAAATGATTGAGGAGGTGATTTCACATTTGTTAAAAAATTGAACTTTTCCCACCAAGATTCCTGTTTCAAAGATGGATGCTGCCACCTGACATGTGGATATATATGCCATCTAGCTGTCCTTCCCGTTAAATTGAGCCACACCTAGCAATGGATACCAGCATAAACAGAGCAGAAATGAGCCCTTAGGGCACAACTCCATTCTCTGCACAATGAATCATATGAAAATAAATATCCCTGAAGAACAGTCTAATTTTTACTCCCAAAACAACCAATTTGTGTTTTCTGGGGAGAATGGCTCAAGAAAAAAAAAAAAAAGAAAAAAAGAAAAAAATCCAACCAATGTAGATACAAGCTGTCTATGAGAAGTACATCTAGCTACCTGTGATGATAAATTTGTAACCTACAGAATAAATGTCACCAACTCTATGACAAAACTGGTCATTGAGGAAACTGCTTTACTAGACAATGCAAAAGAGAGAAAGAAAAACAAAGTACCATCCAAAGAATCAAATTTGACTCTGATGGGGTTTGGTTAAAAGCCTTCTGACGGAATTTAAAACTACTGTGACAATTTTGTGAGAATAGCAGTTTAAATCTCTATACAAATGTGTACCCAATTCATATTTGTTAAAGCCTCTAAGTCTAAATCTGCAATTTAAAGCCTAGTAAAGAAGGCCATTTGAAATAGGCCCAGAAAAAAGTAAGGACCAGCAGCTGCTCTATCCAACTTAACACATAATTTGAACATGCAAACTTTGATCAGATTAATTCCATTTCTTTGCTCATTTCATTCAATCATTTGTTCATGTATTCGCCAAATACTCTCTCCTGCAAACATGTTAAATTTTTACAATGAGAGAACAAGGGTGAGACCCTCCTGCCCCTTCCTCTTCTTGGATGAGTCTTGATATACCAAGGCAAGGATTTAAAACTGAAGTCATGAATGGATTATGAGGAATCTTAACAGTAAGACTTGGGTTAAGAAAAGCATTTTTTAACTTTTATTTATTTTTGTTTCTAAATATATCCTTTAACATGACTCATGAATGATACTAAGTCTGTGTAGACATATTTTGAGGTATGACCAAAAAATTGTGTATATTTAAGGTATACAAGATAATATTTTGATAAAAGTATACTTTGTGTAATGACTCAGTCAAGCTAATTAGCGTATCCATCACCTGACATGGTTCGCATCTGCGCGCGCGTGTGCGCGCGCGCGCGCGTGTGTGTGTGTGTGTGTGTGTGTGTGTTGAAAACACTTAAGGTCTACGTCCATGGCAAATCTAAAGTACACAACACATTAACTACAGTTACCATGCTGTACATTAGATCACCAGAATTTATTCATCTTACAACTGAAAATTTGTATCCTTTGACCGACATCTCCCCACCTTCCCCGCTGCTCTGCAGCCCCTAGCAACTACCATTCTACTGTTTTGCTAAGTTTGACTATTCAAGATTTCACATAAAAGTAATATCATGCAATATTTGTCTTTCTGTGTCTGGCTTCTTTCACTTAGCATAATGTCCCCAAATTCTTCCATGCTGTCAAAAATGGCAGGATTTCCTTTAAGGCTGAATAATATTCTGTTGTACACGTATACTACAATTTCTTTATCCAGTCAGCCAATGGCAGGCACTTACATTGTTTCCATATCTCAGTTATTGTGAATAATGCTGCAATTAACATGGGAGTGCAGACATTTTATTCTATGTGTAAATTCAGTCTACTCCATCATTATTATTACTAGGCAGTGGCATTCCTAAATAAGAAAATAACATTTGAGGTTATGAAAACACTTGACCATTAACAGGTACCAGAAACATGATTATAATCAAATAAAAAATTCTGATTGCCCTAGGGGCTCAGTTCTGTGACTTCTTTTCTTTGACTGAAAAAAAAAAAAAAAAAAAAAAGAAAAAGAAAAAGAAATAATTGAAAATTAGTTCAGTTTGGCTTGAATTTAGCAATAAAGGACTCTCAGGTTTATTTGTAAAATGGACAGAAAGACCAGTTGATGTGGAGAGTCACTGTAAGGGCCAAGTAAGGTAATATGCAGTAGGCAATCAATGAATGGGAACCACTGTCACTGCAGTGGACGACACAACGCAATGAAAGCTGGGGAAAAGCAAGAATCAAGGACTGGTTCTCCAGGCAGGGTGCTGAATGCTGTGAGAAGCTGGCAACGATAAACCCGGCGAAAAAGGACAGGGGCAAGTAAAGGCATTTAGTTGGGGACAGCAGCTTTCTAGGATGGATGTGAGTATATCTTCAGGCAGGGATGGGCATTATAAACAAAAATGAGATTGACTGATGGAGAAATGTCTTAGATTAAGAAAAGGGAGAAGAGAGCTGGGCATGGTGGCTCATGCTTATAATCCCAGCAATTTGGGAGGCTGAGGTGGGTGGATCATGAGGTCAAGAGATTGAGACCATCCTGGCCAACATGGTGAAACCCGTCTCTACTAAAAATACAAAAAATTAGCTGGGCATGGTAGCAGGCGCCTATAGTCCCAGCTACTTGAGAGGCTGAGGCAGGAGAAAATCTTGAACCTGGGAGGCGGAGGTTGCAGTGAGCCACGATTGTGCCACTGCACTCCAGCCTGGCGATAGACAAGACTCCGTCTCCAAAAACAAAAGGAGCGTGGGGGAAGAGATGAGACCAGAACGAAAGAGAGGAATTAGGAAAAAAACAAGAGACCCCTTTTCCTTAGAAATAAAATTCTCTCTTTTACATATAGAAAACTTGAGAGGTAAAGAAAAGGCAGTAATCCCAAGAAGAGGCCATGATTCTCTCCATGAAGAAAAAGGCAAGATCATCTGCAGAGCACAGGAGAGGAAAAGGTTTGGTACAACTATCACAGAGAATAAATCCTTACGGAGAAAAGAAGAGATTTCCTCTCATATGACAACTCTAATGAGTTGGCTTGGGGAATTATACTGAGAAGAATTCTGAGTTCTGCAGAAGTGGGCAACCACAGGTACAGAAGAGGTCAGTGGCAGGCATGTCAACTACTTGCCATCCCTCTAATGAGGAACTGTAGCCAGCTGACTTACATTTCTCCTGGATAGTAACAAGGGTATTGATGACCCGAGTGACGGGCATACCAGATCTCTGCGTGAAATGGAAGGCATTCTGGAATGACTCAGGACCAGGGTGGGGGAACTGAGTACAGAAGACAGATTCTGGTAGCCCGGACACTTTGTAATCCCAGCACTTTGGGAGGCTGAGGCAGGCAGATAATGAGGTCAAGAGATTGAGACCATCCTGGCCAACATGGTGACATAGGTCCCATTCTGGGATCAAGGCCGACGCCAAGGTATCTAAGCAAGAGATCCAGGAAGGTGGATAGCAGAGTGTAGTGATTTCTCAGACATTACACTTGATGAGAGAGAGAGAGAGGGAGAAACTAATTCACTGTGGAATGTGATGGGGAGGCAGATTCATTAAAGAAAGAAGGCAAGTGGTAAGTAAGCTCTGGATCTCAGATCAGCCAAGAGCAAGCCCAAGCTCCAGAGCCCATTTAACAGTGCAGGTCCTGCAGTATGGGTCAGAACAAAGGGCCTTGGACAGAGGCCTGCGTTCTAAGCGAAGATAAGGAAGAAAAAGTGGTGTCAACATTGATTCTTGGGCTTATTGGCAGCTAAGGAGACTAGAAGTGTGGTATGTGGAGGACATGGCACTGGGAAAAAGGAGGAGGGTAGGGAATGATAACAAGAGTCCAGTATCCATGTCTAGGCACCAGAAATCAGTCCTGAGATTGTCAGATTCTAAAAATTCCATGAGTGGGAGGCAGGTAGAAGTGAGTGATAAATAGGAAGAGTAGGGGGGAAAGTAAAGGTTACTCATGTTAGTACTTGTTCTGCCTTTCCTGGGGCTGGCTCAGGAAATGTGTGAGCTGGAGTCTACCAAAGGAGCCATCATCAGGAGTTTCAAGGGCTGGGATAGGCAGAGGCAAGAGCAAGCGCAGGAGCTACAAGGCTTCACACTAAGTCTGCAGTGGATTTAATCACTGCTTTGCCCTGATTTTCTCCAGCAGCAGGTTGCAACCAAGGAGAGAAGAGCAGATAATGTGGCCCAGCTGGAATTTATAAAATACAATGCTAAACTCACAGTAACTGATTAAAGAGTCTTCCAAGTGAATCAAAGTATAATCCTGCCTTATAAAGAGAAAATCATGAATTTCGTTTAGCACTCCCACTCCAGTTAAAATTATGTTAAAACTCCATTCAGCAATTTTCAATATATTTTGCTTTTATAATTTATTTGGCAAACACTTTGGTCTTGTGATATAATTCCATAGGCAAGATGCATAACACATGGGTTCCTATCAGAGCAATCTGAACTGGAATGCCTTCTACAGTTTGATGGATAAAATGTTGCATCAGCTTCCTTTTGTATATTTTTTCAAATGAAATCTCAAGTATAATAATCCAAACCAAACCACTTCATAGGAACAGGGAAAAGCCATATAATCATGCAACCAGTGCATTAAGAATGCTCTTAGGGCAGAGTGAATAGGCTTTGCTTCCTCGTGTTTATGCTAGGCAATGGAGGGATACAAAAGCATGGTTCCTACCTTCAGGGTCTTTACACTGTCAAAAGAAGTGAGAAAGGAATATAACAGTGATTAAGAGCACAAGCTTTCAAGGCAGCCTCCTTGGGTTTGAATCTTGGTTCTATCAGTCACCAGCTGGTGGCCTTGAGCAAGTTCTTAGACTTCTCTGAGCTTTTTCCTCATGTGTAAAATGGGGACAGAGAGAGTCCAACCCAAGAGGTTCCTGAGAGGATTCGTTCAGCACATTGCTTAGCACATGGAAAACACTTAGTAAATATTAGTTGCCAGTGGTGTTGCGGTTGCTACTATTAGATATGCCAATATGGCAAATGTTATAGGAGTTCTAAGGAAGAGGAAAGATATGCTTTGGGCTAGAGTGACAAAGGAAGGCTACATAGGGCCAGGTGTGGTGGCTCATACCTGTAATCCCAGCACTCTGGGGGTCCGAGGCTGGCAGATCACTTGAGGTCAGGAATTTGAGACCAGCCTGGCCAACATGGTGAAACTCAGTCTCTACTAAAAATACAAAAATTAGCTGGGCATGGTGGCAGGTGCCTGTAATCCCAGCTACTTGGGAGGCTGAGGCAGGAGAATCACTTGAACCTAGCAGGCAGAGGTTGCAGTGAGCTGAGACCATGCCAATACACTCTAGTCTGGGTGACAGAGTGACAGAGTAAGACTCTGTCTCAAAAGAAAGAAAGGTTACATAGAAGAATATTCAGCTAAGGAATGGATACCATTCCGATATGTGGATGGGGAAGTGGGAGGAGGAAGTAAGGCAGCACTGAACCTGGCATGAACAAAAATGCTAGAAGAGAAATGAGACGGTATATGGCAAGAAGACCAGAATGGCGGAATACAATGTTTGATCTGGGAAATACTGGAGGGCATGCAAAAAGGCACAGCAGTTTCTGTCTACAGGGCCCTGTTATGTTTCTGGCTAAGGGGACTTGTATGTCAGGCTAAGGAATCTAGACATTATCTGGTAGGCAATAAAAAGCTACTGAAGTCAGGAAGTAACAGAAATAATAATTTACTCTAATTCTCCCAAATTTAACTAGGGTAGGCCAGTGATTTTCAAACTTTAATGTGCATATAAATCGCCTAGGAATATTAAGGTAAACATGTCTGACTCAGTACCTTTGAAGTGGGGCCTGAGATTAGGCACTGCTAATAAGCACCCTGATGCTGATGCCACTGGTCTTTGGAGAACTCTTTGAATGTCAAGGATGCCTCTATGTGAGGTAGCCTGATGGAGGAGAATGATGGGGTAGGAGGTAGGTGGACAATATAGCCAGACATAAGGCACACAGGCTGCTGCCATAGATAAAAATGTAGTGCTGGAAATCTTTGGTCTTGATTTTAGTCTATATATAAGGTGGACAATCAAAACTTTGATGTAATTCTTAATTCCTGGCTTCTTTTCCGTAGCACTTTAAAACAATGTTAAACATCTCATAAAATATGTGTTGTATTAAATACAGATTTCTTATTTTATAAATATGACATTCAATATTATCAAAAGTTCCCATTAGAAGTTAGCTATCTACTACAAAAGAAAAACACGAGAAATTGATTCCTTTTTCTATAAAGGAAATGGCATGAATACATTCATGACGTGTGGCTATTAATAACTTCAAGGATGACTGAAAGGGTTAGCAACATTTGGTCATACAAAGAAACCATGGCAGCAGTTTCCTACGTGACAGCTGAATTAAAAGAAAAATAGCCCTCATGCTATTACAGCAAGAACAGCATATTCAGCCATATATGTAGATGAGGAATTGGATACACTGGCCACAACACTTGCTATAGTGACATCCCAAAAACTAAACCCAGGGTTGGGTGGCTGTCAAACCCAGTAATTTCCTCTTGAGAACAGTCTTTGTCACACTGACAGACCACATCTATATTCATGCTGTGGTGGATTCTGAATAATATCTGTGGTACGCAGAGAAAATAAAGGAGACAGCCATGCCATTCTCCATGATAGATGACGCCACCAGTGAATTTCAGAGCTGGAGAAACCTGCCAGATCCTATAACACAACACCCTCTTTTCTCAGATGAGAGTGCATTCCAGAGAGGTTCACTGATTTGTGGAAAAATGGATCAGAGGCAGTGCTGGGCCTAGACCTCAAGTCTCCTGATTCCCATCCTGGGGCTTGATTAGACCCCTGACCTTAACATGGTACCAGTGTGGTATTTAAAGAATAAAACAAATAATAGTAATAAAAAGCCTGTTTTTTTTTTGTCAATGAAATAAGCCATCCATTTACATAAGATGAAGTCATCTATTCAAGACCTACAAAACTGTGCTATGAGTGTGGGGAGTGTGATGATGAATACCCTACTATGCCTTCTCACATTTAGCTCCCATTCTGACACTGGAAATAACACATGGGTACATATGACTATGAAAAAGGATGAGGAAGAAAGATATTTATGACAGATTTAAGCAGAAGGTGAAGACAATTTCCTTTCTGGGGGCTGCAAGGTGGATGAGTAGGGTGCAGGGTAGGGCCAGCTTTCAAGATAAGAAATATCTTAACAGCTGGGCCTTGATACAAATGAGTAGAATTTGTATCCGGAGGGGTTTAACTAAGAGAGGACTTCACAGTCTGAGCTTTCTAAATGTGAAGAGACTAAATATTCCTTCCAATCTAATAATATATCCTTCATAAGTTAGTATAACTGAGGAAACCAAAATGACATAATCTATTCAAAAATCTATGTAATGAAGTCATTACTCTTCTCTGCTTGTTTCCTGGTCCAGTTTCTGAGTTTCAATTCTTCCATTACTAAAGTTTATACTGGTGTTAAAAAAAAAAAAAAAAAAAAAAACCCACCAAAATCAATTAAGAACCCTATGAAAAATTGGTATTTTCTTAAAATGACTAGAATATAATTACTTCTATAGCTGGATTTTCAAAGTACCGTTTGATTCAATACATCACATGTGAAAGTCCCTAGAGGTCCCTCAGAGAAAAAATTCTGAGGTTACCTTGAAAAGCTTACACACTGTCATACTCCCCATCTTGTAAGCATGTGCAAGAGAATAATCAGAAAAGGGAATCTCACAATATAATTTTGAAACAAAAACATTGAAATAAAAACTAAGGCATTTCCGTTGCAGAGAAGGTACAAAATTTCATGAAATAAAAATTGGGGGCTAGACACGGTGGCTTATGTCTGTAAATCCAGCACTTTGGGAGGCCAAAGTGGGTGGATCATGAGGTCAGGAGTTTAAGACCAGCCTGGCCAAGATGATGAAACCCTGTCTGTACTAAAGATACAACAAAAATTAGCCAGGCATGGTGGTGGGCACCGGTAATGCCAGCTACTCAAGAGGCTGAGGCAGAGAATTGCTTGAACCTGGAAAGTGGAGATTACAGTGAGCCAAGATTGCCCCATTGTACTTTAGCCTGGGCAAAAGAGCAAGAAAAAAAAAAAAAAAAAAGGGACCTCAGGAAGTCTACTTCTTTGGTCATGCCACTCACACAGAAGGTATAGCTGATGACTTAACAGTCATCTATGTATGGTTACAAAGAATGAGGTATGATTTCTAGTCTCATATTTTTCTATACCCAGAAGCATGCAGATAGTCAAAGATCAATAGTCATAGTCACTAAAGTATGTGCTCACTTTAATAACTGTGATCTTACTGAAGTTGCATGATTACACACAGAATCATTCTGAAGCACAAAATAATGACTGGGAAACTTTCTCTTGCTAGAGATTGTCCAAGAAAATGATACTTAACTAGTTGGCTACTGGCAGAAAGGAATTATAGGAAACTAAAAACTATAGTGAGAACTAACATTTCAAAAGAGATGCAAATGGTTTGAAAAAAATAAAATGCTTTTCTTTAGGCTCTCAGCTCTGTAAGACTCTTCCAATCGGTGTAACAGAAGAGCCTATTAGTTTGTTTTACCCAAGCTCATGACAATCCTTAACTCTATAATGGCTGTGATATGAGGTCTATATAATTTTTCTGCCCAGGGAATATCCATCATTCTCTTTTACAATTGCATTCCTAAGCCCCAGCCCCCACTAATACTCTGACTTTGAAAATATCTATTCAACAAGCAATGACATTCTTATTTTCACCCAATTTCAAATATTCAAAAAAGGAGAGTTATATGTCCTATATCCTTTGACCTTCCCTTGTGTAATATGAAGAATGGGATTCTTCCACCAAAAATATCAGGATGTAACTTTAAATGTCTCCGGTCATGATGAGAGCATTTGGTGCTTCGATATTTCCGCTTTACCTTAGCACATGGCAATCCGCCTAGGCACGCAGAATCTTGGACGTTGGGTCAGGGCATGGACCTTATGCACATTCACATTTCATCTCATGACTGGATTCCCAGGGCTTTTTGCCAACTGCCAGGTGGTGGGAATGTACAAATCGCAGTGCTTACAATGAAACGGAGAAGGCTCCTAGGCATGGAGAAGTTAACATATCCATGCAGAGAAAAATGCCAGCCAGAAATACCCCAGGGTGTTGATGGCGGGCAAAGTCAAGAAAGAACATTAAGCCAGATTCCCGATGACAGCCGAAGCTAAATCATGAACTGAAAATGCCTCCAAAATAAAGCAAAAAGAGACCATCAGAGATTAATCCATGAAAATCACATGTAGTCAGAGAAAAATGGAAAGCAAAGCCACATGTGGCTATGAAGCTCCTGACTGTATTTGAAAGTACTCACTCCTAGTTTATGAGAAATAAATTAAACCACAAAGAAAACAGAATTTTACTGTCACTGGGTATTTAGACAGGTAAGGAGTAGGGAAAGGCACTGCTAGGCAAGAGAAACAGAATGAAGTATAAATGCACATCACATAATCAAAGGAACCAGGACCATGCCAAGAGAAACACAGGAATTTGGGAATGATGAAAGACGAGTTTGAAAAGGGGACCAGATGTTGGAAAAGAGACCAGATGTTGGAAAGCCAGGTTAAAGAGTTTTAACTTTACTCCTTAGAGTCACTGAAGATTTCTGAACATTAAAAACAAGACATAGTGCTACAAAATTTTCAACAAGTTTTATTAGTGTTAAAGAGAAAAGACATCTCTTATTTAATTTTTAATTGCTAGAAACAGACTATTAGATCTAACATTAATTCTATAGTACAAACAGTACTATAATACAAATAGCTCTTAAGTCTTGTGAACGTCTGCCATTTTTAGTGAGTAGAAATTCTGATTAATAATGAAACATCATCTTTGATATAGCCTCGGCTATTTTAGCACACAAATACACAAACTGTGACTACCAGCACTAAGAGGAAAGCAAACTTTTTTTTGAGACAGAGTCTTGCTCTGTTACCCAGGCTAGAGTGCAGTGGCGCCATCTCGGCTCACTGCAACCTCTGCCTCCAAGATTCAAGCAATTCTTGTGCCTCAGCCTCCTGAGTATCTGGGATTACAGGTGTGCACCACCATGCTGGGCTAATTTTTGTATATTTAGTAGATACGGAGTTTTGCCATGTTAACCAGGCTGGTCTCAAGTGATCCGCCCCTCTCAGCTTCCCAAAGTGTTGGATTACAGGTGTAAGCCACCACACAGCTGAAAGTTTTAAGTTTCAAACACTGAAAAAAAGCCTCAAATTTTGAAATCCAAATATTAAAGATTTTATAATATCTTTAGGCATAAAAATTAGTAGCAATTTTAATTTTGGTTTTTATATGAGATATCAATTGGTTTATCAAAGTAACTTGTTCCTCACAACTTTTCTCTTGGTAGAAAACCTGCTTTCATTAATTTATGTGGAAAAAGTTATAATTAGCTTCCCCCAAGCAATCACTCATTTAAAAATAAAATCTGAAGAAATCACTATTTCCCCTAACAAAGCAAACACCCCTACAAAACAAGAGCTGAAAGTAGATAGTGGGAGCCTACAAAATAACAAGATATAGCAAAGTAACAAAAGGATATGAGACAGCAGCAGATATAGCTCAATAAAGAAATGTAAGAGAAAGGTAAAACCAAAACGGAAAAAGACAAATGCCCCATTGGATGCAGCACAAAGGAGAATAGATATTGTTGAAAATACACTGATACATGGTAATATACTAAGAGAAAAGCAAGCAATTAAAATAGAAATTAGCAAAAAACTTAAAAGGACTTCCAATATAAGCATAACCAATATTCTCAAAGAAAAAGAATGTGAGTAAAAAATGTTAGCATTCAATCCATTACATATTTTTATTCAAGTACAATGACCCAGATAAGCATTTTTGAACATGAAGGACAGTGGGGAATATAATTCTTATAACCCCTAGTTCAGGATAAACTTCAGCTAAGCAGAAACCATAGCAAAAGGCCTGGAGGTGAGCTTTGAATTAATTCAACTGTAGAACTATGACTAAAACAAAAGAGATTATGGTTGCACAACAGAATGAATGTTATGAACCCTAATAATGTTTTCTAAAAAACCACATTGCTTTCATTAATGATAAAAATCACTAAAGTAAACGTCACCAGAATATCTAGGCAACAATTCACAAACCTTACAAAAGTATTTTAAATTTAGTACTCCTAAAACTTTCAGAATTAATGAATGATACACCAGTGTTTCTATCAAGCTGTAAAGTGAAATGATTCCTTGATGCCTATGTCCAAGTCTCTTTCTTTGGATTGCTTGTTTTTGTTGTTTGGTTGGTTGAACTGTTTGTAAAATTAAAGTGTAATATAGGCAAGTACTTCTGAAATAACCTACTCTTGATCTCTAGAAATTTCTTTGGGAAGAATCTGGCAGTTACTGAATTGAAGATTATAAAAACTTCCTCAGTCATTCAAGCCACAGAGGACCCTGGCCTAATTAGAATTCTCCCTCTCTAGCTGCCTTCTTCTAGTGCTTTTCAGAGATCAGCTTTTTTTCTGGTCTTGTGCAGTGAATTATGGACCTTGGTAGTAAAACCCATATATGCTGGTTAATTAAGTCAAAAACTACTCAAGCATCTCAAAAAGTGAACGTCTAACCTTAGAAACATTACATAATTTTGCATCACTAACAGCCTCAGCAGCTGATTTTTTTATTATTGAAAACTGATAACCAAAATAAGGGTATGTGTGTTAGGTCAGACATCTCTGTTTGGCCTACTTCAATTTACACAAACAGAAAATATTTTTTGAGTTCACAATTTCCTTTCATATGTGTTCTTCATTATTTAGTCTAATATGGGGGTTGTGGTATTATAAAAATACAATTGAGAGTTTAAATAGCCCATATTCAATCAACGAAGTATCTACTTTGGCTGGATGTTGCAGTGGTTTCCAAACTGCTTTAGTCTCACAACCCTAGTAAGTACCAGATTTGTGGGCATATACTCCACAACATGAATGTATTTATTTATAGATGAGCACGTGTTACTATATTAATATACTATGTACATGGTTAAAATACAGAAATTTCTGAAGAATTAAAGATAAAAAATATTTTATTTATTAATGGCAAGTAACTTTTTGCTGCCACTAGAAATTATTAATAATATTTAACAAGAACAATGTACTTTAACATACTTTATGATTTCTGAACATTTTGGCTTAATATTTTATATTCGAGCAATTTAAAGCTCAATGTGTTTTGATACTTAGTTTTAATGGATAGTATAGGTACCACATAAAAATACGGAGATCTAAATGGGAAAAGGTCATAATGCCACTGACTCTATCCTCTGATAATGCAAAGGCTTAGGGGTTTTAAAATTTGTTTTGTTTTCTTAAATTATTATTTTGTTGCTAATGCCAACTAAAATTCAGCTAGTAAATGTCTATCTTTCCTGATATCTTGCTAATGAATTATATATATATAATTATATATTTATATATGTTAACCATATGTAATCATACACACAATTATTAATAAAATATAATTAATTGTATGCTATATAATCATATATAATTAATTATATACAATCTTTTTTTTTTTTTTTTTTTTTTGAGACGGAGTTTTGCTCTTGTTACCCAGGCTGGAGTGCAATGGCACAATCTCGGCTCACCGCAACCTCCGCCTCCTGAGTTCAGGCAATTCTCCTGCCTCAGCCTCCTGAGTAGCTGGGATTACAGGCACGTGCCACCATGCCCAGCTAATTTTTTGTATTTTTAGTAGAGACGGGGTTTCACCATGTTGACCAGGATGGTCTCGATCTCTTGACCTTGTGATCCAACCGCCTCGGCCTCCCAAAGTGCTGGGATTACAGGCGTGAGCCACCGTGCCCGGCCTATACAATCATATTAATATTATTTATTGCATATATAAATATATAATTATGTGCAATTAAATTATATAATATATACTACATATATACTTAAATTATGTTGTATATTACATATATACAATTATATACATTAATATTACAATTATATAGTACATGTAATTATATATATAATTCAATTGCTCTAATACTTTAATACATTTTCAAGATATACTCTAACCCATAGAAAGATGGACATATAAAAATACATATATATATATATATATATATATATATATTTTTATATGTATATATTTTTTTTTTTAAGAGATAGGGTCTTGCTTTGTTGCCCAGGCTGGGGTGCAGTGGTGCAACCAAGACTCACTGCAGCCTTGAACTTCTGGGCTCAAGAGATCCTCCCATCTCAACCTCCCAAGTAGATAGTAGCTAGGACTACAGGTATATGCCACCACACCTGGCTAATTTCTGTACTTTGTGTAGAGATAGGATCTATGTTGCCCAGGCTGGTCTTGAACTCTTGGCCTCAAGCAATCCTCCTGCCTTGGCCTCCTGAAGTGCTAGAATTACTAGTATGAACCACCACACCAGGCTAAATTTCTGTTTTTAAAAATTGTATGCTAAAATCACCACAACTTTGTAGATATTTTTAGCTAGGTTAGGACATTCTTTTTTTTTTTAGACAGAGTCTCACTCTGTCACCCAGGCTGGAGTGCAGTGGTGTGATCTCAACTCACTGCAACCTCTGCATTCCAGGTTTTCAAGCGATTCTCCTGCCTCAGCTTCCCGAGTAGCTGGGACTACAGGCACATGCTACCATGCCCAGCTAATTTTTGTTGTTTTAGTAGAGATGGGGTTTCACCATACTGGCCAGGCTGGTCTCAAATTCCTCACCTCAGGTGATTCACCCACCTTGGCCTCCCAAAGTGCTGCGATTACAGGTGTGGGCCACCACGTCCAGCCAGGACATTCCATTTTAAAGGTATCAAACATGCAGATATGAAGAGTTTTAACAGGTGACATACATTATGTTTTAAAATAACATTTTCAAATGTGTATTTCAAAACTGTTCTCCCTGTAACACAGCTTTTCTTCTAAGAAGGTGTTACTTTCTCATTCATTGTTATAACATTGCCTGTCTCTTGAATGGCCATATTTAAATATGTTTTTCAAAAATCTCTACAAGGTAGTATCTACTAAAACCAATTAACACATAAAGCTCAGCAAATTTGGACGACTTGTCTTTTTGTAAAAAGAAAATGACTATCAATTTTTAGTTCCTTTGTTGAAAACAACTTTTGTGTGGTAGAAGTATATTGATATTACCTATCTCATCACAAAATACAAAGATGCTACATTTTAAAGGACTTGCTTTTACAAAATCAACTAAGTAATACTTTCCTATAAGCACTTTGTATGCATCTGGCTTTAACTTCTTTGCTCTTCTTCAATAGCTTGCTCAGTAGCTTGTCAACGATGCAGCAAATGAATTTCATATATTTTAATGATAATGACTGCAAATCCTTATTCAAGTAACCTGCTTAATAATTTCTATTGAGAAGGGTTGGCTCTGGTCATATTTCATTAAATTACTTTTATCCCAAATGGGAACATCTGCCCGATGTTCCCCAATATCCATTCTCTCTCCCTCTTCCTTGGCATCAGAACCTCTATTCTTGGGCTCATCATTGCCCAGAGCAAAGACTACATTTTCCAGAACGCTTTCCCCTTGCAGCTATGCATGACCTTGGAACTAAGTTTTGGTCACTGGGTTGTAAGTAGAAAACATATATACCCTGAAAAGGAGTGGAATACCTTCCTGCTTTCTTTTCCTCCTACCAGCTGGAATTCAGATTTGACTGCTGAAACTTAAGCAACCATCTTGAAGTAAGAGGGAGAAGCCAGGTGTTGATGCAGCCAAAGCAACAAGAAAAGGGGCAATCTGGATCCTTCCCGACTGTGTGGTCAACAGTAAGCCCTGGTTTGCCCATGTTTACGTGACAGACAAATGAATTTCTATCTTCTTTGAGTTTCCGTTCTTTTGGGTTTTCTGGCTCTCACTGGTGTGCCAAACCCTAATGAATGCACCTGGTAATGGGGTTGATGAAGAGCTCATGCTGGGAGTCACAGAAGAGACAGCTCTGCTGTGTTCTCATATCAGCATGTGTTTGCACTATTCATACTACCTTCAATCTGCAGTTTCCTATCAGAAACTGCTTTTAAGCCACTTGTCCATTTTGTCAGGATTCGTTCATAAGAACCACATAACGTAATCTTTAAATCCACTTTATCAGGTACGTGTGAACTGCAATATGTCAGTAGCTTTGAAAGTAAGTGAAGGAGGAGGCTACCATCAGGCAACTCCAACTGTCTTTTCCAGACAACTCAAGAGCCACATGTAACCTGTGTTTGTCTGAAATACAGACCATGTGAGGACACCAGCATCCATGCTAAATATTAATAAAGCTTCATTTTCCCTTGGTTCATACAGAAGTATCTGAAGAAGTTCCACTTTCTTCCTGTTCCTCTCCTGCCCCTACTCACAAGTGCTTGTATGCACCTGGCTGGTGTACAAGCCCCTCCCTTTACAGTCCACTGTCAAGGGCATGGAAGGACTCGCAGCTAACTATAGATTTCCCTCCTGGATCATGACACTAGGCTGCAAGACAAAAATGTTCTTGGCTGAAAAATCAGAATAAATAAGTGCTTTCCATAAAGTCAAAAATGTGTAAAAGCAAATGGTACATCAAAAGGTGGGTGTACAGGAAGATTTTGATGCCTTACCTGAATACCTCGAGAACAGTCCTTTCCGGTAATTTGGGAGCCACCTGCCTAAATGCTTTTTTGAAATCTTCCAAAGTTAAAAATCCACGATCTATTTGAAAACAATAAAAAATATTCACTTACTTTGATGAGCCCTATGAAATGTTACTTTGGCCACAACATTTGTGCAAAACTTATTTTAATATATCACTAGGAGAAAAGCAGTAATTTATGATTCATTTTACACATAAGGTAATCTGAGGTTGTCCCATCTGAAGAATTTAAGAATCTAATCACACTTTACTTCAGTGTAGTCCCAGTTGATCTTGAAGGTCACTTGTGACCCTATCATTTTGCTGATTCTCTCAGTCCCAGGGATTCATATATGAGACGTGCACTGTAACAATGGTGTTAGACTTTGAGTCTTTGTGAGTTGCCAAAACAATGCAGTCTTCAAAATTCATGTCTTTTCCCTTGTCTGGTATTAGAATAATGAAATGTTAATATTTAGAAGGAAATCATAATGGCAGCCAAGACATTGAACCTAGTCTCCACAAGCCTTTTCATTCTGTGTATGATCTATGGGGCTTAGGGGGTCTTCAGCCACCCCTCTCAGCCACACCCTATGTGGAAAAATAATTCCACCAATCATATGTAGGTCAGAGCAAGAGTTGACGAAGAAGTCACACAGTCTCCCACACCTCCATAAGTGGCTCATGTCCTATATCCCCCATGGCCAGTCCTTTTGCTGTCCCCATGACCATCAAGGTATAATATATAATATATTAATACAACTATATAACTGTAAATACTTTTTTTTTTTGAGGCAGAGTTTCACTCTTCTTGTCCAGACTGGAGTGCAATGGCACAATATCAGCTCACCACAACCTCTGCCTCCTGGGTTTAAGTGATTCTCCTGCCTCAGCCTCCCAAGTAGTTGGGATTACAGGCATGCACCACCATGCCCAGCTAATTTTTGTATTTTTAGTAGAGACGGGGTTTCTCCATGTGGGTCAGGCTGGTCTTGAACTCCCAATCTCAGGTGATCTGCCTGCCTTGGCCTCCCAAAGTGCTGGGATTACAGGTGTGAGCCACTGCACCCAGCCTGTAAATATTATTTCATCCATGATAAATGTTAAGAATTTAAGATCACGATGCAGAAAAAAACGTGCACCAATACCTAAGATAACAGCTAATGAATACAGTAATCTAATCTTCCAAGTATATTATATGCTTGATTTACTGGGTATATATAATCCTATTCGCAATCCCTTAATAGCAATTTTTTATATCAAAACACTTCAGAGACACTTACAGTACGTGTCAAAGGCTGTGAAGATGTGTCTTACTTCATTCCGATATCGTTGAGCTTCCTTCTTCTTCTTTACAATATTTAAAAACTCCTCAAGTAATATACCTAAAAGTTGAGAAAAAAACAATTTGTCAAAGATTACTGACTTCCCCTTTAAGAAAAAATTAAACAGAAATGAACAGTCAGAAATATCACCAGTAATCAAATTTTATCTTAATTTTGGTGAACAGTATTTACTCATGATCTGTAAAGTTTCCTGAAGACCTAAAAAGGCATTTTGCTAGAAGCTAACATTTAACAGACCCAACACTAGAAATCAATAGTGAAAATGCAAGAGACTTTTAGGGTTCATTGAGCTTTTTCCAGGGGTAAAGGAATAGTGAACTTGAAAAAGTTTAACACTCTTCCCTCTAACAGCTCGAATAGGCATGAAACTACTTATTAAATAAGGTCTCCTAATTTCTTTCCTTATGCTTCTTTGATCCCTTTTTTCCTAGCCAGATGTCACAACAGTAGGTTTTTTTTTTTCTCCAACTGGGAGATCGGGTCAGAGAAGTAGTTTCTTAAAAGTCAATACCAATTGCATACCATAGATAAAGGTGGAGAGAATACTACATAAACAATAGAGCTGGCACCATCCCCAGCCCTGGATACACTCCACAACGTGTGGAGCAGCCTCAGGCTCAGCTTCCTGCGACTCTGATAATAAAAGAGCCCAGCGTGATAAAATGAGATTGGATACTGTGCTTACAACGTCTATTAAAATGAATTCTAATGTGATCTTTGTAGTAGGTTTAAAGAGCGAAGCCAAGAATTTAAACATTTTGGTGAACTGAGCTCTAAATATATAAAAAGAGCGGTTCATTTATATAACTCAGAATTTCCATAAAAAACATCATCGCTCCGTTTTAAAAATAGCCTCCAACCATACAATAACCACATGCACGTTTTTTCTTTTAGTGAGGTAATACTAAGCTGTATACTTTTCTAAAATAGCTCCAATCATTTAAAAAAAGGTAGAAATGATTTTCTTAATTTCCTACATCTTTATTTATATTTAAAGATTTATCAACTTAAAACAAAGATCTGTCTTTCTGTTTTCAAATGAGTCCTTTACAATGTTTTAGGACCTACTGTGGGCCAGGCACTGCATTAAGCTTTGGAAATAGAGGGGAAAAGAGAACATACATGCTCCCAAGGGAGCGACCTGTCTGGTGGGGAAGGCAGTCATTACACAGGTTCGAATGCAAACGCACACCTCATTGTAAACTGTGGCATGGGCAATGAGGGGAAAGACATGAGGTTGTGAAAAAGATTCCCCGGAATCCTCATGTAGACTCTGGTGAAGGAGAAATCCCTTCAAGGAGGAGATATTTAAGCCAAGATATAAACCTTGAGACAACACCAACTGGCTAATGTTGCGAAGAAGAGCACTGTTGGCAGAAGAAAAAGCCCGTGCCAAGGCCATGAGGTGGCAGGGTGGGAAAATGAAAAAAGGCTGCTGTGGTTGGAACGAAGTGAGCCAGAGAGAAGTGACACAAGATGAAGCTGGGGAGGGAGGCAGGGGCCAAAACTCACAGGCTCCTGTGGGTCACAGTAAATAATTTGGGTTTTATTTAAGTGCAATAGGAAGTCAACAGAAGTTCTGAATTGGGAAGTTATAGACCTGATTTTTGAAAGATCTTTCTGGCTATTATCTTGAAAAAAGGATTGGGGTGGGGGAGCAAAAAAACGTAAAGAGAGAGACCAGCTAGGAACCTACTGGCAAGAGATGTGGTTGCCAGGTTGCTGGCAGTGGGAATGAGAGGAGTGGAAGGTTTCCAGATATATTTTAGAATCTAAATGACATAGCTTGATGAAGAACTAGATGTGGCGGGTGAGAAAGGAGATGTCAAGAATATCCTGTAGATTCTGGCTGGAAGAGCTACTTAAAGAAAGGAGAACGTCTAGGGGAAGAGCAAAATTGGGGCAAGATGAAGAGTTGCCATTCAGATGTGTGAAGTGTGAAGTGCTCCAGAGACAAGCAATAGGAGAAGTTCAGGAGGTGGCCGGCTGTCCTCCGGACAACAAGACATATCTCCCTCACCTACCCGAGTGCCTGACAGGTGCTCAACCATATGTACTGTAGTAAATTAGCACGTGTAGCATTTTTTCCATAGTTGTGGGGATATACACTGATGCAGTTCCACGCGAGGCATAGTGGCTCACCCCTGTAATCCCAGCACTTTGGGAGGACAAGGTGGGTAAATCATGAGGTCAAAGGTCAGGAGATTGAGACCATCCTGGCCAATGCGGTGAAACCCCAGTTCCACTAAAAATACAAACATTAGCTGGGTGTGGTGGTGCGTGCCTGTAGTCCCAGCTACTGGGGAGGCTGAGGCAGGGGAATCGCTTAAAGCCAGGAGGTTGTAGTGAGCCGAGATCGTGCCACTGCACTCCAGTCTGGGTGACAGAGCAAGACTCCATCTCAAAAAAAAAGAAAAAAAAATTGATGCAGCTCCATTCTTATCTAATCACTGTTGTGGCAAAGAACATATGCAAAATTGCTGAGGTTAAAATTGAAGTCTAGCCATGTCATGTTCCCATAAGGTCATATCTATAACTTGACTTTCATGAACACCAAAAGCTAGTCAATTAAGTAGCATCTAGAGTAGCTGAAATTCTTGAATAATTCATTCACTGATAATGGCATGTCCTATGAGGGCCTTCAGAAACATACCCCAGTTTACCGCTCAAGGCTTCCTAGTCAACTTCCTGATGCTCTCCCAAGACAAGTGGCCCTTTTATACGCCACACCTTTGCCTGTGTAAAACACGCTGCCTGGAATCATGCACTTGCTCCTTTTTTTCTCCTAGTGAATGTTTACATCTCCTTCCAGATCCAACCCAGGCAACATCCCCTATTTGAATGTGTCTCTGATTTCTCTCAGCCGAGTCCTTTTTCTATGACCCGACAGCCCTTTGTTGATTATGCAATCACAGAAGTGATTAGGATCTATGGTAATTATTTGGCCGCAGGTCTGCCTGAGACATGCTGAGGGAAAGCAGTTACAGTGTTCAAAATTTTATCCCACGATTAGCATGATGCCTAGCAGACAATAGGCATGCATTACATGTTTGCTGAGTAACATTCAATTAATAACAAATAAGATGTTATTTCTAGTTTTTAGTAAAAAACATTAAAATGTGTATGTCGGGGAGGGGTGTTCTCCTAGAGACAAGGTCTCCCTCTGTTGCCCAGGCTGGAGTGCAGGGGCTAGTCACAGGCATGACCACTGCGCACTGCAGCCTCAAAATCCTAGCCTCAAGTGATCCTCCACCTCAATCTCCCCATTAGCTGGAACTAAAGGCATATGCCACCACACCAGGCTTAAAATGTATATTTTAGACCAGGCATGGTGGCTCATGCCTGTAATCCCAACACTTTGGGAGGCCAAGGTGGGCAGATCGATTGAGGTCAGGAGATCCAGACCAGCATGGCCAACATGGCAAAATCTGTCTCTACTAAAAATATAAAAATTAGCCAGGTGTGGTGGCTCATGCCTGTAATCCCAGCACTTCGGGAGGCTGAGGTAGGTGGATCACCTGAGGTCCTGAGGTCAGGAGTTTGAGACCAGCCTGGCCAACATGGCAAAACCTGTCTCTACTAAAAATACAAAAATTAGCCAGGTGTGGCGGCATGCACCTATAATCCCAGCTACTTGGGGGGCTGAGGTACAAGAATCACCTGAACCTAGGAGGTGGAGGTTGCAGTGAGCTGAGATCGTGCCACTGCACTCCAGCCTGGGTGACAGAACAAGACTCTGCCTCAAAAAAAGAAAAAAAATGTTTTAAATGGTCTTATTATTCTGTATGTGAATGCCAAAAAGTAGGTCACTTTCTATTCACATAGCCAGCAAAATAGTCACTTCAGAAACCCAAATTCTTAAAACATGATGTAGTAAAAACCAACCAAAATTCTGAGAGAACTACATCCATAATATTTGCTCTTATCATTGCATTTGACTTAGAGAAATGACAAAGGGAAAAAAAGCACAATTCCATGGTTCATTGTGTACCTCACGAAAAAATAAAGGACATGAGTGGTGACATCTTTTAAATTACATATTCAGATAATTCATGAGTATTTGCAGCTATGAAGTATTTGGGTCTTTACTTCACAATATTGCAGGATAAAAACAAATGTTCTTTAGCTTTTACTAGAAAATGTGTGTAGATTTAAACTGAATGCCTATTACCACTTAAAAGGAAAAAACATCCAGTTACACAAATTACTCTGTATGTATAATCAATTTCTTTCAGACTATTTTCCCACACAATCATATACTTTATTTCTTAAAGCCCACACACTATAGGTTAAACTCATCAAGTACATATTGTGTGAACATATGCCCTCCCTTCTATGTCTTTGTCTTAGTCTTCCAAGACAACACTTATCCAAATACAAGCCCCTTTTCTAAAATGCACAGAGAAGTTTCCATTCAGCTCAGCTCTCATGTTGTAGTAATACAATCACTTTCCAAAGCCAATACATAATAACATGCTACTCCTAAAGCTCTACAATGAAAACACATTAACGTAAGCTGTATACATCTAGCTCTTTCAATAGCCTAGAAATAGAGTTCCTACTACTAGCTCCACCTGCTGTCACAACATTCAAACCTACAACTTCCTCTTCACAAAGGCTTTCAGTAATTCTACTGACATCAGATTTCATACCCAAGAAGAAATGTGTCCCCTCCCACCCCGCCTCCAGAGGAAGAATATGTTCAGAAAATTCTAATTTCAAATATGATGTTGAGTCTTTTGTGTACACTGTTCTGCTAATAGTAGTTACATAAACATACTTTACTGTGGTTACAAATTAGGATCACAACATTAGGAACCACATAGATCTATGTGTTTATCTGTGCTTATTGTTAATAGTCTGCAGAATGTATTCAGAAATTGCTTGGGTCATTGGACTCTATCAACAGTTGGCAAACTAATTTTTTAGCTATAGGAAAGGTTCTTCTTTATATGAGAATGAAAGCCTCATGTGTAGAGGAGATAAAGACAGAACTATTTGGTTTGAAGGGCTTCCCATTATTCCCTATCTAGCAGTGTCTTTGAATGTGTCCCCAAAGGATCCAGCATTGAGGATCATGGCTTAAAGACCACTGGACCAACAACCTTTACAAATCCTTCCTGACTCTGCCAGTCCCATGCATTTTTTTTTTTTTTTGGTACGTACAACTGGAAAACATCTTCCACTTTATAAACAATCATTGGCAAAATGGACTTTCTTCATGTTCCATAACATATATATATATCTTTTAGTTTCCAAACTACTTAATACATGTGATATCTATATGTCAGAGAGAGAGAGAGAGAGAGAGAGAGAGAGAGAGACTAGAATTGTTATTTTTTCCTACTTGTTTGTTTATAAGCAGTTTCCTAGGAGGGTAATCATCTTTCACTACAGGGGAAGATATATTCAAAAAGTCCAACAAAACTATATAAATTTTTTCCTTGGAAGTTCCATTATGTATAGTTTTTTGCAGTTCACAGTTCTAAGCTTCAGGGTCAGTGCACACAGAGAAATCCTCTTGAAAATGAAGGAGTCTAGCGTCTGGCTATCACAGTGAGCTCAAATTAGAAACTGCAATAAACCTGGGGAGAGTGAAAGAGAAAACAATAAAAATAGCAAGTTATTTGGACTGTAAGCCTGGTCCCAGATTTAGCAGAAAGGAAGGGTTCATATTCATTGTGCCACATATTGATTTCTCCAGGAGTTAAAAAATGTTTAAAAATTAGGGTTTAAAAGGATGAAGCAGTCTTTCAAAAGCGATCATACAAGCCTTCTCTAGTTTGATACACAAAATTCAGATTATGACTTTTGGACGTCATGACAGTGAAGGGGTGGGGGAGGGATACAATGTATTTGCACAGACAGACTGTAAGGTAGGTATAAGTGACCTCAAAAATAGTAAGCTGTCATCTCTGATAAGTGAATTCAGAGGATAATATTTTCTTCCAGTTTACTATAGAAATGTTGGAAAATAAAGAGAAAATAGTCTACCTTAATGGAAGAAATCAAGTATCACTATATAAATGGAGGGAAAATGAGTAAAAACCCCAGTTACAGGCCAGACATGGTGCCTCACGCCTGTAATCCCAACACTTTGGGAGGCTGAGTCGGGCAGATCACCTGAGGCCAGGAGTTCAAGACCAGCCTGGCCAACATGGTGAAACCCTGTCTCTACTAAAAATACAAAAATTATCTGGGTGTGGTGGTGGGCACCTCTAATCCCACCTACTTCGGAAGCTGAGGAAGGAGAATCACATGTTCACCTCCAGGCTTGAACCTGGGAGGCAGAGGTTGCAGTGAGCCAAGACTACGTCACTGCACTCCAGTCTGGGCAACAAGAGCAAAACTCCGTTTCAAAAAACAAAACAGAACATAGCAACAACAATAACAACAAACAGTTACAGAATAGAAAAATCTGAACCAATAAAATCTTATTTCTATCAAACCCAGGTAGGAATTGTTACTTTTTTGTTATGTACATCTCCTGCTCATAAAGCTTCAAAGTCTCCTTGGTATTAAACAGCACGAAGTCCTAATACCTTATTCTGGACTTTAAAGCTTCATCCTTCCTTCCATGCAAACCCATCCTTAATCCTTCCCAACTCTCATCATGTCAGCTGACTGGACACAATTCATTTATAGTTATGTACTATACTCCTTGCTGTTGCAGAGGTTAAAAAAAAAAGATAAAAATCCAAGGTGAGTGAATTCTGTTAATGGGAGGACTGCATTAACAGCATGATAGCTGATATATTTAGGTATGCAAATCTGAGCTGGGAGAGAGATTTGCAAAAGAACAGGGATCTAGAAGGAAGAGATTTCAGACACTGAGGTGGACACCACAGGAGAAGGGGGTCTCTGAAGAACTCCACATAGAGAGCACGGTGCCAGCAAAAGGAGCAGGAGGCAGGGCACATGGCTGGCACCTGCACTGCGTTCATTACTGCCTCTTTGCTCCATCACTGTTTCAAATCCTACCCATCCTTCAACACGTCCAGCTTCAGGCCCACACCTCTGCTAGGGGGCAGTGCTGCCCTCCTGAACTCTTAGAGGTTTTCTTGCCTATACTATTCATCTAACATCTGGCCGTAAAAGAAGTGGCAATATTTCTTTCATCTTCCCTACTACATAAATTTTTATTTTGAGACGGAGTCTTGCTCTGTTGTCCAGGCTGGAGTACAGTGGCGTAATCTCAGCTCACTGCAACCTCTGCCTCCCAGGTTCAAGTGATTATCCTGCCTCAGCCTCCCCAGTAGCTGGGATTACAAGTGCTCGCCAACAAGCCCAGCTAATTTATATATTTTTAATAGAGACAGAGTTTCACCATGTTGGCCAGGCTGGTCTTGAACTCCTGACCTCGTGATCTGCCTGCCTCAGCCCCCCCGCCAAAGTGCTGGAATTACAGCTATAAGCCGCTGTGCCCAGCCCACATACAATATTCTTTAAAAAAATCTTTAGATCAGTGTCTGTGTCTCCTAATTCTTCCCCATCTCTATAGTGAAACATATTCACCATTCTCTAAATGGGTAATTAAATAAATACATGGATGGGTCAATATCTGCAGGAGATACCACAAAATGGTCCTATGATTATTTCAAGATAAGGTAACTTTAACTTGTATGCAGTTTCCTGATTATAGAAAAGAACTAAGAGGCCAATTGAAATGTGAAATCAATCAAAACCTTCATCCCTGCCATACCTTGGCCTTTGTTCAATAGGAGCCACAATAAGAAACCATACACAACAGCCGATATTTTATGACAGAATCTAAGACTAGAAAAAGGATATTTAAATTTAGAAAAATGATACCTTTAATAGACAACTGTCTGGTTTAGAACAAGGCTGACAAGATATTAATAAAAGCATGCAAGCCAACTGACCATTAACCTAATCATCCATACATTATTTTTCAATTGGACCTTACACTGGATAACAAACAGTCCATAATTACAGTTATGATGAATCAATCTCTTTGATTTTTCCATCATTCAAAGTTGAAGGTTAACAGTAAGTTCCTGGAAAGCTTTTTCAAGTATGAAAGAATATGTTCATTCATTTAAAAGGGCAATAGTATAAGGAAACAGAAAAGACAATCTAATCAGCTAGTGAAAACAAAATTCTGAAGTCTTTTTTCTGGTTTTTAACCTTAGGCATATTTTATATAGAGCTGAGATAATAACACAGAGACAAGTGTATGAGGATTCAGTGGGACAATGCCCATTCAGTTCTTATTTATAGCTTTTAGCATAAAGTAAAGAAAAGCCCTGTAAATCTTAGCTGTTCTTATTTATATAGAATGCTCTACAATTTATTCTGGAATAAAGTCAGACCATCTGAGATCTGTATACTTGGAACACACAGCCTTTGCCCTTCAAAGAATTGCCCTGACATTAAACACTGGTCTACATGGAGAAAAGATGAAGCAACAGCCTTACAAAATTCACTCGTGCATTTATTGAACAGCTCGTGGACACTGACATCCACTCATCAGTCTCTCCTCCATGAGCCATCACAGAAGAACTATCCAGGGCAGGAGGACTTATGCCTCTCTAGAAAAACGTTTTGTTGCGTGGACCCTGACTGCAGCTGTACTTGCTCGTGTTTTCCTATTTGCTCGGGATGCTAGGTAGTCCAGAACCAAACGTGAAATTAACGACGAACAACTACAGAGAACATGGTGATTTGTGTTTTGTATATTAATGCCACTTCTGACTTCCAACTAATTGATTCATAAAGTTCCTTAGGGGAATGAATACTGGCCTCGATTTTGTCACAATTAGGAATATGACCCATGGCACTATTAAAAAGCAAAGGAAAGGCTTATCAATTGGTTAACAGGGTGAGCTGGAGGTGAGACCACGTTGGTATGCTACTTACTAGCTAGCGGTGCCACTCTGGGCAAATTACTTAACCTCTCTAGCCTTCTGAATTTATTTTTAAACTTTTTAATACTTTAAGAGAGATAGTCCTGCTACATTGCCCAGGCTGGTATCAAACTCCTGGGCTCAAGCGATCTTCCCACCTCAGCCTCCCAAGCAGCTAGGAATACAGGTGCATACCACCATGAATGGGCAGAATTTTTTAACTTATAAAATGGGGATAATCAGGCGCAGTGGCTCATGCCTATATAATCTTAGCACTTTGGGAGGCTGAGGCGGGAGGATCACTTGAGCCCAGGAGTTAGAGATCCTGTCTCAAAAAATAACTTAAAATAACAAATAAAATACAATGAGGATGATACGGTTTGGCTCTGTATCCCTACCCTATCCAAATCTCATCTGGAATTGTAATCACTGTCAGGGCAGGGGCCTAGTGGGAGGTGATTGAATCATGGGGGCTGACTTCCCCCTTGTTCTCACCAGATCTGGTTGTTTGAAAGTGTGTGTCAATTCCCTGTTCATTCTTTCTCTCCTGCCCTCATGTGAAGGTCTTTGCTTCACCTTTGCTTTCTGACTTGATTGTAAGTTTCCTGAGGCCTCCCCAGTCATGCTTCCTGTTAAGTCTATAAACTGTGAGTCAAACCTCTTCTCTATAAATTACTCAGTCTCAGATCGTTCTTTATAGCAGTGTGAAAATGGATGAATACAGAGGATAATCATAATATCATAGAGTTGTATTAAATATAACAATCATCACAGATGAATGTGCTCATCACAGATCTGCACATGATAACTGTTCAGGAAATGATCACTGCAATTATCTACAATAATAATAAATACTGTAAAAGGATTTTATAAACAAAAGAGTCATACAAATGCCAAGTATTTATTATTTTATTATTCCTCTGTATTGTTCTGTGATTCTTCTCTGAAGCCCAGGTTCCTCATTTTAAAATAAGGACAAATGACTGTTTTCCAGGTCTCTTCTAGTTGCAAACTTCTTCATTCTATATGCTTAGAGAAGTTATAAAGTGCGTCACAGAGAATGAGGGTTATAATGAAACCCTCTGAAAGAGAGAGCAACACTGTAAATTAGAACCAACCTCAACTGTGATCTGCTGCTTCCTTTAATAAATGCCTTGATTTTTTTTTCTCCCACTCACATATTCCCTTGTTCCAAGCAGCCACAACAGTTTTTGCTAATATTCACATGCTTTTTAGGCTACAGGCAATAAAAACATCATTAGCACCTTTCTGCTACTCACACTGGCTGCCCTCAAATTCTCCCAGCATGTACACTTCTTCCAGACACTCTACTTTTATTTCTAGCAGCTTTGACTTAACTTTTCACTCTTCTTAATTTTCACAAGGAAATCTCTACAGAAATGACCCACTTTTCAAGAGGATTAGAAGCCCTTGGGAAGCAGGACCTGGGCATCCAGGTTTAGGTATAATCCCAAACTGAAAGCGTAGGGTGTCTAGCTTCAGGACTCTGCCCCTTCCTAAAAGCAGCTGAGTCGAGGCCAATCTAGAATGTGCCTCTGACCTTGCCCTGCAAGCTGGGCAGCAACTGGGCCCTGCACAAAGAATCCTGTGGATGGCATGCCAGAGCCCTGTTCTGAAGTAAGAAGTGCAATGGGTGGCAGAGGAGAATTCTCAAGTCAAAGCTATATTATACAGGACAACTTTGGAAAGTTGATTACCTGAATAAATAGCTCCCAGAAGGCCAAGACCAGCATTTCAGACTTTTCTTTCTTTCTTTGAGACAGGGTCTCACTCTGTCACTCAGGCTGGAGTGCAGTGGCATGATCATGGCTCACTGCGGTCTCAACCTCCTGGACTCAAGCAATCCTCCTACCTCAGCCCCCAGGGTAGCTGGGACTAGCATGTGCCATCATGCCTGGCTAATTTTTGTATTTTTTGTAGAGATGGGGTTTCGCCATGTTGCCCTGGCTGTTCTCAAACTCCTAGGCTCAACTGATTCACCCACCTTGCCCTCCCAAACTGCTGGGACTACAGGTGTGAGCTACCATGTCCGGCCCATTTCAGCTCTTCAAGATCCATAACATTAAGGAGAGAGATAATACATGTGGAAAAACATTTAATCTGTGCATAAGCCCTCTTCCTTCAAGAGTAATACCATGTAAAATTGACTCATATCAATAACAGGGAAAGAAGAAAAACTGGATAGTTTGAAATTGGTTCAGTATTGAACAGTTCTAATACAAAAATGGCATGTTAGCAGCAAGCAGAGTTCAGCAGTGATTTCTTGCTAGGCTATTTTACTCCTTTTCTTGAATGTTTGTGGTCTTGAGTTTACACACACACACACACACGAGTACAGTTGTACAGGTGGGAACTGTATTTTTTCTTCCAGAATCCACACCTCTCTGTACATCAGAGAACTAGTTAAGAAAAAGTTCCAAATAGTTGTTCCAAATAAAAGTTCTGAATAAATAGCACACTTCTAAATAACTCATAAGTCAAAGAAAAAACCAAAAGGGATAAATTAGGAAGTATTTTGAATTGAATGAAAAGACTGCATTTCAAATGTTGTAAAATGGATTGAAAGCAGTACTTGGAAAGTAGTAGCACTCACTTTTTATGTTTAGGAAAGAATAAAGGTCTCAACTGATGACCTCAGCTTCTACCTTTAATTAACTTCCACCTTTAACTACACAAAAAGAGCAAATAAGGCCCAAAATAAGTGGAGGAAAGGAAATAGGAAATATTGGAATGAAAATTGATGAAACTGAAAAGAGGACAAACAAGAAAAAACTGAAAGCTGATTTTGTTGAGGTAATCAATAAAAATGAAAAACTATTACCCACACTGAGAAGGGGAAAAAAGGACAGGGATTACCAACATTTAGATTTAAAATCTGTTACTCTTTATATACAAGGTTTAGAATCGCATATGAAATATGACTTTCAAGATTATTGCTAGGAGAACATGTTCTTGATACAATCCCTCACTTGATGGAATTGCCCCAGGTTTTAAATTACTTGTTGAAAATTTTCGCCCTTTCAAAATATTCAAAGTAATGTTTGATGTTCCATTAGTTACAACTTCTTGATAAAGTCTTTTCTACATTTTTTTTTCCCTTAGGGTTTTTTGTGACTATTCCAATCTACAGAGAGCTTTGTTTTCTGGCAAAAGGATTTTGCACATTCTCTGCATTGGTAGGATTTCTCTTTCTTAGGAGTTCCCTGATATTCTGTGAGTTATTCTTTCTGGATGAAGATCTTCCCCTACTCATTATATAGTGTTTCTCTATTATATGACTGATATGCATTGTCTGTGTCCCCACCCAGACCTCATCTTGTAGTTCCCATAATTGCCATGTGTTGTGGGAGGGACCTGGTGGGAGATCACTGAATCATGGGGGCAGGTCTTTCCCATGCTATTCTTGTGATAGTGAATAAGTCTTACGACATTTGATGGTTTTAAAAAGAGGCCTTCCTGAAATGGATAAATTCCTGGACACTTGCGTCCTCCCAAGCCTAAACCAGGAAGAAGCCGAAACCCTGAACAGACCCATAACAAGGTCTGAAGTTGAGGCGGCAATTAAGAGCTTACCACCCAAAAAAAGCCCAGGTCCAGACGGGTTCACAGCCGAATTCTACCAGACATACAAAGAGGAGCTGGTACCATTCCTTCTGAAACTATTCCAAACAATACAAAAAGAGGGAATTCTTCCCAAATCATTTTATGAGACCAACATCATCCTGATTCCAAAACCCGGCAGAGACTCAACAAGAAAAGAAAACTTCAGGCCAATATCCATGATGAACATAGATGCAAAAATCTTCAATAAAATACTGACAAGCCAATTGCAACAGCACATCAAAAAGCTTATCCACCATAATCAAGTAGGCTTCATCCCGGGGATACAAGGCTGGTTCAACATACGCACATCTATAAACGTAATTCACCACATAAACAGAACCAAAGACAAAAACCACATGATTATCTCAATTGATGCAGAGAAGGCCTTTGACAAAATTCAACAGCCCTTTATGCTAAATACCCTCAATAAGCTAGGTATTGACGGAACGTATCTCAAAATAATAAAAGCTATTTATGACAAACCAACAGCCAATATCATACTGAATGGGCAAAAACTGGAAGCATTCCCCTTGAAATGTGGCACCAGCCAAGGATGCCATCTCTCACCACTTCTATTCAGTATAGTACTAGAAGTTCTAGCCAGAGCAATCAGGCAAGAAAAAGAAAGAAAGGGCATTCAAATAGGAAAGGAGGAAGTCAAATTGTCTCTATTTGCAGACGACATGATTGTATACCTAGAAGACCCCATCATCTCAGCCCCAAATCTCCTGAAACTGATCAGCAAGTTCAGCAAAGTCTCAGGATACAAAATCAGTGTGCAAAAATCACATGCATTCCTGTACACCAATAACAGACTTAAAGAGAGCCAAATCAAGAACAAACTTCCATTCACAATTGCCACAAAGAGAATAAAATACCTAGGAATACAACTAACAAGGAACGTAAAGGACCTCTTCAAGGAGAACTACAAACCACTGCTCGACGAAATAAGAGAGGACACAAACAGATGGAGAAACATTCCATGTTCATGGTTAGGAAGAATCAATATCATGAAAATGGCCATACTGCCCAAAGTAATTTACAGATTCAACGTTATCCCCATCAAGCTACCAATGACGTTCTTCACAGAACTGGAAAAAACCACCTTAAACTTCATATGGAACCAAAAGAGAGTCCACATAGCCAAGTCAATTCTAAGGAAAAAGAACAAAGTGGGAGGCATCATACTACCGGACTTCAAACTATACTACAAGGCTACAGTAATCAAAACAGCATGGTACTGGTACCAAAACAGAGATATAGACCAATGGAACAGAACAGAGGTCTCGGAGGCAACACATCTACAACCATCTGATCTTTGACAAACCAGACAAAAACAAGCAATGGGGAAAGGATTCCCTGTTCAATAAATGGTGTTGGGAAAACTGGACCCATTCCTGACACCTTACACTAAAATTAACTCCAGATGGATTAAAGACTTAAACATAAGACCTAACACCATAAAAACCCTAGAAGAAAATCTAGGCAAAACCATTCAGGACATAGGTGTAGGCAAGGACTTCATGACCAAAACACCAAAAGCATTGGCAACAAAAGCCAAAATAGACAAATGGGACCTAATCAAACTCCACAGCTTCTGCACAGCAAAAGAAACAGTCATTAGAGTGAATCGGCAACCAACAGAATGGGAAAAAATTTTTGCAGTTTACCCATCTAACAAAGGGCTGATATCCAGAATTTACAAAGAACTAAAACAGATTTATAAGAAAAAAACTAACAAGTCCATTCAAAAGTGGGCAGAGGATATGAACAGACACTTCACAAAAGAAGACATACATGAGGCCAACAAACATATGAAAAAATGCCAATCATCACCGGTCATCAGAGAAATGCAAATCAAAACAACATTGAGATACCATCTCACGCCAGTTAGAAAGGCGATCATTAAAAAATCTGGAGACGACAGATGCTGGAGAGGATGTGGAGAAATAGGAACACTTTTACACTGTTGGTGGGAGTGTAAATTAGTTCAACCATTGTGGAAGACAGTGTGGCGATTCCTCAAGGACCTAGAAATAGAAATTCCATTTGACCCAGCAATCCCATTACTGGGTATATATCCAAAGGATTACAAATTGTTCTACTATAAGGACACGTGCACATGAATGTTCATTGCAGCACTGTTTACAATAGCAAAGACCTGGAACCAACCCCAATGCCCATCAACAATAGACTGGATAGGGAAAATGTGGCACATATACACCATGGAATATTATGCAGCCATCAAAAATGATGAGTTTGTGTCCTTTGTAGGGACATGGATGAACCTGGGAACCATCATTCTCAGCAAACTGACAGAAGAGCAGAATATCACACACCGCATGTTCTCACTCATAGGCAGGTGTTGAACAATGAGAACACATGGACACAGGGAGGGGAGCACTACACACTGGGGTCTGTTGGGGGGAAATAGGGGAGAGACGGTGGGGGGTGGGGAGCTGGGGAGAGATAGCAAGGGGAGAGATGCCAGATGTAGGTGATGGGGAGGAAGGCAGCAAATCACACTGCCACGTGTGTACCTATGCAACAATTTTGCATGTTCTCACATGTACCCCAAAACCTAAAATGCAATAAAATAAATGGGAAAGAAAAAAAAATCCCAGTGCCCAGGCCACAGCCCAGACAAATTCAACCGGAATCTCTGGGGATGGTGTCCGGGCATCAGGACCTTCTAAGACTCCCTCCAGTGATTCCAATATGCAGCACCAGTTGAGATTCGTTGTTTCTTAAAAACCCTTTGCAAAAGCAGGACTGGTTGAAGTGGTGACTATTCGACAGCACAAAACCGAACATCGAACATCGACTCTAAATGGCAGTTCAGTCGGCTTGTTGCAGACTGGGAAGAAGCACTCACCCCACGGTGGTGATGCGGGTCTTTTACTGCATACAATCTGCAGACCCTGCCTAAAATTTTCCATGCCAGGCAATGAGATCACAAACTCCAAAACATTAAATCAAAACCGGAGGGATTACGGGTCTTCAATAAAACTTCATAGCCCATACACAAAGGGGAGGGGGAAGAAAATTAAAACCATCACCAAGCTGTGGATGTATTATATATATGTGTGTGTGTGTGTGTGTGTGTGTGTGTGTGTGTGTGTGTGTGTGTATGTATATGTAGCAAGCATTGGGATGTCGTAGCAATTAGAGACAAAAATATATAGAACAATAATTAGTTAAAAGTGATTGGCTAGGCAGACAGTAAAAATTATCCATTTGTGCCTTAAAGAAAGCTCATTATAAAAGATACTTGATTTCTGGCAAGGAAAATGATTTATGCTGTGGTGGGTAGAAATAACAGTGATATACATATGAGAAATTAAATGAACATGAAGGAGATCCTACTTTGATGAGAATATTCAATTATAGAGGACTTCAAGACTTCTGAGTTTACACAACCCTGTAACAAAGCCTTTATTCCAAAATAGTGGTGTTTCTAAATTGTATGCTGGATATAAAAAATAAAATCTTTAACATCTTAAAGAAAAAAAAAAAAAGAAGCCTTCCCTTGCACAAACTTTCTCTTGTCTGCTGCCATTCACGCAAGATGTGACTTGCTCCTCCTTGCCTTCTGCTGTGATTATGGGGCCTCCCCAGCCATGTGGAACTGTAAGTCCATTAAACTCTTTCTTTTGTAAATTGTCCAGTATTGGGTATGTCTTTATCAGCAGCATGAAAAAAGATGAATACAGCGACTTTTCTAATACATCAAGTGTGACTATTGCTGAAGGTACTTCAACATTCTTTATTCTCATAGACTTTCTTTCTTCTGTATGTCCTCTGATTTTGAATTAAGGATTTGACTTCACACTGAATATTTTCTTTCCTTAACTAGAGGTACCATATAATCCAGCAATCCCACTGCTGGGTATATATCAAATACCAGGTATTAGTATTGATAGCACAACAGGGTGACTATAGTCAAAATAGTTATACATTTTAAAATAAAGAGTGTAACTGGTTTGTAACACAAAGGATAAATGTTCGAGGGAATAGTTATCTCATTTCCCATGACGTGATTACTACACATTACATGCCTATATCAAAACATGTCATGTACTGCCTCTCTCTATATATATACATATACACCTACAAAAATTAAAGATTAAAAAAAAAATAAAAACAACCAAAACCTTTCCTTTGGATGAGAAACAAAACAAAGATGTGCTTAAATATAATGCTATACAGTTTCTCTTTTTAATTGTCATTTTGTGAGTGTCTGTATTGGTCCATTTTCATGCTACTGATAAAGACATATCCAAGACTGGGCAATTTACAAAAGAAAGAGGTTTAACAGACTTCAGTTCCACGTGGCTGGGGAAGCCTCACAATCATGGCAGAAGGCAAGGAAAAGCAAGTCATGTCTTACATGGATGGCAGCAGGCAGAGAGAGAGCTTATGCAGGGAATAAGCTTATAAAGCCCCCCCCCTTATAAAGCCATCAGATCTCATGAAACGTATTCAGTATCACAAGAACAGCAGGGGAAAAACCCGCCCCCAGGATGCAATTGCCTTCCACCAGGTCCCTTCCACAACACATGGGAATTCAAGATGAGATTGGAGTGGAGACACAGCCAAACCATATCAGTGTCTAAATAAGGTACTAAAAATTAACATTAACTTTCATATTACCAGAAGTATTTGGATTTATTGAAGACATCACAGAATCCACTTCTATCTAGAAAAGAGGAAAAAATAACAGAACATGTAATTTTATCAAACGTTTTCACAGTGCAAGTTCTTAAACCTTCGGGTGGGAATAAGGATCTATTTTTACGAGAAACCAAGTTTGTTGACCCAAGCAGGCAACTGATGATACATGACAGCTATAACAGTCATTTTGCTTTTCCATCAACATCTATAAAATAGCAGACACTAATCTGCTAGCATCTAATGGCCCCCAAAACTTTATTCCATTGACCAAAAGAGTTTAAGCACAGAAAATCAATTTGGCTGTCCCATATATAATATAATCTAACAGGCAGCCTTTCTACTTTAGACAAATAAAAACAAGTGTTATAATGGGCTCGGTGGCTCTATTTTTAAATTTCTTTTTTTCCTGATTATAAAAGTACCACGATTGATGTAGAAAACACAAAAAGTTATGAAGAAAATTGAAAAATCAGCCATCCAATGAAAACCACTGTTATCATTTTAGACTAATCAACATTTTTCCTCTATGCATTTTTAAACATTTGAGACTTTAAACACTGTATAGAAAGCATGAGTACTTGCTTTCATTAAATGTTAAAATAAAAGCCCTTTACCACGCTGCTACCAGGGTGTTATAAACATTGGAGTATTAGAGCCTTGGCAGCATCTGACATAATTTCTCCACTTCTAGTCTCAAACTCTTGCCAGTCTTGGATTCCCTGCATTTTCCTCGTTCCTCTTGTCCCTGACAAATGGTTCCCATGCCATTTTCTTCAAGTCCCCTGCCTCCCCTTAAATGTTGGTATTCCCTAACGTTCTAAGGCCATGACTCTTCTTATTCTGCATACTCTTCCTGGGCAATGTCATACAGCCTCATGTTTTGAGCAGCCACCTGGAAACCAAGGAGCCCCAAGACTATCTCCAGCCCTACCCTCTCCACCCAATTTCAGATTCCTACATCTCAGGGAGGCAGATCTAACAGCAGATTCTCACCACCATAACCTGAATAGCCAGCACAGTATTTAACAAGTAAATGCACCTGGAATGCCCATAGCTGTCTCAAACTCAATGTATTCCCATTGAAACTCACTAACTTCCTCTGAATCTACTCTTAAATTTTCTCTTAGTTGGTGGCATCACTATCCCTTCACTCCTGGTGGTCATGTCACTCTTACCACCACTGCATCCAGTCAATCATCCGGGCCTAACTTGTCCCACCACTCACAAAGTGCTCCTACTTATCAGAGTAGTCTATCTTCTCTAGTCTAAATGACCACCTGGACTGTTATCGTCACTACTAGAATTAGGCCTTGCTTCTTTGTACTCTTCACTTTGTTTTTCAATCTCTTCTCTTTCTTGGCATCTGTCACAGTTGCATATCTCTCCACATTAAACTCAACTGCTTTGAAGTAGAGACTGTGCTTCATTCATCTTTACATCACTAGCAACTAGCAAGTGTTCTTTTTATTAAAGAGGAACACTTAATAAATTTCACTCTGTATGGGTGGGCACGGTGGCTCATGCCTGTAATCCTAGAACTTTGGGAGGCTGAGGTGGGTGGATCACTTGAGGTCAGGAGTTGGAGACCAGCCTGGCCAACATGGTGAAACCCCGACTACACTAAAAATACAAAAACAAAACAAAACAAAACAAAAACCAAAACCAGGTGTGGTGGCATGCATCCGTAGTCCCAGCTACTCAGGAGGCTGAGGCAGAATTGCTTGAACCCAGAAGGTGGAGGTTGCAGTGAGCCTAGATCACACCACTGCACTCTAGCCTGGGTGACAGTGCAAGACTCTATCTCAAATAATAAATAAATAAATTTCATTATGTAAACAACTGCATGAATGTATAAGTGATTTATTATGTAAGTATTTTACTTCTTCATGATCAGCAGTCAGTAAATATTTCAATTGCTCAAAAGTGATATTCAAAAATTAACCCCAAACCTCAAACTAGTATAAAAATCTGTTGAATTTCACAGAAATTATACATTGTCACTTGTGTAAGAAAAGTTCATTGTACAAATGACAAAGTGTATAGGTGATATACTATAAATAAATACTGATTAGTGACCTGTGGTTAGTAAATAGTTCATTTGCTTAAAAAATAAAATAGAAAACTTCACCCCAGTATGAAAAGTAAAATCTGTTAAATTTCATGGAGCGTATGTACAATAAGTTACATAACTGTAGCTGTCATTAAATTCCTCATTCTAAAATTGAAACCATATAGACTCAAGAGTGATAAAGACAAAATGAGACAAGTTATCATTTCAGGTGAATCCAAGTTAAATACAATGCTTCACAGACTGATTCTATTTAGCTGACCTGTTTCCAGCTGAAATGATTGCAGGTTAACAGGAGAGCTGCAATTTCTAAGAGTCAGCCCTGACTGCTTCTTTGAGCTCCGTAATAAGCTTCACAGTAACTAAGCATCCCCTCATAGTTGAGCCATCCTGAGCCCACCTGGGTTGTTTAACCGACTTGGGTCAAGAGAATATATTAAGATTTACTGTGCATCACAACTTCACAGTACATTTGTTCTGTTGACGCAAATAGGGTGGGGAAGCATGACATCACAGGGTCCCTGGCTTTGCTGGGCTTTCAATCTGGCAGAAAGGTAGAGCCCACTCATGAGGAACAGCTGGGCCATAATTAATCGCCAGGCTGTCTGGCCTAATGAGAGTGACGGTTGGCATTCCAGGCTGAGCCCTGAGTGCTCCCTTTGCCTGATGGTTGCAGTTCAGTTTCTTGAAACTAGACAATATCTTGACTCTAATTCCAGCTTAACAAGAAGGGCACTTTCTCTAGAATAAATGTAACAGGAAAGCAGAAGAGCATAAAGACGGGTGAACAGAAGACTTGTCCTACTAAAGTAGGAGGTTCATGGAGGCTCAGCTCAATTACCATTATTGGTGAATTGGTGCAACTTTTCTGGAGAGCAATATCTAACAAAATTCTAAATGTACGTATCCCATGACCCAGCAATTATGCTTCCAGGAACTTATTCCACAGATATGCAGCCACAAGGACAGAAATACGTGTATCATTGCCGCAATGTTTGTAGGAAGTATAACAATAAAAAAAACCTAAATAACCTGAGACAGGAACCTGGGTAAATAGAATATGCAACTATATTTTAAAATGTGTTAAGGTATGTGCTTTTAGGTTGATACACTGTTAAATGAGAAAAGCAAGTTAAAGTAGGCACAATATTTAGCCATTTATGCTTTCAATAAAAGATTATGCATTCATGTTTGTCATGGATAGAAAATTTCACAACTACTCAAAAAACTGTTAATAATGGTAATCCCCTACAAGTGGGACCCTCTTGTAGGTAGGGAGGGGATTTTATGTTAAACTTTATACCTTTCTGCACTGTTTTAATTTTTTGACTGTGGATGTATTTTATAAACAAAGCAACAAAAGTAAAGCTTAAGAGACTCTGTGTCATGTCCTATGTAAATTTCTTCTGTTACCGACACGCCCCACTCCGACTTGCCTCTTGGCACCTCTCTAGCATCTTGTATTTATTATAGTTATTAGCAGCCTGGTGGTGAGATAGGCTCGTGTAGGCTCCAGTGGTATATAGACTTCTACTTCATCTCTGGTTTGAGATGTTAAGAGGAAACTAAAATTCAGCACTGGAAATACCTCTGAAATTGCTTATAAAGCAGAGATTGACTTTATAAATATCCTAAGCTAGCCCCGTGAACTTTTCTTAGGATCCATTCGCTATTGATCGTCTACCCCATCCCAAATATATAAGAAAGCTCTACCTTGGAGGGCTTATACCCAAACAGCATTACAACAGCAACTTTAAAGTCCTCTCTGCTGAGATATCCTTTGTGATCTTCATCACATGCTTTAAATACCTGAAGAACATTGAATAGCTTTAGTTAATGAGACAGAAACGGTTTCTTATTTTTATTACTAGTTGATACATAGTTTGGACCTCGAAAATCTAAAACTTGGCCCAGCCGTAGAGTTTGAAAACGGAACTTCCTTGTGCCAGTATTAACTCTCAAGAAATCTTAAAGATGGGCTGAAATTTCCCTCAAGAAAGTGCAAATGAGTTAACCGCTAGGCTGACGCAAATTAATTCATTTAGACCACTGAGATAAATTCTACCCAAAATTCAGTCCTGGAGTTAAGGTGAGGCAAAGGCGCTGGTTTTGAAAAGCGGGAGGAGAGATGAAGATTCGAGATTACCATTAATAGACTATGTAAAGGGAAAGGAGAAGGAAGTTGGAAGTAGCCGTAGTCCTGGACCGGGAGCCAGGAGCCCTGTAGCTCCGTAACCACGACCCTTTGGACCGGCAGCCCAGGTCTGGTCTGTACGACTGGGCTGAGTGAGACCGGCGGGGAAGAAGCGACAGGCCCGGGCCAAGCTGAAGTCAGAGACTCAGTCGCCCTCTGGACACCTACTTTCACCCACATCTTGTGTTCCGAGGGACTGGTTTCCCACGTCCGCGACCTGGCCACAGCCTCGGAGAAGAACATCGCAACAGCAACAACCGAACCAGAGCAACACAACCACCCGCCACGCTGCCCTAGCCTAGCTTGCAGCCTACCACGGCCACGCCCACCGCGGCTCAGGAAGCCGAACTTCACCGCGCAACTCCAACGTCTCCTCCCATTGGACAACCTGCCAGCCACTCGCGTTAATCCCGCAGGGCTATTGGCCAGAGCCTTTGTTTCATCAGGTTTCCTTGGAGCCGCCCGGAGTGGTGAAGCTCCCAGCCTGCCCCCGGCACTTGGCTCCACCGGCTGCTCTGTTCCGTTCACTCCTTGCGCGCGGCTGTAAATCCAAGCGCTTTTAGGTGCTGGTTCAATGTGTCCTGGTTCGGGATTTCCTTCATTCTCCCTCCATCTTGCAATACGTTACTTTTAATCATTTAGATCTATGGCACTATGCTAAACATTATATGCAGACAAAAAGAGTGTACACAAGCATAAAAAGAACCAAACGAAGAGCCAAGTCCAGGATTCTCGTTCAGATCAGCAAGTCATTGGGATCGAGCACCCAGGGTAGTAGCTACTACGTGTGTTCTGCCCTCCAGACAACCCCAGCACCTTGCACTGTGCCTAGCACAAAGTAGGTCTTCAATGAACGAAACGAGCTGTTATGTTCACACAAATGTATTTCACTCAATCCTCTGGAAGAGATGCCTACGTTGAAAAACATTCCAATAATAAATACCATAAACAGCACCAAGCCCAAATTTCATAGCAAACATCTTTATTAAAGGCAAGGAATGTGGGGAGAGTTCCGTTTCTCAGAAGATTTTAAAAGAACGCAACTGTTTCTAAGTAGAAACAGACATTCGAGGTTCTGAGTCCAATGGGAACTCATTTAACTTTTTATTTTACAGCCGATTTTAAACTCTGCACCCATCCCCTCCCAGGACACAGGTCTCCTTGCAGCTGCCTTTAACCTAAGCCTATCCTCTCTCCACTTTAAACTCCGCTGCATGGAGCCCTGGGAGCCTGAGCCATGATAATCCTATAAAGCGGGTGAGTCTTGCTAATAGTTAACTAGACAGAAGTTAGGGGATGGCTTTCTGGTTTCCCTCTTGCTTTGAGAAGTCCCCAGAAAGTGAGCCGAGAGCTAGGGTAGGCCCCACCCCGTCCTGGGTAAACACCCGGCGGGCTTTAGGACCCAGCAATGGGTTCCCGGAAGGGGAAGGGGCCGGGCCTCTGGCAAACGCCGCTGCCCGAAGGGTTTGAACTGCGCGCATGCGCGATAGTCGCCGGTGGGGCGGGATCCTAGGCGAGTGTGTGTTCTGCGCGCCTCAGGTAGGTGCTGTGCGACCGCTGGCGCGGACTAGGCGCGGTTTCTCGCGGGCTGCGGTTTGGCCCAGGATCCTGCTCCAGGTCCGGTCGTGGTGCGCGGGCTGCTGGAGTCCGGCAAGGCTGGAAACGGAACGCGAGGAAATGGCGCTGCCAGGAAGACGGGACAGGGTCGACTCGGCCCCGGGGCCTCGGTTTCCTCCGATCACAGCGCTTCAGGGGGCGCGCACTGGCGCCGCGGGGACCCGAGTCTTGCCCGGGCGCGACGCGAGGGGCCCCTGCTCAGGTTCTTATTCCCAAACCTAAGCTTACAGGTGCGTGGTCCCAGACAGTGAGTAGGAAAGCGCCCACCACGTGCCAGGCGGTTAAGCTTTCTGTGGTCGGTTTCCCAGTATAGGGGGACCGTCACCGTAGTACAGAGTTGTCCTGAGGGTGAAGCGAGTTGACACCCGATGAGGCGCTTCGAAGCGTGCCTGGCTCCAGGTGAGCATGCAGTCAAGTTAGCAGCTGCTGTCATCACTTCCTCACGTTCCTAATCGGTCCCCAACGCCGTCAGCAAGAGCCCTCTCACTTCTTTGTCTCCAAACCATTCTCTACAGAGTTTTAGCACACATTTGTATTAAAAAGGCAAATCGACGTGGGGGGCGCGGTGGCTCACGCCTGTAATCCCAGCAGTTTGGGAGACAGAGGGGGCAGATCACTTGAGGTTAGGAGTTCAAGACCAGCCTGGCCGACATGACGAAACCCCATTTCTACAAAAATTAGCTGAGCATGATAGTGGATGCCTGTAATCCCAGCTCCTCGGGAGGCTGAGGCAGGAGAATTGCTTGAACCTAGGAGGCGGAGTTTGCAGTGAGCCAAGTTCTAGCCGTTGAACTCCAGCCTCTGTGACAGAGTAAGGCTCTGTCTCCAAAAAAAAAGGACAAATTGGACTTCCCTTCTTCTTAAAGCCCTCAATGGGGCCCCATTGTTCTTAGCATAAAATCCAATGTCTTTCGCAAGTTTTCTCCCCGCACCCTCTTTATCGTGAACCACTGCCTGCCTTGCCTAAGTCGTTTTTTATGACCTCTCTCACCTCTGCAGGCTGGGTTCCCTCTGCTTGGAATGCTTTTTACGCCATTATTTAGACAGCAGGTTCCTTTTGGCTCTCTGGGTCTCATTTATATGTCACTTCTTCAGCATGTTCCAGAGTAAGGCCACCCCTGTTTTTTGTCTCATAAAATGTAATGAATGTCTAGTCATCTTGGCTATTACAGTTTGTATGTGTGTGTCTGTCTCTTCTGCTCTGAAATTATGCTCTGCTAAGGTAGAAGCTGTATATCATTAACGTTTCATTCTCAGTTTTTGGCACATAATAGCTGCCCAGTAAGTTGTTGAATGAATGAAGCCTGGGGGGTAAGCATGATATCCATTTTACAAACTAAAAAACTGAGGCTTAGCAGTTAACTAACCTGCCCAAGTGCACATTTACTCCCTAGTGAGGGCTGGGTTTGAGACAAGGGCCCATGTTTGCCTATCACTGGCCACAAGGGGACTCATCTGAGGAGCCTGGTCCCAGGCCCAACTGATAGTCTTTAAGCTCCATGAGAAGGAGCTGCTGGAGGTGAAAGAGAAGCGCCCCAGCTGGGTCTGGTATAGTGGGGAGAGAGGAAATACTAGCAGCTCTGAGTACCCTTTCATATCAACGTGTTTTAAAGTCCCTAATAAAAGCACTAACAGTGTCCTGAGCTAGCACTTGGCGGGAAATATGCTTTAGGTTTTTCATGTTAGTGCAGTGTTTGCCAAATTTCAATCACTCACCTGCCTTTTTCCCAGTTTGTTTTGTTCCCTTAACACATATGATGCAGGATTTTTCTAGAGCTGCTTTGCCAGCTGGAGACCTCCGGCCCTGAGCTGGCCACAGGAAGTGTTCTGCCCACTTAGCCTGGCAGGCTGCATTTGGCTTTCATCCTGGCCCACATCCTGTGGCCAGCATGACTGCATGCTCAGCCCGTGAGGAGGGTGTATGTGAGTGAGAGAGCCTAGAGGCCCAGCCGGCTCCTCCAAGTGCTGGCCCAGGTATAGGCTCCATGCAAGGCTTGTGACTGGCCCAGGCGTATGGTAAGTGACTCTCGCAGCAGACTCCAGTGTCCAGACAAGGGGGACACAGTGATGCCCGAACACTTGGAGATGCCATGCAAATAGGGATGTGTTAACAGCTCTTTTAGTCCTACTGTCCACAGCCCAGCAAATGGGGATGTGTGGCAGCCAGCAGCTTCCTCTCCCATTGCGCCACCAGTGGAACCAAGTACTACAGGGTTATAGCTCTATTTGCTGTACTTGCTGTTTAGCAGGTCCCAGTTTCTTGTCCCACATCCAGGAATAATGAGGTTAGGCTGACAACCGAAGGGGAGAAGGGCAGAGATGAGTTTTATTGAGCAGTGAACCAATTCTCAGCAGAGAGAACCCTAGGTAGGCGGCCGCTACCTGAAGTCAGGTACGCCCCTGCCCCCACCCAAAGGTGGGCAGTTCCTCGGTGTGGCTGAGGCCAGGGCTTTTGTGAGCTCAGAATGGGGAAGTGTATGCTGATTGGTTTATGAGTATGCAAAAAGCTAAAACAAAGGCACCACTTCAAAGGTAGGCATGATAGTATAAAAAACTAATTAGGGAAAAGTAGGTGTCTGTAAAGTAGGTGAAGGGTGGGGATTAATCAGAGGGAAGTGTGCCAAGTGGTAAGAGGTTCTCAATCTGGTCCGTGGATCTGTCCGAGACTTGTAGCTTGGCTTTCAGGCTTTAAACTCTTTGGTTTGCAGGTGGGGTTTCACTGGGGACCTGCCTCTATCTGCCTAGGGATTTGTCTGCCTCCTTTTGCTATTACATAGACTATCATACACTCAGTATTTTTGTTTGAATCCAATCATTCTTTTACATAAACTGTATTTTGCTATTTCAAATATAGCGTAGCCATAAGATACCTTCTGTTGATGGTAAACAAAACTGTTGGTGCCTACAGAAGAGCCCAGACCTGCTATTTGTTCAAAATCAAGATTAAAAGCATTTCTACAACACTACAACTTTCTTCTTGATTTAAACAGGGAGTTTGGATTGGAATGGAAAGGGAGGTTCTTTCATAATGTCAGATCCCAATCACTTCCACTTTAGGAAACACTGTGCTGTCCTGATTGAGTGCCAGGATTCAGAATCAACATAGCTATATTGCATTCTCTAATTCGATACCACTCACAAAAAGTGTGACTTTAGATTTATGCTGTATCAAACACTGCCCAGGCAGGGAAGACAGGTGATAAACAATTGAAGGAAAGCTCTTGGGTTCTACATTTGTAAAAACTGTATGACTTGATTACAAAACACTCTGGAATGCTGGGCACCAGATCCTGTATGAGGGAAGTAATTCTGACACTGGTGACCATCCAGTTATCCAAAGTAAAAGTTTGATATTAGTGTTTACCAGCAGTCCTTTTCCAACTGGCTGCGTACCTTGATTTCATGAAGAGATTGGTAAGCTGCTACACTTAATTGCAAGACACAATTTTATTAGTGTATTGCACTAAATTGTAACCCAATACATCATATTGTGTTGTCTTTAATAAGCAACTCTGACACATTTTTGAGTGTCAGCAAGTTCAAAACTTTATGTATAGAGCAGAAACCCAAGAAAGGCTTTGTTCTCTAGAAAATGTCTTTTTAAAAGCTTTGTTTTATTTTTTACCAGCTTGTCCTACTTTGTTGGAGAGAATTCCACTTCCATGTGGTTTTAGAAAATGTAGTTAATGATAAAACTAAAAAACCTTTGAAATTCTCCAATTCACAGAGTTGCTAAGGATTTTACCTACAGAATTCTAATGGTTTGGGAATTCCATTTTATTTCTGGTATAAGTAATATTTTGATGCCATGAAAGAAATAGCACTCAAATATAAATCCTCTCAGCAAGGCAGTTTACCTCATAGAAGGTTGTGCCTCATTGATGGAGCAATGGTGAGCACACACCTGGACAAGGAGGAAAAGGGATACTTATTCCTGACGGACGTCACCCCTACTGGTGTGTCGTTCTCCTGTTGGCTAGGGTTAGACAACACAGGCTAGACTAATCCCAATTGGCTATTTTTAGGAGAGTAGGAGTACAAGCCAGAGTGGCAGGGTGGGTGGTTTGGCGGGAAGGACTGTTACAGGCAAGTCAGAGCAGGTAGCCAGGGGTGACCTAGGTCAAAGCAGGTGACCAGGATGAGTCAGGACAGAGCTAGGGACTGGGGAACAGATGTGAACAACTGATTACAACTGGTGGAGAAGGTTGTTTACTGAAACTAGAAGAAAGTTCAACTTTAAAATGAACGACAAATAACTGAACATACTGACATACCGATTCTTTGAAGAGAAATTTAGAACTCATTGTATCTAATATTTATATAATACAGTCAACCATATTTGTTATTCACCTAGGGAAGGGATGATGGTAGCCTCTGAAGATTCTGCAATCTGCTTCTAAGAGGGAAGCTGAATCCTTTCTCACCAAAAACAGACCTGCTATTTGCTTTAGAATGGGCAAGGTATCTATAGAGAACAGCCTGAAGACTGTAACTGAAGATTCTATTACTAAGCACCTTGCTTTAGAGCTGTTTTAGAATTAAAAGGAAGCTAGAGCTGACTTTCAGAGAGTAGTTTTTCCTAGGGTGGTTCTTTTGTTCCTAAATAACTTTAAAGTCACAAAACCGTAGCCAGTGAAATAGTTTCTTCAAAGTGAATTGTAATGGCTTAAATACCTCTACTTAGCAACCTCTAGACTCTAAAACACTAGAGGAACCTAAGGTTGTGTGTGTGTGTGTGTGTTTAAACCCAGAAGGATTAAAAATACATTTTAAAAAACACCTCTGAGCTGCTTAAGTAGGTGTTCAGTAGTAAATCAATCTAATCTCTTTCATGGAGGAAACTGGGTACTCAGTTTAGATTGAAAAACAAGGCTAGACTTGGTGGTTCATACCTATAATCCCAGCACTTTGGAAGGCCAAGGTGGGTGGATTGCTTGAGTCCCGCAGTTCAAGACCGGCCTGGGCAACAATGGTGAAACCCTGTCTCTACCAAAAAGGAAAAGAAAGAAAGAAAGAAAACTTAGGGGGAGGAGGGGAAGGTAGACAAAGGGAATCTGATAGCGGATTCTGGTAATGTGTCTATAAACACCTAAAAAGCAGCGGATGTTAAGTGGTTCAGCCTCTGCAAGGTGTCAGCTTATCTGACAGGGAAGTTGAGAGCAATAAAGTTATTTTGCCAAAGTTGAGAGCAATAAAGTTATTTTGCCAGTAGCCTAATGAATGGGAAATGCTGATGTTTCCGCTTTTCATTTCCAGGAGTGTAATGTCTCAGGAAGGTGATTATGGGAGGTGGACCATATCCAGTAGTGATGAAAGTGAGGAAGAAAAGCCAAAACCAGACAAGCCGTCTACCTCTTCTCTTGGGCGAGGAGCAGCAGATGAGCCCAGGTACACCTGTTCCGAGGCCCGGAAAGCTGCACACAAGAGGAAAGTATCACCTGTGAAATTCAGCAACACAGATTCAGTTTTACCTCTCAAAAGGCAGAAAAGCGATTCCCAGGAGGACCTAGGTTGGTGTCTGTCCAGCAGTGATGATGAGCTGCATCCAGAAAGGCCTCAGAAGCAGGCTGAGAAAGTGGTGATCAAAAAGGAGAAGGACATCTCTGCTCTCAATGATGGCGCTGCCCAAAGAACTGAAAATCATGGCCTTCCCACCAGCCACAGGCTCAAAGAGGAGGAGGAAAATGAATACGAGACGTCAGGGGAGGGCCAGGACATTTGGGACATGCTGGATAAAGGGAACCCCTACCAGTTTTACCTTACTAGAGTCTCGGGAATTAAGCCAAAGTATAACTGCGGAGCCCTCCACATCAAGGGTAAGAAGATGCTGGGTGTCAAGGAGCTATTAAATTGTACTTGAGAGTCTCCTCCATGAAACGAGGAGGGCAGCCTAGAATGATTTCTGAGAACTCTTCTTTGTGTTCTTAACTACTTTCGGGAAAAAATTCTTGACAGGCAAGTGCATTAGTTTGACAGCAGACTGTTTACTTGACTTGGGCAGAGGATATGTTTTCAAAACCCTGTAGCTCAACTCCTTGTATCCCTTAGCACAATGTTTAGCATTATTTAACTTTTTTTTTTTTTTTCCTGAAACAGAGTCTTGCTCTGTCCCCCAGGCTGGAGTGCTGTGGCATGATCTTGGCTTACTGCAACATCTGCCTCCTGGATTCAAGCAATTATCCTGCCTCAGCCTCCTGGGTAGCTAGCATTACAGGTGCATGACACCATGCCTGGCTGTTTTTTTTCTTTTTTGAATTTTTATTAGAGACAGGTTTTCACAAGTTGGTCAGGCTGGTCTTGAACTCCTGACCTCGTGATCCGCCTGCCTAGGCCTCCCAAAGTGCTGGGATTACAGACGTGAGCCACCGTGCCCACCGCATTATTTAACTTTGAGGTTAAAGATTAAGCTTTATGAATTACACTTTATCAACAAAGTAACAAATACTTAACAACAGTAGTTCTCCATGGCCTAGGCCCAGCAGCCTCAGCATCACCCGGAACTTGTTAAAATGCAAATTCTCAGACCGTGTTCAAGATTCGTTAAATTGGACTCTGAGGGTGAGACCCTGCAATCTGTTTACACGAGCCCTTCAGGGGATTCTACTGCCCGGTCAGGTTTGAGAACCACTGCTCAAAAGCCTGGTTTTGGCTCTCGGTGAAGAAGGGAAAAAAAAAAAGTGCCTGAGTGCAAATAGATGTTTCATTTGTGGATCAAAAGATGACCTTAATTTGCTCTCCTTATTCCTCAGGGAGCACCTGCAGGGGGAACAGCAGGAGCTCTAGAATCTGCTTTCTGGCTTCACCACTCATTTGCTGTATGAATTGTTAACATAGGACATAACATTCTCTGAATTTCAGTTTGTTCATCTTTAAACTGGAAATGCAGAAAAATGGGAGCAAATACATGAAGTGACCAGTGTAATATATTCACATGGCAGACACACAATAAACATTATTATCCTTCACATTTTTTTCTTGTCCCATATTTAAGAATAGTAATGTTCACTGTCAGCAGTACTTTTTTATATATATACAGTATGTAACCATATTGTGTGTGATATATACGTGTCGAGTGTTCTATACTGTAGAGTCTTCTACAGGTTGTTTTCTTTTTGAGAATCTCTTACCTTGGTATTTGTCAAGTTTTTTGTTTGTTTGAGACGGATTGACAAATATTAAAGAATTTTGCCAAGTTTTGCTCTATATAATAAAATAACTGGCTATTGGCACCAAGGTATTGTGGCAACATGATAGCGCTTACATATATTTTCTCCTTTAGTCCTCAGGACAGTCTTATGAGTAGATGTTATAATTGTCTTCCTTGGATAAGTGATGGATCTGCAGTTCAGAAAAGTGCCCAAGGTCATAGAACTGGTAATGACATCCTGGCATCAGAATCCATGCTATTTGCTATAGTACTCTACCATGTGCCATAATTTTAGATGGTTTAGAAGATCTCATGGAGGAAGGAAAACTTTAAAAGGCCCTTGAAAGATGGGTAAAATTTAGAAGGGTGGAAATACATGCTGGTGGGGGCAAAATGGAAGAATGTATTGCAATTTATCTCTGCAACTCTTCTAATAAGTTAGGAACTTCCTTATGATTTTTTGTTGTTGTTATTCTCTGAAAATCTTTCTACCCCAGCATCTAGCTCAACCTTCAGAAGATAGGAGGCACTCAGTAAATATTTTCCAGATGAATAAGACCGGTCTTAATTCTCAGAGACAGTTTAGTGGGTATGAGCGAAGGTGCTAGAGCCAGACAGCCTAGGTTCAAACCCCGACTCTACCCCTTCCTAGCTGTGTGTCTGTGGGCAGCCTCCTAAAGAGGCTCCTCCTCTATAAAGTAGGAATAACAGACCCCACCTAGAAAATGGATATGCGGAGTAAGCAATACATGGGAAGTGCCAAGAAAGCTGCTTGGCATCTAACGTCTCCACAGGTGTGGCTGCTGTGATGGAAGGTCATGATGATCCTGTACTTCCTCTCATGGTATAGTTTGAGAAGTGAGCTTTTCAACCGTCTAACGTAAAGCTTGAATGGGTACAAAGTGGGACCTCCCTAGAGATGACCAGGAACACCAGGAATGTGAGTTTAGATTTGTGGGTTCCTCTGTGCTTTCATTCACAGGCAGCAAGTTGCTCTGAGTAAGTGCTTTCCAGTCTTTCTGGAAAGTCTTCCCAAACTTTCAAGGTTTGTAAAATCTTCCTAGAAAGTCTTTCTAGTCTTAAGTTGGGAGGTTTCCTGGAGAGGGACTTGAATGGGTATTTGGAGGAGGTAGAAGTTCAGAGATCTGAAAAGAATTTGTATCATTATTGTCCATATTGTTTCTAAAATTGATCAGTCATTCAGTACAGAAGTTGTATATTTTAGTTGTACATTGTCTTATAAAAATATATGATAAATATTAAATACCATAGGGAAATTATTTTTTGAATTTTATGAAACATAAAAGTCTGACTTTGTAGTAACGTTTAGCGTACTGTGTTCTGAGTCAGATCTTGATTGTCAGTGACTGTTGAAAGTTAGTAGTGATTATTATAACTAGAGGATTTTTGTGAGTGTGAATTAGATTTATGTTTTGTCTTCTCAGATATTTTATCTCCTTTATTTGGGACGCTTGTTTCTTCAGCTCAGGTGAGTATACCTTTAAGGTGTTTTTTCTTTCGGTGAAAGTAGACAAGTAATTAAACAACTCCATGAGAAAATATGAGAAGTGCATCTTGGGGGCCTCAGTCCCATGCGGAGACCGAGATGGCACATACCTGGAAGCTAGCTCAAGTGCCACAGTCATGGAATCCATGGCCGTCAACATAGAATGGGGATGTCACTATCAGGAGAGCTTTTGACTCAGGTCCCACTGGCCAAGAAGTCACTTTGGACGTTCCAGCCTGAAAGACTAGAATAGGACACTTCTTTGGGGGACACTGATTAATTCATGGGACTGAGTTAACTCTGGTGCATAGAGTGGTGAGGTGTGAGTAGTGAAGGCCAAGTCAAGTTAGAAAAATGTGAATTTTCATGTTCAATGGCTCCTTCCTGACTGAGCTGGTCCCTTTGTGTTGATAAATCATGTAATGCTCCAGACCCTCAAGTAAACGGTCAGAACAAATGGCTCTGTCCCTGAGGAAAGCCAGGCTTCTTTTATCTTTGATTTGGCATTGAGAGTCCTTGTGTCCATTTGGAAGGCAGGGAGCATTTGCAAATGCCCTGTTAGCTCGGTTGAGTTACTAAGTTACTAATTACCCAGTTGTGGGGTGGAGCTGTATGGATGAGACGAGTACAGAACTTGCATTTAAGATTTAATTGTTATAAGCCTAGTAAATGTCTGGTCCCAGGTGGCTGTATACAAAGCTAGCTAATAAGTTAGCCTGAAAGGAAATGTTCATTTCTGAAAGTCCTAGGATCTTTGTCTCCAGTATCTGTCTTTTTATAATCACCTAGGGGAAAAGGGATACATTTAAAAGCCCCTTTATTTAAATTAATCTCAAGGCCATTAGACATAATGTAATAACACCCTGCGGACAAGTACAGATGCTGCCAAAGCATGCAGAGATAATTTCCTGACAACCTGTTATCTCATGTACTTGACTCTATTTAGGTTCTTTTAACCATGTATTTAAGATAAATTATAGATTTATTATTATTGCAGCATAATCCTCCAGGTTTACAAATATGTAGTGCATCATTGTTGTAGAGTTTCCTTAAATGTAATAACTAAACAATTCTCCTTCTGAACTGTTTGGTAGAATTACCCATGGCTTACTCTTCTTTTCTCCATCTAGTTTAACTACTGCTTTGACGTGGACTGGCTTGTAAAACAGTATCCACGAGAGTTCAGGTGAGTTCTGCAGGGTGACAGACAACACCATAAACTGTAAGGGGGGCTTTGACACCTAAGATTTGTATTTCTCAGGCAAAGCCACCGGCCTCTTTTTGAGCATTTCTTTTGAAACTATTGAAATTATGTAGACGTTAAGTTATATTGGAAAAAGACCATTCTTTGATCTATTTAATCCTACACATTCTTTTTACAGATTTTAGCATTTTCCTCTGTGCTCTTTCAGGAAGTAGATAAGGACAGGCTTTAACTCAAATAACAGAACTTTATGTCCAGTCTTAATATGAAGGAAAAGACCATCTCCACATGCCTTCTAGATCTGTAAGTGTGCCAACATGTGGCCAGCGTGCCGTGCTTTCCTTAGCACATCAATGGTGTTCTGTCTTAAGGATCCCTTTGTATTTCTGCAATTAGGAAAGGAGGCTGTACCTATCGCCTTCCCTTATCTAGGCTCCGGAGGTAATGGATTTTTAGTTCTGTCTTCTGCCTGTATTTCATCAGCTTCATGTTAGGCAATACAGACCAAATAGGACATCACACTGTGAGGTACCACCCCTCCCTGTTTCTGACACATTTATGGGGCAGAATCCCATAATAGCAAGTAGGATGGAAGAAAACACACAAGAAAAAATAATTTTCAGGGTCCTCAAAATTTTTGGTACATTTAGGGAATCAGATTGTGGAAACCTTTGACATTAACAATAGATAAAACGCTGTTAAAATTTTTCAAGCAGCTTTGGCACTTGGGGCTTTTTTTTAACCTGTAACACCCAGAATTAGTTTTATCTCCATGTAAAAGAATACTCAAAATAACATTGGCTTAAATAAGACAGAAATTGTTTCCAGCCTGAGAAGTTGAGATGGTAAACATTTATGGTCTGGATTGGGGGCACCAGGGTTCTCAGAGACTTATCCACCTACCTTTTCTGTTCTACCATCCTGGTGTGTGATTCAGTCTCCAGAGTCACCTCATAGCCCAGTATGGCAGCTAGAGCTCCAGCTTACTCGTCTATTCCAGGTAGCAGGAACAGAAAGGAGGAGAAGGACAAAAAAAGGCCCATGTTCCAGCTATGCCCATCTGAGCAGACTTCCTGGAAGTCCCATGCAGTACCTGTATCTATTTCATTGAGCACAGGCTGAAATGTCTTTTAGCTTAGCACACCTTGTTCTGAATTAGCCTTTTGTTAGGGAAGGAGAAGAGAATGGCTGTCTGGAGGCAACAAGCAGTTTCTGCCTTGGCTCCTCCTGGCAGTAGTGTCCTTGGGTATCATCACATTGGCATTTTCTGTTCTTCCTTCCTTTTCTTAAAGACCTTGAAATCGTCACCCCGTTAGAGTGTTGACAAAATGTAGACTGTCGTTCCTTTGTATCTGTTATGGGTTAAATTCTCTCACCCCCCAAAAAATCTGTTGGGCTTCTAATCCCCAGTAACTCAGAATGTAATCTTATTTGGAGATAGAGCTTTTACAAAGGTAATCAAGATAAAATTAGGGCATTAGGATGGGTACTAATCCAGTATGACTGATCTCCTTATAAAAAGAGAAATTTGGGTGCAGAGACAGAGATAAGACTGTGTGAAGACACAGAACGCCATCTACAAGCCAAGCTCCCAGAAGCTAAGAGAGGAGCTTGGAACAGATGCACTTCACAGCCTCAGGAACCAATCCTGCCAACACCTTGATCTTGGATGTCTGGCCTCCAGACCTGTAAGACAATATATTTCTGTTTTCTAAGCCACCCAGTTTGTGGCACTTTGTTATGGAGGCCCTGGCACACTAATACAGTATCCATTTGGATTCTCAGTAACTAAAGGGAAAAAGTGTCCTCCTCCTCCTCCCTGCACACCCTTACTACCAAGTACATCTTGGGAAGGCCATTAAGAGCCTTAGAAGGTTGAGGAGTGGCCTAAATGGCAAGTTTAAGTAATATCCAGAATTCGTATGTAGAAAAATTCAGGTCATAAGGATTTATACCTCATTATGCTGTTCTTCAGGTGCTGTTTTTTTGTAATAAGCCATAGAACCAATATATTTGAAAGAATTAATGAGGACTTCAATTTCTATCAGTCATGTTTAATCTTTTTTTTAAAGATGACTTGATCTAACATTTTTTGTTTCTAGGTGATAGATGCATGAGTGTTTCTTACATTATTCTCTATACTGTTTTTCTTACCTAATTTCTAAAAAATCACAAGTGCACGTTTTATAGTTTACCTGTCATGTAAGCATAAAGCTATTGGGTATGAGGTAATGAGGCATTAGTACTAGAAGTACATTTTCTATGATGTTTCTCTCTAGTTGATTGTTTTTCCTTTGTGTATGGTAGAGAATCATTCTGCAGTGTGACTGATAATCTGGAAGTGGCTCAGTTGTTTATCTTGCATGATTGGTTATATCCAATTTTTGTTGTGTTGGGAGAGCTTATAGAAATATATTAATTTCTAAGGATTATCTTGCTTTGAATTAATCAGAAAGATCAAGAACCTCTCAAAAGCCTTTCAATGTATTCTTGAAAAGTGTTTTTATATTTGGAATTCAAAAATATAGCATTTTCAGCATAGCTTGGGCTCTGTTTCACTGAAATCTAACCACCCATTAGTGTGGCTGTGTCATGCTGTGGGCCTGGGCCTGTTCACTTTGTATCCTGGGTCTAGCTCAATACATAGCACACAGGAGGAGTTTGGCTAATATAGATGTGGTATGAAATGAATCCACTGTGTGGTCCAAAGAAGGGAAAAAAAAAGCATTGTACTATAAAGCAATAATTATCTTTAATTTATTTGGACTTAAGTATTTTAACACAGAGCAACTTATGTGCCCTTTTGGGCCAAAGAAGATAATTATTCAAGGACTTCGTTGAATATAGTCCTTGAATTCCCTCTGTTATAGCAGAACTGCAGGATCAGGCCATGTAGCCCCATTATAAAGGTATCTGGTAAATGAACATGAGCTGATCACTGCTCTGTGTTGGCCCCGACTTCACTTACTACAAATGCCAGAAACAAATGTCAAGTGATAAAGAAGCTAGCATTCCTTAATGAGGCCAGAGTCCAGCTTCATGAATGATGTATTTTATTTTATTTATTTATTTTTGAGACAGAGTCTCACTCTGATACCCAGCCTGGAGTGGAGTGGTGCAATCTTGGCTCACTGCAAACTTCGCCTCCCAGGTTCAAGCGATTCTCCTGTTTTAGCTCTGGAGTAGCTGGGATTAAGGCACGCACAACCATGCCCAGCTAATTTTTGTATTTTTAGTAGAGGTGGAGTTTCACCATGTTGGCCAGGCTAGTCTCAAACTCCTGACCTCAAGTAATCTGCCTGCGTCAGTATCCCAAAGTGCTGAGATTACAGGTATGAGCCAATGTGCCCGACTGTGAATGATGTATTTTAAATACTTCTGCTCTGTTTTCAGGAAGAAGCCAATCCTGCTTGTGCATGGTGACAAGCGAGAGGCTAAGGCTCACCTGCACGCCCAGGCCAAGCCTTACGAGAACATCTCTCTCTGCCAGGTAAGCCTCTTACTGCCGTTGGAGAGCATGCATAGTCTGAGAATTGGAAGGAAACATAGACATTTAGACCACCCTTCCACCTGGTGCAGAAGTCCTCTCTCCAGCATCAGTCATCAACAGATATTTGTCTAAGCTCAGCGTAAACACTTCCTGAGATAGAGCATTCCATTCGTAGTACTCCTTATGCCTGGAAAGGTTTTTCTTTTTGTGGACCTGAAGTCTTCCTAATTTCGACTCATTGGGTCTTAATTTTCCCCTTCTGGAGCCACACAAAATAAGTAAAGTCTTTCATCTTACAACGTGTCAGTGATTGATATATCTAAAGTGATCTGTCCTGTCTCACTTAGTTTTCTCTCTGTGATTCAAACATTCTCTTTTTTTGGTTGTACTATGGATTCCTAATCTTGCCACAACCTGCCGCAGTGCTCCCCTGGTTGCATGTAGCTTGTCAGTATTCCTGTTGAAACCTGGGTTTCAACTGAACAAATCCTCTGGATGCAGTTCAGTGGCTGTTGGTTTCTTTTTGTCAGTATCCTGTGCGTGCAGCTTAAAATTTGTGGTTTTTCATGACACCTTGTGTAACTTACATTAGCTGCCATTGACACTTCATTAGTAGCCCTTCAACCATGTTCTTTTTTTCACATCAGTTGCATCTAAAGTCTAAACAGGAGAGACCCATAGATTAAAAAAACTGTTAGGAAACTATGTGAGTCATATGCTGCCTATGATCTAAGTCCAGTGTGGAGACATTAAATGGTCTCATAACAGGCATATTCACTTGGTTTGCTAGAACCAAAGCAAAGCAGAAAAGAAAGCTGTATTAGTTTGTTCTTGTGCTGCTATGAAGAAATACCTGAGACTGGGTAATTTATAAAAAAAAAAAGAGGGATTTAATTGGCTCATGGTTCTGCAGGCTATCCATGAAGCATGGCTGAGGAGGCCTCAGGAAACTTTCAGTCATGGCAGAAGGTAAAGAGGAAGCAGGCATGTCTTACTTGGCTGGAGCAAGAGGGCAGAGAGAAAGGGGAGGAGCTACACACTTTTATTAAACAACCAGACCTCATGAGAACTCACTATCACAAGAACAGCAAGGGGGAAGTCCACCCCATGATCCAATCACCTCCTACCAGGTCCCTCCTCAAACATTGGAGATTATAATTCGAGATGAGATTTGGGTGGGGAAACAGACCCAAACCATACCAAAAGCCAAAAAACAGTTATTGCCTGGTTTCTTTATATATTCCCATAATTTTGTCCTAATACTTTGCAGCCAGCATAAAACGTGGCCAGTGACTTTCATTAGGAGCCATTTCTTTAGACTCATCATCCAAAAGGATCTTCTATTGCATGTGGCATTTTGAGCAAGAAACCTGCAAAGTAGAAAGGAAAACAAGGAATACAGAAGAATTTCTCACATTTATGGTAACTACTTCCTGTAGAAATGGTGGTTATGAAGTAGCTGGTGTCATAGTCACCTTTTCCTATTTTGTTTAGCTGTTTTATCAGTCCATTCATGAGAAAACATGAAAGATGCTTTTTATAGCCGTTTTCTTTCCTTATCATTTGCTTAGTAAAATTAGCAAAAGATTTCTGCTCTTAAGAGTACAGAGGCAAGAGTGAATTACATGCTTTTTGGGTTTTTTTTTTTTTTTTTCATTTTCCTTCTAGTGTCTTTTTTCCCCATCCACAAAGATTTGAGAATTCCAACTTGCATGGTATCTCTCATTTTCCAACTATGTATGATACCTTTGTATTTTTTTTAGATTAATACAGTACAAGAGCTCAGTCTTGTTAATTTTAAACGTATCGCACAACATTTTCCTTATGATGTAACCTACTTCACTTTATAGAGTTGTCATTTTAAAAATACCTTCTATTCAACATGGGTTCATCTCATAATGCCCATAGATGTGCCTTTGCTTCAGTGGTTGCCAAAATTCCATTGTTTTGCTTCTGTTTCCAGCAACATAAGAGGTTAGACTGCAGTAGGATAGCTCCTATCAAACCTTATGGTGGGCAGAAAGTAAACTGACACAGAAATCCTGAAAACCAGTGACTAAATGAATGGAAATAGAAAGTATTTTTCAAATATTATTTACCTGTTCTGAAAGGTTTAGGAGAGAGGTTCCTGTGCTTGATAGCGTGCTCCAGGCTGGCCACCAGAGGGCATAGTGAGCTGCATCTTCCAAACCGCTTGGAAAGAATTCTAGAAATTCCCAGCCTAGCTGAGGTATAGGATTGTGTCCCTCTCCTGATCTCTTGAAACACCTTTATACCTTGTCTGTAATATAAATTCTTTTTCTAGCAGCATGGGTCATTTAAACTGAGACACATTAGTCAGAGAATCAGTGGCTGCTGACAATCTCCCATTTTGCAAACGTGGGACCTAAGGGCAGACATTGAGACCTTGTGGTGGTCAGAGTCACATTGCCAGGGTTCAGTCCCAGCTCTATGTGTGTGTATTAATCTGCTTGGATGCTATAACAAAATTACCTGGGTGACTTTTCTTGGACTTGGGTGGCTGAAACAACAGACACTTATATCTCAGTTCTGGAACCTGGGAATCCAAGTCAATTCAGTTCCAGGTGAGGGCTCTCTTGATGGTCACCTTCTCATGGTGTCCTCATGAGGGAGAGGGAGGAAGGCAGACACACAGGCTGTCTCTTTATAAGGACACCAGTCCTCTTTTATCAGGATCCTACCCTTATGACCTTGTTTAACCTTAATTACCTCCATGAAGTCCCTCTCTCTAAATAGTCACATTGGAAGTTGGGGATTCAGCATATGAATTTGGTTGGGGGAAACACAAGTGTTTGTAACACTTATTCTGGGCTTGTCACTGGCTTGTCAACTACTTTCTTCATCTTTGAAATTGATTGCTAATGGTGTTCATTCTAGAGTTTGCTAAAGGATTTTATGCACTAGCCTAAAAACAGCACCTAGTAAACGTTATCTGTTGAAGCTATTATCCTTGTTTTTTGTGCTTAGACTTGCCCAGAAGAATGTAACTTGCAGCAAGCTAAACAAAAGCCAGGTCTCTTGACTATTGTTCTTTCTCAGCTAAATATCAATTTATAGAGTGGCAGTCTTCCTTCTCATTTTGTAATGTTGAAGATATGAAATAGAGTTCCCTGTACTTTCTTCTGTGGCCAGAGTGCACAGATGCATGCTGGTCTGTGAGCATCTCCACTCCAGACAGGGGCTGTGTTGTAACTCACCTGTGTATTCCAGTGGCCCATTACTGCCCCCAGCAAAGTTTCACCCATGTCGTGTGGTAGGGAGGGTGGGGTAGGTGGTGGGGAGTGGTTGCAGTAGTGATTGCCACAATTGTAGAATATGCTTACTGCATGCAGTCCCCCATTCCTCAGCATTTTGCATATGTGATCTCATTTCTAGCAACTCTGGATCTCATAATGGTACCATTTAAAAAAGGAGAAAGCTGAGGCATAGAGATAGACGTATTTTCCAGAGTCAAACAAAGTTGTGAAGGCAAGATTTGAGCCCATGTACTGCATTCCTAATTGTGAAACTTTTTTGGTTATTTAAACTCTTTCATAACCTGCATCTTGTGACATATTCTACTTAACCAAGGTCTGGCAGTAGTGGGTGTTAGATAAAATGTTTTCTATATACATCCCCTCCATTTCATGTTTTCATTTTCAGCACTTACTGTGCTTTCTTTTTTTTTTTTTTTTGAGACGGAGTTTCGCTCTTGATACCCAGGCTGGAGTGCAATGGCGCGATCTCGGCTCACTGCAACCTCCGCCTCCTGGGTTCAGGCAATTCTCCTGCCTCAGCCTCCTGAGTAGCTGGGGTTACAGGCACACGCCACCATGCCCAGCTAATTTTTTGTAGTTTTAGTAGAGACGGGGTTTCACCATGTTGACCAGGATGGTCTCGATCTCTTGACCTTGTGATCCACCCGCCTTGGCCTCCCAAAGTGCTGGGATTACAGGCTTGAGCCACCGCGCCCGGCCCTGTGCTTTCAATATAAGGGCATTTCTATTTTAATTTAACATCCCAAGTCTTTATGTTGCCACCACTTTCAGTGTTTCTTTCAAATATGCTCTGAAATCTGTGTACTATTAATTTATATATAAACCAAATATCTAAAACTGTGCATAGTCTTATTTGTTTTACTAGTTTTTTGACAACTAAAGAAATTAGGCTTCTCACTCCTAATTACTGTAATTAAAAATGTAGTGTATATTGAATCATTCTAGGTGATTCACAAAATTTATGATTTTATGATTTTTTTTAATATGCATCTCCAGATGCTATTATAAAAGTTGTCTTGTTATTCAAGGGCTTGTCCAGTAGAGGTCAGTAAAAATAGTTTTTTTTTTTTTTAAAGTTGGCCTGATTGCTTTCTAATGTAATTTCCAATAGATACGGATATTAGCGGTTTTTTTAATAAACAACTTCTTTTTCATCCTAGGCAAAGTTGGATATTGCATTTGGAACACACCACACGTAAGCAATTTTTATGAAATGGGGGAACCCCTCAAGCATTGTTATTTGTCCTTTACACTGTTATTTGTTGATGAGACTGAGCATGGTAGGCCCACCTAGGATCTAGCACAGTGATGCTTAACTGAGCCTGGGGGAGCTATTCTTTTATTTAATGCTCTTATAAAAATTATTTGGTCCTTCCTTTTAATTTTATAGATCAGGAAACTGAGGCCCAGATTTAGGTATGTGGTTTTTCTTTGGGCCAGTAGTGGAGACAGAAACACAACCTATTTATTCTAACTTTAGTGGGTTGTTTTTTTTTTTAATATATTATTTTTTGAGACATGGTCTCGCTCTGTTGCCCAGACTGGAGTGCAGTGGCATCACACCTCACTGCAGCCTCCAGCTCCCAGGCTTGAGCAATCCTCCCACCTCGGCCTCCCGAGAAGCTGGGTCTGTAGGCACACACCACCATGATCGGCTAATTTTTTTGTAGACACAGGGTCTCACTTTGTGACTCAGGCTGGTGTCGAACTCCTGGGCTCAAACAGACCTCCTGTCTTATACCCTCAAAGTGCTGGGATTACAGGCGTGAGCCCCTTTGCTGGCCTTCACTTTAGCTTTTAATTTGTTCTTGTTTGCTCATGGCTAAAATTTACCTTATTATTTCCTTTAGTCTATCCACCACTGCCCCTGCCACCTCACCCGTACACACATACTTTGTAGGTTAAACGCAACAGAGCTCTTTTTTTTTTTTTTTTTTGAGACAGAGTCTCGCTCTGTTGCCCAGGCTGGAGTGCAGTGGCACAATCTCAGCTCACTGCAACCTCCATCTTCTGGGTTCAAGCGATTCTCCTGCCTCAGCCTTCCAAGTAGCTGGGATTACAGGCCCCTGCCACCACACCCAGCTCACTTCTGTATTTTTATTAGAGACAGGGTTTCACCATGTTGGCGAGGCTGGTCTCAAACTCCTGACCTCAAGTGATCCACCCACCTCAGCCTCCCAAAGTATTGGGATTACAGACGTGAGCCACCATGCCTGGCCAAGAGCGCTTTAATTCAGAGTTTAAAATGTGTAGGAGGCTGGTCACGGTGGTTTCATGCCTGTAATCCCAGCACTTTGGAAGTCCAAGGCAGGTAGATTATTTGAGGTCAGGAGTTCGAGACCAGTCTGGTCAACATAGTGAAACCCCATCTCTACTAAAATTACAAAAATTAGCCGGGCAGTAGTGGTACATGCCTGTAATCCCAGCTACATGAAAGGCTGAGGCAGGAGAATTGCTTGAGCCTGCAAGGTGGAGGTTGCAGAGAGCCAAGATCATACCACTATACTCCAGTCTGGGCGACAGAGTGAGACCCTGTCTCAAAAACAAAAAAACAGTACCTAGAAAAGTAATTAGAATTGCACTTTTCCCAATTAAGTAGCTATAGTTTACATTTTGTTGAAAGGACAGTATCTTGTAGAAGATTGAGCTCATGTCTTAAAATTACTTTTGATTGCTTTTTTTTTTTTAATTTGTGTTTGAGACAGGGTCTCGCTCTGTTGCACAGGCTGGAGTGCAATGGCACAATCTCAGCTCACTGCAGTCTCCGCCTCCCAGGTTTAAGCAGTTCTCCTGCCTCAGCCTCCTGAGTAGCTGGGACTCTAGGCGCGCGCCACTGCATCTGGCTAATTTTTGTATTTTTAGTAGAGATGGGGTTTCACCATGTTGGCCAGGCTGGTCTTGAACTCCTGACCTTGTGATCCACCCAGCTCAGCCTCCCAAAAGTGCTGGGATTTCAGGCGTAAGCCACTAATCCCAGTCTATTTTTAAAATGTTTTAAGAATTAAATACCTATTATGTTCTTGACAGAGCTCAAGAGGATATAGAGTTTTTATTCATAACTTTTTCTTTGGTGAGAAAAGCAAGACAAAAGTGAATTAGAAAAGGAGAAACACCTTCCGGATCATGGTGATGGAGTGTAAGCTGCTTTCCCCACCTATCAGGGTAGAGCTAGAAACAGTGAATGGGGCAGTCTTTGAGACTGCATACACTTTGGCACATAAGTCGGTAGGTACGGTAGCCCTGCTCCTTCCAGTTTTGGTTGGATGCCATGCAATCCTGTGGTGTGTCTCACAGTGTTTTAGAATGGTAAAGCTGTTTGGTTTCCTCCAGAGCTGGGAGCAGGGTTAATTCTTATGGCTCCAAGAATTGATAGAGGGGAAAGAGAAAGCCAAAGCAGCTGAACATCAAATATCCAGATCCAGGTGGTAACCGATGGCAAACCACAGGATGGGTGAGGCATACCTCTTTCCACAGCCCCCACCATGCATCATTTAGTCTTCTTTCCCACCAATGCCATGTCTTCTCCCACCTCTCCTGCTCCTACCCTAGTAGCATGAAGGATTCGCTGTTGCTGCGACCAGCCCTTGGAAGCCATGTGTGATGAAAGGAGTGCTCTGGCACCTAGCATGTGATCCCAACATGCTCTTCTACTTTGTGACCTTGGATAATACCTGTTAACTGTCCAGCCACAGATTCCACATCTGTAGAATGAGAATAAACCCTCCTCTGGATTGTTGTGAAGACTTAGTGTGATAGCATATGACAGAGCTTCTAGGATGGTACCTGGCAGAGAGGTGCTTGGCATGTGTTAGTTCTCGTCCCCCTTTGCAGGAATAGCTGTGCATTTGGGTTGTGTCCCTTTTGCTGCCCCACAGCTTAGCACACAATATGGCAGGTCAGCATTCTTCAAGGGAGATCTCATTCCTTGCCCTTTTCTATCCATTTTTAACTCTGACCTTATTAATACTACCATTTTGTCTACAAAAAGATGAATATGGCCACTCATAAGTTCATAATTCTATTTGGTAGGATTCATTGACGTTAGTGTGTGATTTGCCTGGTAATCGATGTCTTGACTAATGGAAATATTTGTAAACCTTCTATCATGAATCCTTAACTGACTTAATTACAATCAGCTGCTGATTTGGCAACTGTGTATGTAAATTTGCCCAGATTTCAGGGAGCACATTTCACAAACGGAAAGAAGATGGCTCAGCAGCTGTCATTTCTCCAGCTTTGCATTAATTTACTGTTTGCCAGCTTGGGTTAATTTCTCGTTTTGGCAAGAGCGAAATATCTCATTCTCTCTTCCGTCCTTGCATCCTTTTTCTTATCTTTTTATGCTAATTTCATCCTGCCTAGATAGTATTCATGTTGTTGTTTATTTGGAGAGAGCCAGTGGTTCATTTTTTTTTTCCCCATGTGCGAATTGAGTTTCATCAGTAAGTGTTAAGTAGCACTCTGTCCTCAATGGAAATGATAAAATAAGACAGAGTTACAGCCTTGAGAAGTGACAATTTAGTTGGAGAGAGAACTTACATTTCTGTAATATTGAAACAATACTATTGAAAACAACAGGGAGATAAAAATCATCCATTATTAGATTAGAAAATAAAACTATGTACTGAAGGAGTAATAGGAACGTACAGGTGAGAGTGTTTCACATTTAATAAAATATATTTATTTGTTTATTTTTGAGACAGTGTTTCACTCTGTTGCCCAAGCTGGAGTACAGTGGCACAGCCTCAGCTCACTGCAACCTCCGCCTCCCGGGTTCAAGTGATTCACCTGCCTGAGACTCCTGAATAGCTGCGATTACAGGTGTCCACCACCACACCCAGCTAATTTTTGTATTTTTAGTGGAGACAGGGCTTGACCATGTTGGCTAGGCTGGTCCCAAACTCCTAACCTCAGATGATCTGCCAGCCTCAGCCTCCCAAAGTGCTCAGATTACAGGCATGGGCCATTGTACCCGGCAGCAAAATGTATTTTTGCATTTCATTCACAACAGTCCTGAGGTGGGATAGATCCTTAGAGATACAAGTGGAAAACTGAGGCTCAGGGACATTGAATGGCTTACGTAGGGTCAAAGGGCTTCTAAATGGCAGTCTGGAGCTCAGGTCTTCAGACTTCAGATGGAAAGCTCTTATCTATATCCTAGCTCCTCTCTCTCACTGGAGTTAAAATAAGAGAAATGTGTTTGGCTAGAGGTCTGGGGCGGCCACATGAAAAAAGAGTGGACCCAATTAGGTCTAATTTGGGTTAATGAAGAATAGGCAAGACTTACCTCAAGCCAAGATAACACACTGGTGACAAGTGTGGAATCTATGGATACAAAAAACCACTCTAATGGTAATAAAGCATCTTTCAAACTTTTTAAAATTTCAACTCATAATAAATACATTTTATATTTCAGTGTATTGTGCACGAGTATACCCATGTGCCAAAACAAAACTTCATGAACCAGTAATTAAAAATATATAGTATCCCAACTTACTCTATTTTAGTTGTTTAAAAAATACTAGCCATGATACAACAAGAGGTTGTTGACCATACTTTGAACCTCAGACAAGAAGGTTCCCATGGTCCCTAGAAGTAACAGGTGTTGCTGAATAGATAATAAGGGGCCAGGCTGGAGGGATGTGAAGTGCCAGGACTGGCCAGGTGGACAGAATAGGGTAAAAGTTCATTTACCCCATTACCCCATTTACCAAATACTCAACATTTTTGAAAGATTTTCAACCTATCACTTAGGCAGGATTTCATCATGGTAATGTATAGAAGGGAAGATTATAAATGTTTAAAGTTTGGGTAATATGAGAGTTTAAAAAAATTCCTTTAGCTATTTGTTACATTTGCATTGGAAAGGTAGTACATATTTTGAAAGTACTGTTAATGCTTTTTGATCCTTTGCTGTTTTTAAAGGAAAATGATGCTGCTGCTCTATGAAGAAGGCCTCCGGGTTGTCATACACACCTCCAACCTGATCCATGCTGACTGGCATCAGAAAACTCAAGGGTTCGTAGGGGCCTGCTCACTTCCTGGCAGTGTGTGTGCTGAGAAAGGTCAAAAGCCAGGACATTCACTTTATTTTTTTTCTATTTTTTTTTTTTTTGAAATTGTAAAAATGACACACAGGCCTAGGAAAGAGTTGTATGCAGAAAAACTTACAGTATACTTTTCCAACCTGCCCCATTCTACCTTCTTGGGGTAACCAGTGTTAACAGGAGCATAGTCATCCACAGCTACCTCTATTATGCATGTGAACGTACATTTCTATTTACACGTAGTAGTCTCTTCCTTGTTTTTAGAGAAATGGCATCATATACACTCTGTAGCTAAGTAGAGGGAATAGTACATGCAGAGTATCTGAGGCAGAAAAGGGGTTACAGAATGAAAGATCTGAACCCATCGATTTCCTGGTAGTATTTACCAGATGGCTTTTGTGGTTTCTCCTTACTGGCGTACCCGCCTGTATTTTTGCTTGCCACTTCCCAAACAGGAGTCAAAGGAAAAGTTGGGGTGGGGCCTGGTCATGTTAATAGTGTGCTAAATATTTCCTCACTCCCCCCAGTCAGTATATTTTCTTTGAAACAAATTTAATCTGGTGTCTTTTTAGAGCCATTAGTGTGTTAAAATTGTGAATCTCCAAGAGAAGAATTGAATATGAAAGTGTTTCTGAACTTTTTAGACTACTAACCCTCTATACTTGGTGCAAGTTTTCATCCCCTTTTAAAGAGTTGTTTGCTTTTTAAAAGGGATTTGTAGGGATTTGCTCAAATCAAGTTCAGCTATTGTTCTTGATTATGACTAACTTTAATTTTTCATTTAAGCCATTTTGCACATCTCTGTCTGTCCTTGAGAAGAGCTGGTCAACAAACAGCCTTCTGTGTTGGGAGAAACTCGGATGTTTGTCTAGCGCCATTTGTGGGTTCACGTATTCTCTGCCATCTTCCTCTACCTCACCCTGCCCCGTATTGCCTCACTTGGTCTACAACTCCTAATTTGGAGTATGTTACTTCCGACTAAGCTCTGCTGAGCCCAAGTTACATCTTTTTTTTTTTTTTGGACTCGCTCTGTTACCCAGGTTAGAGTGCTGTGGTGTGATCACGGCTCGCTGCAACCTCGACCTCCCAGGCTCAAGTGATTCTCCCACCTCAGCCTCTGGGTAACTGGGACTGCAGGCACACACCACCACACCTGAATCACCTTCTATGTTTTTTGTAGAGACAGGGTTTTGCTTAGTTACCCAGGCTGGTCTCAAACTTCCAGGCTCAAACGATACGCCTGCCTCAACCTCCCAAAGTGCTTAGATTACAGGCGTGAACCACCACGCCTGGCCCCAAATTACATCTTAGTTTGAGCTGAAATAGCTTTCCAGCTTCCTTTGGCAGGTTTTGCTTCAACCTGAGTATGCTGTGCAGGGCAAGTGTAACTTCTCTTCCTTAAGGCAGTCCTTCAGGGTTTGGAAGGGAGTCTTGTCTCTGAGCCTCACATCTCTTGTTCACCCCTCACTCCCCTACCCCACCATAGCATGTGGCTTTGAGCCCCCATCCCCAATTCCTTGTAGTTTTTATAAACATAAAAATGTTTATTTTTATAACAAAATTTTTAATAACATTTTATAACAACATTTTTATAACGTAACAATTTTTATAACATAAAAATGTTCCAATTTTTCAGTATCCTACTTAAAATATGCTTTTCAAAATGAAATGTGGCCCTGACTGGTCCAGGTTTGAGGGGATAGCTACTCTATCTTTAAGTCTTAGCTGTAGCCCTTTCTTGATCCACTGAATTTGTGGCCAACTGTGCCTTTGGTACCCCAAGAGCCTCTAAGCCAGCTCTCCTGAGCTCCCAGATTGAGTCTGGGGACTCATGTAACCCTATCAAAAGGAAATGAGATTAATGTAGCTTTTTCTTAATGAAACAATAATTAATGTTACTGAAGGGATTTCTCAAGTTGACCCTCAGTCTCCCATGGCTCCAAGAATCCCACCCTAGGCCTCCAGTTCGTTCTGAAGTTGGAAGCTTAGCTTACAGGCAGTAGTACCTTGGGCTTCTCTGGGGTGCTTGCTAGGAGGGAAAAGGTAGGAGTAGAGGCTTGGGTGTTTCCTTTATTTAAAAATAATTTTTTAATTTAAGATTTTTAAAAACTTACTGACTAGGTAGGAACTTCATATGGTTCAAAACTCAGAAAGTACCAAGGCTATCAAATCTTCCTCTGGCAGCCATCCTGGTGTAGGATCCCATTATTTCATGCTTGGTCTATATTCTACTCTCTAATACTTTGCATTTCATGTTGTTTGTGGTAATTTTAAAACTTTTGAAAGCAGCTTTTGTGTATAATCTCACTTCTTAATTGGCCTACTGTGGTTCTGCTAATCCCCTTCAGCTGCCTCATGGTCCACCTGTTGATTTCTCACTTTTAAAATTAGAACCAGAGTTGTATCCAAAGCTCACAGTTCAAAAAAAAAAAAAAGTAAATAAAATTATTTGGCTCATTATATTAATTTTCTCATCTTATTTTGTGACGTGTTAAAAATGCCTCGTATCTCAGCATCCTAGTTTAGAAAGTCATCTGTCTTGTTCCTTATCCAGAACGCACCTCTGAGTGAATCTCTGCTCCAGGAGTAGCCTTACTCAGCCTGGGAACTCTGCATTGCTTTTGTAAGGAGAGGTCCTACACATTTATCCAGCCCAACCTCGTCATTTTACACACAGAGGCAAAGGCCTAGAGAGCACAGGGCTTACCCAAAATGACATAGTCAGCTAAAAGCAAATCTGGGTCCAGAACCTGGGCTCCAGCCCTTGTCACGCCACGCTGACTCCTGTGCTAAGGATCTCCCCAGGGTGGAAATCAGGGGTATGAAATGCCACTTGCTAGAAACTTTCAGAATTTAGAAGATGCACTGCCAAGAGTCCTTGCACTTCTCGATGCCTTCTGCTCTGGTGGCCTGCATCTTTCCAGTCTCCTTCAGGGGCTGCCAGGTGAAAGAGGAATTGGGCAGTTTCTCTTACAGCTTAATAGATAGAACCTAGGTTGGGGGAGAGGGGAGTAGCCACAGAAGGGGAAAAAGTAACACCTGATACTTTTGACTGCTCCTGTAAGTCATTGCTTTGCAACAGTCTGGTGAGGCAGCCCTTAACCTCACTTTTGCATTTGAAGAAACTGAAACATAAGAGGTTTGAAGCCATTTTTGTAATCTGCTGTGGAGCAGTTTTTAGAAGGATTGGAATTAGATATGGTTGTTTTCTATTTATGGATATAATGTGGAAGTTTTGGCAAAGAGCATTGTTTTCCTCTGGGGAAAAAGAATGAATGAAATGAAAGATGTCTGTAATGTTTCTTCACTGAATTGTTTGAAAGCTTGAGGTGGTTGTGGTATCACTGAATGTGATATATACTTACCCCAGGCACCAGAAAATATAAGACAGAAAAATACACTGCTATAGCACCTACATTATGAAAATGGGTTTTTTGAAAATAGATTTTTCACATACACTTTTACTATAGATAACACAATTCTTATTTTACATTTGGCTAACTGGGAGCTGCATTTATGCAGACAAGGGCAAATTCTTTCTGGGATTACCACTAGTAGCATGGATTTGCTCTAACCTTTAGGAGTAGAATTCTTAACTCTTGTCATCAAGTCTTAGAAAACAATATATAGGTGCAGAGGTAGGAAGAATAAGGAAGGTGTGGCAAGTGAGAGGGAGCATGGAGGGATGTGGATTGGAAGAGGTGGGCAGAGCCCAGGTCTTACTGAATCTTATTCATCACGGCAAGGTGTTCAGAAGTAATTCTGAATGTGATAGGAAACCATTGGAGTGGTTCTCATCAAACATCAGATTTATATTTCATGTTTCCTAAGATTACTTACCATGTGGAGATACTGAGAATTCACCTCTTTCTTAGGATGAAATCATAATCAATACAGAGATCATCATGATCCGTTGTGTGTCTGACTGTTAAAGGTTATTTTTTTTTAATTCCAGAATATGGTTGAGCCCCTTATACCCACAAATTGTTGATGGAACCCACAAATCTGGAGAATCGACAACACATTTTAAAGCTGATCTCATCAGTTACTTGATGGCTTATAATGCCCCTTCTCTCAAGGAGTGGATAGATGTCATCCATAAGCATGATCTCTCTGAAACAAAGTATGTACCAGCTTCTCACTTTGGGGTGTTTATAATAGTCTCATACCCCAAGAGCCTCGTGAGGTCTGGAATACAGGGGCTTGGAAAGAGGTGGGGTGAAATCTAGCCAAGCTTCAGGACGTGATGAGGGGATGAGCAGATTCTGTCATATCTATATCTCGTGATTCTCAGGCATTAAGGTGGCAAACAGTGAATCTTCATGTTTACCTTAAACCTCCCACTGGGGTGCTCTTAAAATTAATGAGTTCTTTTCCTGGTACTTTACGTCTTGTAGATGTTCCATCATTAGCTGGTTTACTTGAAAATGAGTTTGAGAATCATTCAAGAAAATGGATTGGCTCTCAGATCATTTCTTCATTGTATCAGTTTCCATGTGTATTTTGTGCTTTTCCTTTTCAGATGCCCAAAGCACATCTCTGTATTTTACAACTTGTGTTTTTATATCTTCATAGTGTTTATCTTATTGGTTCAACCCCCGGACGCTTTCAAGGAAGTCAAAAAGATAACTGGGGACATTTTAGACTTAGGAAGGTAACTGAACTTTTACTGTTTTAACATTTTTCAAAAATTTAATGTATATTCTCTATTTTAAAATAATTTTACATTTTGATGCAGCTTCACAGTATTTCTGCACAATTCTGGGCAAATAGATACTTGATAAATTGATAATTATAGTTCTTAGTAATTACTGCTCTTTAATGTGTTTTCGATCTTTTATAGCTGTAGGATTTTCTAAATGGCATAAATATATAAACCCCTTCTAGTTTTTATATTGCAATAAAAATAGAGGCTTCCTATTTATACACATATTGTAGCTTTGATTATAGCTTTTGATTATTTAACATATCAAGTTTTAAGATATAAATTCAACAAAATGTTTTTGAATAAAGACTATAATTGAACTACAATATATTTTGATTATTAAACCAGAGCCCTTAAGAAAACTAATTACAAAAATGATACTTGCTGCTGTTATGAAAATGAACAAAGAAAGGTCATAAAATAAAACAAATTGAAGATTAAAGTTTTTTTCATCTCTTTTTAGGTGGTTTCCTGACCTTAATAAATTCTCTAAAGTGACTTTCTTAAAAATCTTAACCTCTTGCTCCGTAAACTATGTATGTAAGAATTTTCCCTTAGTTAATGAAACTTTTTATTTAAATTTCCTTTTATGAAATGAACCGCAACTTAAAGCAAGCAAGATCTTGAAGACATCTTAGGTCTTGCCCTAGAGAGAAAGTTGAGCACATTGGCCTGTGCCCAGCCTTGGAGGCAGATACCCATAGCTAGGTTCAAATCTTGCTCTGTTATCTACAAGCCATGTGACCTTGACTTGTTCCTTAACTTAACATTGCTTGTCGTCTATAAAGTGGACATAATAATAGTATTTTCCTCTCATGATTTTGAGGATTAAATGAAATGATGAATGTAAAACAGTACAAGGCACATGGTAATAAGACTTTAGTACGCATACACAGTTGTTTGTGGACTAATGTCTAATTGTTTTGATAGTCTAGATAATAGTACGTATTGTGTGTGATCACCATCTGATACCGAAAGTTCAACTGTAAGAAGTTTTCAAACCACTTTTTACACAGTTTCTCATGCTGTACCACAGCTTTCTTCCAGGAAGCAGGCCGGTGATTAGGTGCCTGTTTCCACCAAAGAGTAAATCTAAGCTGGAGACTTGTCCAGGATAGGGCGGCCCTTTAGGGGCTGAGCACTGCAGTAGAAACTGGGTATTGTTAAGTTGTTGGTTCAACCCTGTTTCCTACAGTATGCTGTACCCAAGATGGAAATGGAAACTTTGGGATTTTTGGGAAGTGTATGTGTTAATATTAGTGCCTAAGCTGTGTTAAGGAAAATAATACATATTTAATTATACAAAACATCAGTCAGAATATGAGCCCCACTGGGGCAGGAACTACAGTTTATTTTTCTGCTCTCTCCAACCCTCTAGGTAGGCATCCAGTACATATTTAAGTGGATACAGTTTCGAAATATTTTCTGAATTGTTTCTGCAGCTTTGCATAATTGTCAAAGCAGGAAATGCAGATCAGTCTTCTCCAGTGCTTTAGCTTGTATGTGTATGTAAATATATTTTCTTTTATGTTTAGACCATCACAGCTACCTGGAGCTCAGGTGTTAAACTGTGAATTATGAATGTTAAACCTCTTTCACATGATAGGAGTCAAAATATGTAATAGTTTGACCTTCTAGGTATTGTTTAAGTGTTGTTAGCCAAAAACTCACTTTGTTTCCCCTGCTCTGACACCACAACAGTCAACACAGAAAGCCTCTGTGACCAAATATGTGTGGGACTTTCCTCATAGACTAAGCAGGGGATACCAGCTGGGTGTCCTCTAATTCACTTCAGTTCTTATGCTGTCTTCCTGGAGATGTAACTGAAACGCAGGTTCATTTGGTCCCTGCTGGTAGAGTCAAATTAGCAAGTGCAAGGTCTGGTATAAAGAAAGTGACTTTTTATTCCAAAGCTAGCTTAGAGGAATAAGCACAGGCTTCTTGTCTAAAGGAGTACTGCTTTGCTCTTGGAGCAGAAAGTAGGCACTTATAAAGTGGGGCCCTAGCATGAATGGCACGTAGGGGAGGAAGCAAGCAGGTGGATACTTTCTTACTTTCTGCCTTCTTTACCAGGCAGTCCATTTGATCTCTTCTGGGCAGAACTAGGTTGTAAAGCTGGCGGAAACTCTCCAGGTGGGAGAGATTCGTAGTGGGCATACTTTGGGTTGTAAATTGACTGCTGTCCCTCAAGACAGTCCCCTCATGGGAGAAAGTTCTGCTCTGGAGCTTCTTAAGCACATAGTTAGATGAACTTGCCCTGTAGGGAGTGACTGGTGAAGGAAGAATAAAAGGTTATAATTGCATTTCTAAAGAGCTAACAAGAAAGTAGGGAAGGAGTTGGGGGGAATAGAGGAAAGAGAAAAAATAATTGAAAAAATACTTTTTTAAAAGAAATACGGGGGTACTCAGTTGCAGAGATAGCCTCAGATCCCACAGATTGAGGACTCCGTCCCACAGACTGCCCCTCTCCCTCAGACACCAGTTGCAAGTCTGGGCCTCTAGAACTTCTGACTGACCAGCTTCAAGTTGAGGTTCCCATGACCCTCTCTTTGGGTTTGATTAATTTGCTACAGCAACTCACTGAACTTGGGGAAACATGTACTTAATGTTTACTCATTTATAATGAAGGATACAGATAAAGAGATGCATAGAGCAAGGTATGGGAAAGGGGCACAGAGCTTTCATGCCCTCTCTGGGTGCACCACGACTCTCCGAGAGCCTGCAGGCGTTCAGCTGCCAGGAAGCTCCCTCAACCCTGTCCTTCTGGTTTTTTATAGAGGCTTCATTACACAGGCCTGGTTGATTACATCACTGGCCATTGGTGATCAGCTCAACATTTAGCCCCTCCTATCTCTGGAGGTTGGGGTGTTATGACATTTGGTCATGCCTTGGTCTTTCTCATGACCAGCCCCAATCCTGAGATTGCCTAGGGTCTGCCAACCATCAGTCTCATTAACATACAGAAAGACACACATTGGAGATCCCAAGGATTTTAGTAGTTGAATGCCAGGAAGCAGGGATGAAGACCAAATACATATTTCACAGTATCAAAGGTGCATTAAACAATTATGATTTCAAGTAAGAAATCTAATTCCATATGACAAGTTGGTGGCTTATCTGACATTTCTACTGAAATGGGCATTTTAAACTTAAATCTGTTTTTACTTTTAGTACAAATCAAAGAATTTTCAAAAGGAGAACATCTGTCCATCTCCTCCATTAAAAATATGTTTTTAGTTTTTAAAAAAATATTTCCCAAAGAAGAAAAATGTGTATATGTGGGCATGAAATTGATCACTAGTATTTTCAGCTTTTCTTGTTAATTAGGCATTCCAAGAGCAGAAAACTGTTTTCAGGTATTACAGCATTTCTGTTAAGATTATATGAGTCACTTTAGCATTCACTTTTATTCTTTCCCAGCTTCTGAAAGACCATGCCTCATCCATACCTAACACAGAGTCCTGGCCTGTAGTAGGCCAGTTTTCAAGCATTGGCTCTTTGGGAGCTGATGAATCAAAGTGGTTATGTTCTGAGTTTAAAGAGAGCATGCTGACACTGGGGAAGGAAAGCAAGACTCCAGGAAAAAGCTCTGTTCCTCTTTACTTGGTAAGTGCTCATCCTCATTGAGGTAATTTATTCTCTACACAGGAGAAGAATTAAAAATTGATCCTCTTTGTAATGGAGAGATGTTTTATTCTGTGATTCTTTTTTGGGGGGTCTGGGGGTGTGGAAAGAGCGGTACATTAGCATCATCATTTGTAATCAAATTGCCTCAATACCATCCAGTGCCAAGAGCTTGCTGATTCGTTCAGGAGCTCCGTTACAGACACAGATTGGCCTGTGATTTTTCTATTCTTTCTTTCAGGTTGTTGAGCCAAGGAAGAAAATATTTGATGTAGCATAGCCAGCAGAATTATGAGCATTTTAATTATTTAGAGACCTGTGAATTAATCATTAATTTTTCATTCCATGTTAACTTGACATTTCAAGGAAAAAATATTCAAATTAAAGTATAATTTTTCATCAGATATCTGTTGTTTAATTACTAGTTTATTTTTTATAAGATGAAAACATTTTAAAATTTAAAGGATATTTTCAAATTTAAAAGTGTTTTTAACTGAGATTTTCATTTTCTTAAACGCTGATTATCATTCTTTTTCTTCAACATGGTATATTCCAAGTTGTATTGTTTTTCTTTTATTTTTAGATCTATCCTTCTGTGGAAAATGTGAGGACCAGTTTAGAAGGATATCCTGGTAATTCTTGGGGAGACTGTCTCAGTTGTGTTTTATGTATATTTCATGAATGTCCTGGTAAAGTTTTACCAGTATTGGTTAGAAATTTGGAGACGGTTTTCACTTAACTATATAAGGATCATAAAAATAGGCAATATCAAGCTCTGTGTTCCATAGATGATACCTCTCAGTATGGGTGTATTGTTAATCCTCACAGAAACCCTCTACACACTGGTTCTCATTTTTACCAGTAAGGTAACCAGCAGGTTGGTTGTCCAGACAAGATAGTCAAATAAAACCAGCTTCCCTTTTCAGAGCTTCTCTAACATACCTTCCTCTCATCTCTCTCCACTTCCTGTGTTTGAGGTACCACATGGTCCTTTCAAATGCCTGATACAGATATATCTAGGGTCTGGAATTTTTAAATTTTTACCTTCGATATAACTTTGTTGATGTGTCTGTTCTTTCAAGGGCTTCATCTGCAAATGCCTAAGATTTTTTGTAGGTATCTGTCAGCCTTGTTCTTCATTTCCCTTATACCCATACCAGGCCCTAAACCTTTATTTGGAATTCAGCAGCACTGCAGATAGTGTAATCAGGAGGTATTAACTGAAAACCCAAATAGTGGTTGCCTCTAGAAAAAGCAAAGTGTAATTGGCATTTGCTGATGGCCGAAAGCAGAGTGTACCGAATTAGACTAATTTATTTCATTTATTGCTTATCAGGCTCGATAAGAAATATCTGCCAGAAAAATCTCGCTAGCGTTTGCGACGTATTTGCCCATTTTTTTGCTTCTGAATGGCAGAACTAAAATTGCTTACTTCACCGAGACCCTGGGATACAGTGGTCATTTTTCTTTGGCCCTCTATTTGTGCCTCTAATAGGCTAGATTCATTCAAAGTGTACTTTTAATGGGGAACAACATGGTATTTTTAACAAAGATGTTTTATAACTGGCTTTGAAATGGAATGTTTTTAGTTATTTGCAGTTGAAGACAGGACATTCCCTATTTGATACGTCAGTGATGTTTGGGTATAGATCTCCTTGGATATAGATCACTGTGAAGTTCCAGCATGTGTTTGGAAAGTCACCGATAAATCCACAATGGAGTTTTCTTCCTTTCAAAGATTAGCAAGCATTGACTTCAGTTGCATTTCCACTTGGAACTGTCTTTGTTCTCTTTGCAAGAATAAGGCTTTTAGAATTCCTTTTTCAAACTGAACTGTTTACTGAATTTTAATTTGTTTTTTAGCCATTATTTTCTGTGTGTCGGAATCTGTTCAGCCAGTACAAAGTTTACTGGTAAACATTTATCATACCTAAAGAAGGAAACTCATTAAGAGAACATACCTAATGCAAGTATAGACATTTTCTTTCAAATAACTATTCCATAAGATAAAGATAAAGTAATGGAAGTAGTTTTTTCCTGTTACCTTCTTGCTGATTATTGTAGATTTTCCTCTTAATGAAGGATCCTCAAATTCTATTTCATAATTTTTATTGTTTTATTTTTCTTTTAAAAGCTGGGGGCTCTCTTCCCTATAGCATCCAGACAGCTGAAAAACAGAATTGGCTGCATTCCTATTTTCAGTAAGTAATTGGTTTAGACTGCTGCTATTGCTTCTTTAGGAATTAGAATGTTATTTATGTCACTGTTTTTTTTTTTTTTTAAAGGAACTTTATGTAATATAGCTATATTCTTTCATCTACATATGTTGGTGATGGAAATAATTTAAAACAAGGTTTTGAAATTTTTTTTTGGATAGGTTTTTAATACCAAAGAGGAAAATTTATTGCTGTGAGGTTTCTATTTAAATATTGGCATGCCAAGAAAGACAAATAAAAGATCATGTTGGGTAGTTTAGAATTTACATAAGCAGCATTTTAGTCCATTTTTCCAAAATATAAAGTATCATTATTCTGTCTATACCATCACGTGTGGCTGCAAGCTTGGTGAGGGCAGATCCTATGCTATTGTCTCCTGAGGATACAGAACAGTATCTGGCATGCTGTCAGAGTTCAGTAAATGCTAAGTGGACAAGTGAAAGGAATGCCCTTCACCCTGCATGTGCTAGGCCAGTCTGTTTTTTCATATACTACAGCCTGCATATGCTAGGCCAGTCTGTTTCAAGCTTGCCTTAACAGGTGTTTGGCGAGCTGGTTAGCCAGAAATGAAAGCAGAATTACTTTGAATTATCTATAATTCAGTGTGTTTTCCTGGAGCAGCAGCAGCTCCTCCTCCTCCTCCTCCTCCTCCTCCTCCTCCTCCTCCTCCTCCTCCTCCGCCGCCGCCGCCGCCGCCGCCGCCGCCGCTTCCTCCTCTCCTCCTCCTCCTCCTCCTCTCCCCCCCTTCCTCCTCCTCCCTCCTCCTTCCTCCTTCTTCCTTCTTCTTTCTTCTTCTTCTTCTTCTTCTTCTTGAGATGGAGTTTCGCACTTGTTGCCCAGGCTGGAGTGCAGTGCTGCGAGCTTGGCTCACCGCAGTCTTCGGCTCACCGCAACCTCCGCCTCTTGGGTTCAAGCGATTCTCCTGCCTCAGCCTCCTGAATAGCTGGGATTACAGGCATGCACCACCATGCCCAGTTAATTTTGTATTTTTAGTAGAGACAGGGTTTCTCCATGTTGGTCAGGCTGGTCTCAAACTCCTGACCTCAGGTGATCCTCCTGCCTTAGCCTCCCAAAATGTTGGGATTACAGGTGTGAGCCACCACGCCTGACTGGAGCTTTTCTTTAGTGCTTTCTTGAGAGGTTTTTCCTTATAGAGGTCATGTCTTTATATTGAATTCCTTTCAGTATTATATTATTAGATTCACTTGAATGAGGGCAGTGATGGTAACTACCTAAACCTGATTCTGTTTTCCACAGACAATCTGTTAATCTGGAGGGACCATCCTCTTATAAGTAAGGCTTGTTGCCTCATGATATAGGTTCCTGTTAGAACCATAGTCTGCAATATTGGAAACAGAAATCAAACTCATTTGTGAATGTCAGCATTTAACTAAAGTATTCCTGACTTCTGCCCCTGCTTTTCAATATTCATTTTCTTCATATACTATTTGTATTGTGCCTATTTTGTATTTTGTTTCATTCAACATGCATTTGCTGAGCCTTTACTCATAACATACCATGGGAGCATGATTATTCCCTTTAAGGAGCTCACAGTTAAGCCAGGGTATATGTGCATACATGCTGTTAAAAGCACAACAGAACTAATATATGCATGTATGTATGTTCATGGCAAAAATGGAAAGGCTATATGCTAAAAGGTTACAGTGCTTCTTGTGGGAGGTGGGAAGTTTATAATTCTAAAATGGGCATGCGTTATTTGAACAGAGTTTCATAAAATATCAGTAGGTCAGAGTCATGTATCTGCAGTTGATTTTTAGATAGTATGCTTTTTCTTTTCATGCTGTTTCCTAATATTAGGATTATGAACAATTTGTAGTAGTTTGTAATTAGTGACTTGCGTCTTTTCTGTCACTAGCAAATGGTCAGCTGAGACTTCTGGCCGAAGCAATGCCATGCCGCATATTAAGACATATATGAGGCCTTCTCCAGACTTTAGTAAAATTGCTTGGTTCCTTATCACAAGGTAAATAGTCCTTACATTCCTTATGGGAGAAGTTTTTTTTAATGTGTTCATAATTCTTGCTCTGAATGTTGAATGGGTTTCTAAAAAGTGATTAGTGAGTTGTCATTACTTTTCAGTATGTTTGTGTAATGTGAGCCTTATTTAAAGGCATCTCATGACTAATCCCTTTGTAAAGTATATGATCATCACCTACTTTTGCTTATAAGTCTGCATGTTTATAAGATTTGCATAAAGTTTACATTTACTTCTGTTATTTAATACCTCAATAATAGGGGTTATGCAAATTGACGTATGGGTATATAGAGAAGAAAAATGAAATGTTAAAATTAATTTTTTTTTCTTAGTTTCTCCTTAGGTAATTGAACCTGAGGCATCAAATCTCTTTTGTTCCCTTTTCTGAAACATCTTTAAGATATAATTTATATACCATAAAATCTGCCCATTTAGTCTCTACTGTTTAATGGTTTTAGTATAGTAACAGAATTATGTAACCATTGCCATAATCTAAATTTAGAATATTTTTATCACCACTATAAGAAACCACCTACCTGTTGGCATTTTTACGTCTGTTTTTATAGGAAGATAAATTGCTATGTCCTTTGAAAACTAGAACTTGAGTTCCTGACTCCCAGGCTGAACCCAACGATTAGGCATCTCTTCATGATTCAGTAACATAATTAATGTCGATAGCAACTAATTAAAGTATCACAGAGCAGAATTATTTCTTTAAGAAAGGAACAGCACTCATGAACAAACTTTTAAACAAAAGAGTCACATCTTCTTGGATAGAGAGAAAGATTTATTTTAAGGAATTGACTGATGCAGTTGTGGGGGCTGGAAAGTCCAAAATCCATGGGGCAAACCGGCAGGTTGGAGATTTAGTAAGATGTGATGTTGCAATCTTGAGTCCCTTTCTACTTTATTGGAAAATTTTAATTTAGTGTCTGTTTGGGTGTAGTTTTCCCTCAAAGTGTAATAAAAAGGTAGATGTGCTTCACAGAAATTGGATGGGTATTATTGATCCTGTTTGAAGGGCATTAAGGGAAGTGGAGATTAAAGTAACCCTGTGAGTAATCTTTTTCTAAAGGCAAAGTTTTTGTAGTTCAGTTCAATGACAGTGCGTACTTGGCTGTGGGAACACACAGAGCCAGGAAGCATGAGCCCTGCCATGTAAGTGACGCTATATCCTAGTTGTTTACCTTTGTAAGGACCATAGTGGAAGCACTGTTAGAAATGTATTGCGTCATTGGGGCAGAGACAGGATCAAATGAGAGATCAGCTAAACTAAGTAAAGAGGTGCTATTGTAAGTAGGCCTAGAAATATGCCTGAGAGAAACCCAGATGGATTAGAAGGAACTAGTGAGGACAAAGGCCATGGAGGTAGGAAAATACACAGGGTTTTCAGGGAAAATCTGAATGATTCCGTAGGCTGCATAAAAGGAAACACAGGTTGAGATATCTTTAACATGTATTTTCTAAAGTTGAGTCAAAAAACATCCACTGTCAGTTTACTCATTTAATATTTGTCAGTTTTGTACTATGAATATCTGCTTTAATGTCAAATGGCTGTTACTAAATTAAGCAAATTATAGTTATTTGAAGTTAATTTATTGTAAGAATTTGAAATTTGTCATTATGGATTTGTAGCTTCTAGTTTTATTCTGTAATAACTAGACTGAAAGCTATATCTACTTTCCAAAATATTTAAAGATTAATAGCAACAACAATCGTTCCGCAATTTCAGTATGCCAGACTGTTCTGGGTGAACACTCGTGTATTTACTTATTTAATTCTCACAACACCTCTGAGGACCAGGAGGCACAGAGTGATTAATAAGCTGCCTGTTATGCAGTAATAAGCAGTGGAACCAAGATAGGAGCATGCCTCTCCCCTACTGACTGATGCCCCTCTTCATCAGCATACAGTTTTAGTGTGCCTGTTTTCTACAAAGACTAGTTAATTCCAAAGAAATTGTGTCATGCTTTACTTTGATTTTTGTATAAAAGAGGAAAAGGACATTGGGCATTCCAATATGATTGAAGGATTTCTGAGAAATGCAGCTTACATAACAACTTAAGATACATAGAGCCCACTCTCTCAGCTCTTCCATAACAAAGGAAAGTATAGATTACTGATATCAGTGGCATCTACCAGTAAGCAGCTCCCTTGATTAGGTTTGGACATTTTGTTTTTCTGTCTGTCATCTTTTCTGAACCTGTCAGAAAGAATGTTCCCAAACTGAACTCATCTTTTTTTTTTTTTTTTTTGGAGACGGAGCTCGCTCTTGCCCAGGCTGGAGTGCAGTGGCTCAGTCTTGGCTCACCGCAACCTCCGCCTCCTGGGTTCAAGGATTCTCCTGCCTCAGCCTTCTGAGTAGCTGAGATTACAGGTACATGCCACCACGCCCGGCTAATTTTTGTATTTTTAATAGAGACAGGGTTTCACCATGTTGGTCAGGCTGGTCTCGAACTCCTGACCTCGTGATCTAACTGCCTCGGCCTCCCAAACTGCTGGGGTTATAGGCATGAGCCACCATGCCTAGCCTAGATGGAGATTTCTTTTCCCAGCATTCTTCTTTGCCCTTGTGCACCTGTCTCTTATTACAAGGCTTAAAGCCTGACTGTCCTCTTTCACTGTTCCTTCAAGTGTTTGGCAAACATTTACTGAGGTCCTCCTGTGTATGCCAGACACTCAGGATAAAACAGAAAATTTAGATGGTGCTTTTTAGATGCTCACAGTCTCTGATGTGAGGAGCCAAACACAGAAATGATTAGAATAGGAAGAGACCAATTCTGTACTTGAGGTGGGCACATGGATGCTTTGGAAATAGCTATCACCAAAACCTAAAATGCAATAAAATAAATAAATGGGAAAAAAAAAAAAAAGGAAATAGCTATCAAAGCCTATTCATCTTTGAAATGTTTCAAAAGTTTCCTCTTCCAGTCCTTGCAATTACCAGGTCAGAAACTTATCACCTGGAGTTCTGAAAGGGTCTCCTATCTCTTGTCTCATCACATGAATGTTCTTCACAGGCCACTCATCCTGGTTGCCCATGCCCATTCACCTTTCCAAAACGTAGATTTTCCTCATTGTCCCATGTTCAGAATTCCCCACATCTTATAGGCTGATACACAGATTCCTCAGTTTGGAAGTCATGCCCCAGCCACACAATTTTCATCATTTTTATCCATTAATCCCAGTAGGAACTTTGAGAAGAAGCCAGGCTAACCTGCTTTGCCCCTGAAGTCATCCAGCCAGCAGCCGATGTAGTTTCCTCTCCTGATCTTTTCATCCCTTATCTCTGTCTCTCCAGTTATTACTCATCTTTTAAGAGTCATGTTCAGGTCCTATCTCCTCCTGGAGCCTCTTTCAGTCTCCGCTCATCCCGCCATGTCCAGACCCTTAGATCCATGTGCCACCAGAGGAGCTCACAGCTCCTACCTCACTATTTTGTCTCTTCTTTTAGAGAATAAGCATGAGCTTTAGCATTGTCAGACAGTACTAGATGAGATGGTCATGTCTGCTATTGAACAAGTCTTGCCTTGGACGAGTTTCTTAACCTGTCTGAGCCTCAGACTACTCATCTGCACAGCAACTGTGAAGGTTTGAGGTGCCAGCCATGGTAACGACCCAGAGACTGATAAACGTTGGTCTCTACAATTATAAGTTCATTGTGTCAAATTATTTAATAAAATGTAATGAACTAGAAGTGGGAGAGTGAAATCTCAATACCAGTACAAGGATTACTAGTGATAACCTAGTATGACCATCCCATATTACCTACTAAGTCCATCCATTGCTTCTTGCAGACAGAGTTCTTCTGTTCCAGACAGGGCTGTCTCTCCTGTGTCCTGCATCTGCTTGCTCACCCCGTGTGGTACCTTTGCTGGTGGTGATCATCTGCTTAGCATACCTCCCCTCTTCTCCCCAAGAGTCCAAATTCTGTTTCCTTAAAGGCCCAGTTGAAAACATACAGCCATTAAGGAATGTCTGGCCTCCCTGTAGTGATACTACCCTTGCTTTGAAGTGCCCGTTACTTTGTATGGCAAGGTCACATACTTGCTCTTACTCTCCAGTTGCCCACTTTCATGTCAGTCCTCTGGACCCCACCAACCCTAAGCTCATGCAGATCAGGGAGCATGTTATCTTTAGTACTCCATAATAGTCAGCTTGTATTTTTGAAAGCTGATGGTATAGTGGGCAGAGAGGATACAGGGTGATAAAACAAGCTCACATTTCGTCATTCAGGAAATCTAATGAGCCCTGGTTGCAGATTCTGTGTGAGACACTGTGAATTGAGAATTCAGTGGGACACAGTCCCTGGTGTACTCAAGGACACTACTAATGCTCTGTGAAGCTCAAAACGCTGCATGTTTTCACTAACTGCTTGTGGAAAGGATGAATGCCCAAAAAGACCGATTTCCTCCCCAGTCAGCAGTTACTTAGCTGCTTTCTCTGAGTCAGGCACTGTCTATACCACAGAGAAAGAGAGACAGAGAACCTATTCCATAGAGCTTTTGTTTTACAGAAAGTGGGGTCGAAGAACCAGACAGTATGGAAGTAACTAAACATGAAGATATTCAATAAGGACTATGAACAATCAATGGGGGGGATGTGTTTGGAAGGGTTAGAGAGAGCCACCTTCAGTAGGTAATGTTTAGGCTGAGGTGAGTGACAAGAAGGTCCTGGCCATATGAAGGGTGAGCATGAAGAGCAGAGAACAGTGGGTAGAAGGCACCCAGCTGGAGAGAGGGTAGAATGCTGGATTGCTCAGTGCCTTAAAGTGGAGCGACGTCATTTGATACGTGTCTTTGAAGATAGCTCAGGCCACTGAATGGAGAGTGGATCATTGGGAGAATATGAGTAGACATATACAGCCCAGGTAGAAGGCATGGAGAGAGTGGCATTCATGGGTAAGAGCTTGTGGGTACAGGCTATACTGGTGGGTGGAGAGAGGGAGAAACTATCTGTATGCAACATACTCCAAAAAGCCTCTCTCAGATGGGAAGAGCATGGGTTTGGAGTTAGGCAGACCCGAGTCCCAGTTTGAACTCAGCTACTTAACATTTGTGAATCTTTAAACCTTGCCTAGTCCCAGGTTTTTTATATGTGAAAGTAGATGAGATGGTCATGTCTGCTATTGAACAAGTCTTGCCTTGCCTAAAGTCCCATTATAAGTTTTGTTGAGGGGTTTGCAATCAGAGCACTATCACCAGGCAGTGATAATAGTTCATCAAGTGACATTTCTCTTCCCCACTTAAGGGAGTTTAATTCTGAATATTAATTATAATTATTAAGTAATGGTACTTAGAAATTGAATAGTTCATTGTGAGCACATGAAATAACATCTACTGTAATGAGTGTGAATAATAATACTTCACAGTAGTAGCTCAGCCTGTAGTGACCTCAGAGTCCATTAGCAGGCTCTTGAACCTGTCACCTGGGGGATCTCTGTCAAAATGTCAGGCCCTCACCAGCACAGAAAGGAAAAAAGTCCTTTCTGCCATGTGGGAGTGAGAAGAAAGGGGGAGGGGAGAGAACTGACCTGCATTAAGCAGCACCATGTAGCAGACAGTTCTGGTGCTTTACCTGCATAGTAGTCTCAGTCCCCACAAGAACTTATGAGGTGGCGTTATCCCCTCCCTCCGTTCAATGAGGAATAAGGCGGCAGAGTTGAGGCATTTCTACCCATTACTCAGCAAATATGTATTGCTCACTGTGGCAAGGATAGTGGGCAATACATATTTGAGTAATTAAGGTGAGGTTCTTATGGAATTTACATTTGCATGAAAGAGATTTACCAAAGAATTCATCGTATACATATTAGTTAATTGCACTTGTAATGCTTTTTGACTATTCTACATAGGTGGGATTTTACCCAGTAAGACCTTAATTTTCAATCTTTTGGCTGAAACGTCACTTCTGGAGCCTGATGGCTTCCATAATGCCCTAGATTCCTGCACTGTCAACGTTATTTTCCAGTTCGCTGTGGTTGCTTGTGTAATTACCTGGCTTCCTCTCTAGACTTTGTGAGGCCAAGTCTATGCCTGTCTTGTTCAGCATACCCTGCTGACTGGCCAGGTGCCTGACGTGGAGATTGATGAAGGCTAGGATTGAAGTGGTAACTGTGAAAGCATTCCCTAGACTGCATAATGGAACATGAGAGGGGCCTCAGAGATGATTCCTGAGTTTGGGGTGTGGAGATGGAGATTAGTCACTGACATCAGTATAGAAGTCAGGGAATGGAACTGGCCTACCACAGTGGAATGATGGTGAATTTGATTGCAGATTGGCTTATTGTGGCAGGGACTTCAGGGTGGAATTGTTTGTTGGAGAGGAACTTAAAAGTTTGGTGTACATATATGTTTTGGAGTTTTGGTCAGTACCGATTGTTGATACTATAATCCTTTGTGACTTCTAAGGGAGTATAGTAGATCAATGCCTGGGCATTGAGGAATATACAGGAAATACATATTGCATGGGCTTTTCATGCCTACTAGGTGCCCCATTGCCAAACAAATGAATTGGATTCAAACCATTTCTCCTGGGTTGAAGAGAAACTGGTCACACATCTTCCATGAAATAATCTTTCTTTTACTTAAGAAAAATGTTACATATATTCAATTTTGGGTATCAGATTTAACCATTTATTTAGCACATAACTACTGAGCACCTACTGTGCACCACATACTTTTCTAGGTGCTGAGAATGCAATCAACCACAAAGTATAATCTTGACTTTATGTTCTGGTGCTGGGAGTTACATAAAAAGCAGAGAAGTATGTTTATATATGCAAATGGTGGTAAGTGCTGTAGAGAAAAAAATAGAATGGTAATTTAGGTGCACAATCCTTTATTCTAAATTCTTGGTACCAGATGTAGTTCATACTGTCTGTTAATATCCCTAGTGGTATCTGGACCAACACTCCGTAATAAAATATTTTAGAAGCAATGATCACAGGTAGCCTCATGTCATCTTAGTTCAACTTTTGTTGCCCAATGAGTTAAGATCAAGTTTTGCTATCGAATGAAATGAGTTAAAAGCCTTATTTCAATTTAGTTTAGGTTGTTGTTTTTAAATTTTCAGAGCTAACATGTAGTTCTTAACCAAAAGTTCCAGGCACAGTTCTAAGCACTACATATATGTATGTGTATAAATTCATGCAATCCTCATAGCAGTTTTACAGTGTATCCATTAATCCCCTTTCAGATGGGAGAACTGAAGCACAGAGAGGTTAAACAAGGTGCCCAAGAACCTAGCGTCTCCACCTTCAACCACTGTCCTGTAGGGTATGAGTGCCGGGGTTGGGGAGGGAGACTGCTCCTTAAAGAAGAAGGCCAGGGAAGGCCTCCTGATGTGGTGACATCCATCCAGAGACCTGAAAGAAGTAAAGGAAGAGCCATGTAAATGGGTAGCTGAAGGAAAGCATTCCTGTGCGGGGTGGGGAGTGGGAATATGCTTGTTGTGTTTGAGAAACAGCAAAGTGAGTGTTACTGGAGTCAGTGAGATGGGAGGGTAGGTAAGTTCAGAGCAGTAGTGGGTGGCCAGACTTTGCCTTTTTACCTGCTTTCAGATATTACCCTTTCTTTGATGTCTCCTGGGTTGCCTGAGGCTATTTTAGGTGGGTCTATGGAAAGCAGTTCAATGAATGTTAAAATTTGAATTGATTGGAATAATTGAGTGCTTTTCTAAATGCTTGTTCCTTGAGATTTTCTAGAATAAGATGTGATTTTAAATAGTCAACTTTAGCTTATATTCAAATAGTGTGTGTCTCAACAGGGCACTGTTGTTATTTTGGTCAAGATAATTTTTTGTTGTACGAGATTGTCCCATGCATTATAAGTTATTTAATAACCTGACCCTCACATACTAACTGCCAAATCCTGGTGAAAGCTGAAAAGAAATGCCTTACACATTTCTAAGTATTCCCCAGATTTTATGTTCTGGTAGATATCATCATCATCCTTGAGAATAAATTCACAGGTATATAAACAAATGATATATCCTTTCATTTAATGTATTTATTTACTTTAGAATAGTGAGGCAGGATTGTAGAGTACACTGTAGGTTCTAGTCCAAATGAAATGCTAATACCCAGCAAATCTAGTGCTCCGTCAACAAAGTAGCAGACATACCGGGTTTTAAGAATTGTATTTTATCCACAGGTAAATGCATCAAAAGCTACGTAAATCAAACTTTTGATATTTTTCTACCTTATTATTACCAATCTATATTAATGTTTGGGTTTAGAATGAATAACCAACTCCTCTTTATTAAGTACACTAAAATTAAATTCTTCAGAAAAAAATTGCAGGGGCAATAAGCACAGTGAATGATAGGCAATATGAATTTTGACTTTTGACATGATAATAAGACTTTAAAAAATAACCTAGAGCTGCATATGCAACAAAGCATTGCCCTTCAAGGTGATCACCTTTTGAAAGTAGGTGCCTCAGACAAAAACATTGCCATTGCTCAAGTTTTCTTGCCACTCTTCCAAGTTCCTTTAAAATGAGTTGATGTGGCACATCAAGTATTGTTTCTTAATAGACACTCTTTGTTTCTAGCCTTGCATTCGTTTTCTGTTGTTATGTTATACATTATCACAAACTAAGGGGGCTTTAAACAATACAAATTTACTATCCCATGGTTTCTGTGGGCCAGGAGTCTGGGTGTGGGTTAGCTGGGCCCTCTGCTCAGTGTCTCACCAGGCTAAAATCAAGGAGTCAATCCAGCTGTGATCTCATCTGATGCTTGGGGCCCTCTTTCAAGCTCACGGTTGCTTGTGGCTGTATGTCTGAGGTTCCTGCTTGCTTGTTGGCTGTCAGCCAGGGGTTCTCAGCTCCAAGGTGCTCCATGGTATTCTGCCACATTCCTCATGGGGTACTTCTTGGAAACCAGCAGGAGAATCTATCTCAGGAAGGACCCAACCCAAGCCCACCAGGATTATTTCCCTTTTGACTAACTTAGTCAATTAATTGATAACCTAATTGTGCAAGTGAAACCCCATCATATTCACAATTCTGGCTCATGCTTAAGAAAAAGGGATATACAGGCATGTGCACAAGGGGCCATCTTCTGATTCTGCTTTCCACAGACTTAACTGATATTTCTTTCCCAGTTTGATTTATCCATCTTATTCTTCAATCTTGGCTGGAAATAATTTCTTACTGTTTTCAAAATTGGGATTTGTTTTCTATAATTAAGCAAAACTACCCTTGTACAGACTCAAAAGACTGAACCTCCAGCTCCAAAGGTCTTTGAGGAGTGAAGTTCTGTACTTTCTTGGAGCCAAAAGAGGCAGCCGTACTGGAGTAAGGGAACAACCCTGCAGATGACTGCTTTGGAGAACCATATTTGCTTGAGTATGTAGAGTTGTTAAAAATAATAATCCTATAAAAGATTAGTAGAATCACAAAAGATCTGATGTCCTAATCTTAAAAAATCTTATCCCCTTAGCAAATACATTTCGTATGGTTCCTGTTGGGTCTACATAATACCTTATTGCCTGTTATGTCTCTAACCATCATAAGTAGAGGATGTCGACTTCCTGATCATTTGGACTTTGTTTCATCCAGTTGACATTTCACAAATGTGAAAACTGTCTACAGAAGGTCAGGAATCGGAATCTTATTAAAATGCTAGCCTTAGTATAGTTTTTAAGTTTCCCTTTTATTATTTTAAATATAAATCACAGTTTTCATTTCCTTTCATTATGTGTTGTGATTGAGGTTCTGACTGAAAACATTTTTCATAGATCCTGGGTCATGTTTTAGTATATAGTTGCCATAGTTACCACATCACTGAGAATCATAAAATCTGCACCAAAACCTTTTTTTAATGAAGTTTCTGTTTTGTTGAACTATCACATTAGAAGTTTTCTTTTACTTTAGAGAAAATGAGCTTATAATGAATTATGCTTCATTTCCTACCAGAATACTCATTGTGATCTTTGATAGTTATTCTTTAATGTTTACGCTTTCTGGCAGACTGTCTAATATAGTGCCTAGTTGAGTACCTGGCCTGCAGTGGCTCAGAAAACTGAATGAATGGTTAGAAATGAATTAATGGTTAGAAAATTAACTGCAGTTCATTTTCATCAGACTGCTTCTCGGGTTTTATTTTTTTCTGTACTGTCTAGAATAACTATACCTTTTCTTTCAAGTTCTAATTCGAATGAATTAGAAAGTGAAACTTTTTCTAGCTCAGCAGACATAATTATTTTTCCCTTTGTGTTTTCATGGCATTTTTTGCTGGATCTTTTTACATCTTCCTAGTTGGTTCTTTTTTTTTTTTTTTTTTTTTTTTTTTTTTTTAATTTTGAATATCTTTTCTCACTGCTTCTGTAGGCACTGACCTGGTTGCTTCTTTGTGGGTCCCTTTGCTTCCCTGTCTCATGAGCTGCAGGTGAGCAACATGCCTGATCTTACTTATCTTTTTCTCCTTTGCATCTAACACTGCATGGCACATGGTTAGTGACCAAAAAATATTTGAATCAGTGCCGTTTTAAAAACTTTTTTTTCCAAATAGGTAATGTACACAATACATAAATGGTATTTAAAGAAGGTATGTCTTCCCATTCCTGTTCTCCTGCCACCCTGCTCCTCATCCAGAAACCACTGCTGCTAGTTACTTGGTTTAATAGCTTTAACCCATCAATATTTTGAAACTCCAGGTCCGCAGGTGGTGATATTACCCAATCATCCAGCATATTATGGAGGAAATAACCTGAGATAGAGTCCAACGATCCAAGTCCTAATTTGAGCTTGCCACTTACTAGCCTTGCCACTTAAATTTTAGAAAATTCATTTATACCCTTGGTTTTTATCTCATTTTTGGAATCCCAAGGATGTTGATACAAAACATGCAATTGTTTTCTAGTAAACAGTATGTCGTGTTTAATATTAGTTCACTGCTTGCTTTTTCATGTCTCTCGTAATCATTAGGCCTCTTACGATTTTAGAAAGCACCTTATAAAGCCTTTATCTTTTTTGCCTGTGTAACACATCCATATAAAATAGATGACCTAAAGACATATTCAAGCTGGGTGCAGTGGCTCACACATGTAATCCCAGCACTTTGGGAGGCCAAGGCAATTGGATCACTTGAGCTCAGGAATTTGAGATCAGCCTGGGCAACATGATGAAACACCGTCTCTACAAAAAAAAAAAAGAAAAAACTGGGGCTTGGTGGTATGTGCCCATAGTCCCAGCTACTCAGGAGCCTGAGGTGGGAGGATAACTTGAGCTTGGGAGGTTGAGGCTGCAGTGACTTGTGATGACACCATGGTACTCGAGCATGGGAAACAGTGAGACTCTGTCTCAAAAAAACAAGCTTTTTTTCATAGATATATAGCCACTTCTAAACTCAATGTGTGGTTCATTTTTAAACTGGTCACAATTTATTCTATTTAATCAAGCCAATTACAGTCAACCAGACTTATACATTCAGAGAAACTCAAAATTTTAACAGTTCACTTGAACTGATTAGGCTGTTATATTAGCGGCCGATTTCCACTTTTGCTTGGTTGCTTGATTTTATAGAGAGATATTTATGGTTTTAATAAGATTTTCCTCCCATCTGTTTTGATCCTACCATAAAATCATCCGATGTTTGATGGACAGCTGGTTGTTAGGGAAATTATTGGGACATGATAACAAATGTAGTGTTTAAATTTTACCACAGGGCTAAGCAGGCAGGAAGATGAGGTTTAAGAGAAGCCTTGGTTAAGAGGATAGTGCCTAGGTATAATTGGCAAACCCAATGAGAACAGTTATGAAAGTTGTGCGTTGTGGGTGGTCAGAAGCAAGGTGGGTACCCAACACATGCTGGATCACTGTTAAAGTTGCCTAGCAACTGACAGGCAACGTGGATAGTCAGGGATAAGCAGAAATGTTGGTGCTGCCACTTCGGGAGAAAACGAGACAAGTGCTTGACTGCAAAATTACTGGCTTTTTGAGGAAACAAAAGACATTCTCTCTCCTCTGCTTTTCAGTATCACTATGCAGTACTCCTTCTGTAATGTCTGTTACTTTGATTCTGAAACAAATCATTTCTTTTTGTTCTCCTTTGTCTCAGTCTTTTGATGAAAATAAAATTGGCTTACACAAGAAAATACTTGTAGATGTCATTGGGTAGACTTGGTTGCCTGGCCCTGTGGTCCTAAGATATTGGGATTAGCTGTCATGCGTCATGTACTTTGTTACAATTGATGGTTATCAGTACTAACGCCGACAAGTGATTTCCTTTATACAATAGAGATGATTCAAGGTCATATTACTACCCTTGCCTGCCTGCATTCTGGCACAAGTGGACTGAAGACAGAGCATACCCCTTTCTGTGCTCATGTGAGCGAGTCTCATGAGCATCATCACTCTTGGCAAGAAGCTTGAGACCCCTGACTTGGTGCCTGTAGACCCTTTGCACACTGGCAATGCTAATCACTAAGTGCACATCTGGCTTGAGAGGAGGTGCTGCTACCTGGAGTTTCCCATCAGGGACTGACCTCCATAGAAAACCTCTCACAAGTAATATAGCAAATACTTGTGTGGTACTTACTGTATGCTGGCCAAGTGCTTTTTTATACTAACTCATTTAATCCCATGGAACTTGCCTTCTACTTGACGTAGACCTGTTGTCTCTGCTTTGGGATTGTTACAGAGACATTATTACAGGATAGTCAGCAGGATGGTGATAGGCCGAAAGAAGGAAGGGAGGAAGTAAGTTGCCTTTTAGGTTGTGAGCACAGCTCTCCAGAAGAGTTACACATGCTGTTAGGCTTTGTAGAGCAGATCATCAACCCCTAGGAGGCTGCTCCTCCAGCCATCTCAGGTCTTAGTGGAAACCTTCCTTGTGCTTTGCAGCACCAATGCTTTAGGCTCCGTAAAGACAAGAATCGTTCCTAGGCTACTGTGCGCTGTGGGACTGAGGAAAACAAATGTAAGGCACCAGCCACCCTTCACAAACCTTGTAGAGGAATCATCTTCAGAGAGCTTTTCAAGGTCTCCAAGGACATTGACCAAACGCTGACCATATATTGGGCTATTCAGTCTTACTGGACATGTAAACAGTCCATCCGCTTTGCAGCCATACTCCTGCTTAAGACATATGCTTCTGCTCTCTAGGCCCATTTCCCCATCTGTAAAACCAGGGGTTGGGCTAAATCAGTGGATTTTATGTTGTGTTCCTTGGAGTCCTGTGGGCTCTGGAAACCCCTTTTAGAAGCCATCACAACAGTGGGCAGAGAGAGAGACGAGTGCAGGTGATTCACCCGGAGACGCTTGCCCTTGTTTGCTTAAAATACTTCCTTTGAACAAAGGGTTCTCTAGGTTTAAAAAGAAAATTTTTGAAAATCATTATAATAGATCATCTCCTAAGGCCCATTCTAACAAACATTTCATAGTTCTGTTTAAAGCATTAACAGTTTCCACTTGCACCTAGATTAGTTCATTCATTCTTCATTATAACTCAGTGCAGTGAGCAGATGGTAGTCAAGTCCATATTGTAGGTGAAGAAATTGGTGACCTAAGTACATAACCACAAGGTAACAGAGCTAGCCAAAAGCAAACTCAAATCTTACTTACAGTCTGCTCTTTTCAAGTCCTTGTATTTATTGCCTTTTTACTGTAGGAGATAGATGAAAACATTGGACCATTTCATTAGAAAACAAAATAGTAATTTTTGGTTATCACATGGGTTACTATCAAATACGTACTCAAATTCTTTGATGTAGTATGTAAATGCCAATTTTGACCTGAAATTTGAAAAGCAATTTTTTTATCCTTCTTAGCAGTAATTTTTGTTATTTTGGATTCTTAATGTTAATGTGATGACTTCTAAAATCCTTATAATTCCATCTGTAGGATCAAGGATAGATAGATCCCTTTAAAGACTAGGTCAGCAGCTAGCCTGGACTATGCCGTAGAGCACCAAAGCCTCCATTTAGAATCCAGCGTGGCAGTGAAAGACTGCTTGTTGGGGGAGGGTCATGATAGGCCTGTGACTGAGAAACAAAATGAGGTTGCAAGTAGATTTGTCCAAATCTATTTGGTGGTTTGTCAGACTTTGCACTTGCAAAATCCCACACCCACGTATCTAATCTCATTTAGTGTTCTGCTCTTATCTGCTTGAAAACACACATCATAATCATTTTCATTTTTCTTTTCCTGCTGGCATTTCTTTGTTAATACACTGTATCTGTAAGACCTGATATCCACCCTGGAAACACAGCTGATGTGTTGCATCCTCTTAGAAGTTAATCTTTCAAGATTCTTAACATTTGCAGAAATTTGAGACAGGGTCTTACTCTGTCATCCAGGCTGAAGTTCAGTGGCATGATCAGTGGCTCACTGTAGTGATGACCTCCCATGCTTAGGTGATCCTCCTTTTTCAGCCTCCAAAGTAGCTGGGACTACAGACGTATGCCACCATGCCTGGCTTTTTTTTTTTTAGATGGAGTCTCACTGTGTGTGCCCAGGCTGGAGTGCAATGGCATGATCTCAGCTCACTGCAACCTCTGCCTCCAGGGTTCAGGTGATTCTCCTGCCTCAGCCTCCCAAGTAGCTGGGATTACAGGCACCTGCCATCAAGCCCGGCCAATTTTTTTGTGTTTTTAGTAGAGACAGAGTTTTACCATATTGGCTAGGCTGGTCTCCAACTCCTGACCTCAGGTGATCCACCTACCTCAGCCCCTCAAAGTTCTGGGATTACAGGTAGGAGCCACCATGCCTGGCCCATGCCTTGCTAATTTTTGTATTTTTTGTAGAGATGAGATTTCGCAAGGTTGCCCAGGTTATTCTTGAACTCCTGAGCTCAAAGCTTTCTGTCTGCCTTGGCCTCCCAAAGTGCTGGGATTATAGGTGTGAGCCACCATGCCCAGCTACTCCTCCTCTTTATTATTCATCAGTATTTTCACTCCATCCTTTTTTAGACTTTCAAAATTAATCATTGTCATTATTATTTTACAGACACTTCTTGTTTACAGTTACCCATAAGTTTACTCATTTCGTTGTTCCTTTTTCTTCCCAGTAGTCCTATCCTTTGAAACAAATTGAGTTTTATTCCTGAACTATGTCTTTTATAGTTATTTCGTTGACTCATTCTTACTGGCAATAAGCTCTGATTTGTTTTTCTAACACTGCCTTTATTTTCGTACTCATTTTTAAGTGATAATTTAACTGAATTTAAAAATTATTTGGCCGGGCATGGTGGCTTACACCTGTAATCTGAGCACTTTAGGAGGCCAAGGCCAGTGGATCACTTGAGACTAGGAGTTCAAGACCAGCCTGGACAACATGGTGAAACCCTGTCTCTACTAAAAATACAAAAATTAGCTGGGCATGGTGGTGCACACCTGTAATCCCAGCTACTCAGGTGGCTGAGGCATGAGAATCACTTGAACCCAGGAGGTGGAGGTGGCAGTGAGCTGAGATCACTCCACTGCACTCCAACTTGGGTTATAGAGCAAGACCCTGTCTCAGGGGAAAAAAAAAAAAAATGGGAGAAAGTAACTGCCAACTGAGATTTTATTTTTTTTCATTTTGAGACCGAGTTTCACTCTGTCATCCAGGCTGGAGTGCAGTGGTGCGATCTTGGCTCACCGTAACCTTTCCTTCCTGGGCTCAAGTCATCCTTCCACCTTAGCCTCCCAAGTAGCTGGGACTACAGGCATGCACCACCACACCTGGCTAATTTTTTTATTTTTAAATTTTTTTTAGAGATGGGGTCTCACTATGTTGCTGATCTCAAACTCCTGAGCTCAAGCAGTCCTCCCGCCTCAGCCTCCCAAAATACTGGGATTACGGGCGTGAACCACTTACTATGCCTGGTCTTACTCCTAGTTCTTAAATGTTTTTTTCCATTGGCTTTTGAGCTCAGTTGTTGCTATTGAAAAGTTGCCATCTAATTATTGTTCCTTGTGGAAAGACTGTCTGTTCTCTTTGGCTGCTTTTAAGATTTTCTTTACCTTTGGTATTCTTCAACTTAGATCCAATGGATAAATAGGTATGGATTTATTTTTATTTATTCTGAGCAGGATTTGTTGTATTTCTTCCCAATTCAGTAAAATTATTGGCTATTATTGTTAAGCATATTGACTCTCACCCTCTCTTACTTGCATTTTGTAACCCTTAATAGATGCTTGTTTGAGCCTCTTATTCTGTCTTCAGTTTCTTGCTTTCCACCTCTTTGCCTCTGAGTTGCATTCTGCCTGATTTCTTTAGATCTTTCTTCTAGTTCGTTAGTTTTATTTTCATCTGTAACTCATGTGGTGTTTAGTTCATCAGAGTTTTTAATTCTGTTAACTAATTTTTACTTTTGAACTTCTCAGATACCGTATGCTTCATGGTTTAGAGTTCAGACCAGAGTCTCACTGCCTGAGTTCAAATTCTTACTCTGTCACTTAATACCTATTGAAATCTTGAGCAAATGACTTTCATTTTCTCATCTATTAAATAAGGGTAGTAATAAAATAGGTATCTAATAGTTAAGAATGAAAATAAATAGAATGTGTAAAGGTATTAAAACAATATTTGGCAGTTAATAGATGCTGTGTATTAGCTGCCATTAGCAAATTTGTTTCTTTCTTGTTTCATTATTTCTTTTGTATGTTGTTTACTTTGAAATCTTTTGTTTGTTTTTGTTTTGTTTTTTGAGATGGGTCTTGTTGTATCACCTGGGCTAGAGTGCAGTGGCATGCGATCGTAGCTCCTGGACTGAAGTGATTCTCCCATCTCAGTCTCTCACGTAGCTGGGACTGCAGCTGTACACCCCCATGCCTGGCTAATTTTTGCATTTTGTTTTGATGTGGGATCTTGCTTTGTTGCCTGGGCTATTCTGAAACTCCTGGCCTCAAGTGTTCCTCCTGTCTTGGCCTCACAAAGCACTGGGATTACAGGCATAAGCCACCATATCCAGCTCAAATCATTTTAAATATACTTTTTTTTTTTTTTTTTTTTTTGAGACATAGTGTTGCTCTGTCACCAGGCGCCAAGCTGAAATGCAGTGGTGCGATCTCGGTTCACGGCAACCTCCGTCTCCTGGGTTCAAGCAATTCTCCTGCCTCAGCCTCCCAAGTAGCTGGGACTACAGGCACACACCACCACACTCAGCTAATTTTTGTATTTTTTAGTAGAGACAGGGTTTCACCATGTTGGCCAGGATGGTCTCAATCTCTTGACCTCATGGTCTGACTACTCAGCCTCCCAAAGTGCTGGGATTACAGGCGTGAGCCACTGTGCCTGGCAAATATACTTATTTTTAACTTGTCATCTAATAGGCCAATCATCTGAAGTTCCTGGAGGTCTATTTTATTTTCTGCTGTCTTTTGCTCATGATGGATTTGGATTATTTTCCCTTTTATTTTACAATTTATATCTTCACTGAAGCTTTACCTATAAAAATTATCTGTGACTTGAGTGGACAGACCCCTGTACCTCCAGATGGATTTTGTTTCTGCCAGTCTTTTCAAGAACCTGGAACCAATGTGTACATTAATATCTCGATATAAGGTAGGACAGATACGTAGCATTCCAATATTTGAGAAATCAGTTAGAAAAAAAGGAGTGACCAGAGGAGAGGTTGAAAACAGAAAGGATTCCAAAATGAAGCAGAAAACAAGGAAAAATATTACATTAATGTTTCAATTATGCCAGGGGACAGGAGGCACTGATAGTAGAAGTCTCATGCTACTGAGAGATTAACATAAGATTAAAGAAATTTCCATTGGATGTGGCAGTGTGGAGGTTTTCAGTGATTTTGAGTGATTTCAGGATAGTGGTTTGGAGAAAAGTCTTATACTGAAAGCACATAATAAATTGAAGGGTAAGTGGGATTCTCTGTAGTATTGTACTGGACTGGAAGTTATAGCCAGTGCAATAAGGCAAAAAAAAAAAAAGTCATAAAGATTGTTAAGGAAGAAGTAAAACTATATTTGCAGATGATTTTGCATTTGTAAAACTCCAAGCTGTTTAAACATGATTTCAAGATTCACTATAAAAGAAGGGTAAGACTGTGACAAATAAATTGGATCTTCCGAGGAAGGGATCCAAGATGGCCGTTTAGGAACAGCTTGGGATTGCAGCTCCCAGTGAAAGCACAGTGAGCGAGTGGATGCCTAATTTTTATTGCCCACAGACTAGGCAATTCCCAGATGGAGGAGCTCCACGGGTTGCCAGCGCAGCTGTTTCGGCCAGCGTGGCTGTGCCGGCCGGCCAGCGCCGCTGCTTTGCCCTGCGCGGCTGCTTTGTCAGCGCCCCGGAGCAGCAGTTCTCCGTACAAAATACACCGGTCCGGGTGCCCTTTTGGCTGGCGATTGGAGCCACGGGAAGTCACCCATTCGTCTGTTTAAAAAGGGGACTGAGCAGGGAGCCAGGACAGTAGATTCCAGGGCAAAAAAAGCACCACGAATCTCAGTGCCGCTGTTTAAGCCAGCGCAGTGAGTCGCCGCAGGGAAAAAAACACACACCGCGGTGCCTCTTCAACAGGCGACTGAAACACCAACTTAAAAAAAAAAAAAAAAACAAAGGCTCTGAGGCAGGGAGCCAGTGATCAGGCTTGGCTGGTCCCACCCCCACAAAAGAACAGCAATCAGAAATTCTCTGGATTGAGTTTCACAGCAAGCGCAGCTGAACCTGGGACAGTCCAGCTCTGTGGGGGAGGGGTGTCCGCCATTACCGAGGCAGCCTGCCACTACAGAGGTAGTCAGCCAATGCTGAGGCAGCCTGCCGTTGCCAAGGCAACCCACCACTGCAGAGAGACTCCGCTTCAACAGGGGCGGGCCACCATTGCCAAGGCAGTTCTAACTACACCCATATAAACAGGACTGCAGGGAAGTTCACTCAGCAGCTGGGCAGAGCCCACAGCAGCTCAGCAAAGCCTATACAGATAGACAGTGACTAGGCTGCCTCCTTGCTGGGAAGGGCAGCTCTGACAACAAAAGCCAAAATAGGCAAATGGGACCTAATCAAACTCCACAGCTTCTGCACAGCAAAAGAAACAGTCATTAGAGTGAATCAGCAACCAACAGAATGGGAAAAAATTTTTGCAGTTTACCCATCTGACAAAGGGCTGATATCCAGAATTTACAAAGAACTAAAACAGATTTACAAGAAAAAAACAAGCCCGTTCAAAAGTGGGCAAAGGATATGAACAGACACTTTACAAAAGAAGACATACATGAGGCCAACAAACATATGAAAAAATGCTCATCATCACTGGTCATCAGAGAAATGCAAATCAAAACTACACTGAGATACCATCTCTCACCAGTTAGAATGGCGATCATTAAAAAATCTGGAGACAACAGATGCTGGAGAGGATGTGGAGAAATAGGAACACTTTTACACTGTTGGTGGGAGTGTAAATTAGTTCAACCATTGTGGAAGACAGTGTGGCGATTCCTCAAGGACCTAGAAATAGAAAGTCCATTTGACCCAGCAATCCTGTTACTGGGTATATATCCAAAGGATTATAAATCGTTCTACTGTAAGGACACGTGCACACAAATGTTCATTGCAGCACTGTTTACAATAGCAAAGACCTGGAACCAACCCAAATGCCCATCGATGATAGAATGGACAGGGAAAATGTGGCACATATACACCATGGAATATTGATGATGAGTTCGTGTCCGTTGTAGGGACATGGATGAACCTGGAAACCATCATTCTCAGCAAACTGACACAAGAGCAGAAGATCAAACACCGCATGTTCTCACTCATAGGCGGGTGTTGAACAATGAGAACACATGGACACAGGGAGGGGAGCACTACACATTGGGGTCAGTCGGGGGGAAATAGGGGAGGGATGGTGGGGGGTGGGGAGCTGGGGAGAGATAGCAAGGGGAGAGATGCCAGATGTAAGTGATGGGGAGGAAGGCAGCAAATCACACTGCCACGTGTGTACCTATGCAACAATCTTGCATGTTCTTCACATGTACCCCAAAACCTAAAATGCAATAAAATAAATAAATGGAAGAAATTTAAGAAAAAAGGATAAATTGATCAATAGAACAGAATAGAGTCCAGAAATAGACACATGTATCATCAAAGATTTCTGACAAAGGCACCAATGTGATTCAATGGACGAAGGATGTTCTTTTCAAAAAGTAGTGCTAAAGCAATTGGATATTGATGCAGAAAAAAAAAAAAAGAAAGAAAACCTAGTCTTATCTTAGGCCATAGACAAAATTAATTTCAGATGTATGATATACCCAAGTAAGAAAACTAAAGCTATAAAGCCCAGAACAAGAATATCCTATCACCTTGAAATAGGCTAGATTTAGTACATAAGACATAAAATGCACTTGACAAGAAAAGATTTACACATTTGGACTTCAGAATATTTTAAAACTTTATTTTGTTTATTTAAAAATTTTATTTTAAAACACCAGTTTGGGATAGATGAGAAAGCTTTTTGCTATAGAGTAAACAATTGCACCTTGGATAACTTACTTCCTTCCCTCAAAATGGAAGAGAGCAAGCAAAAAAGACCTACTGAACTATAAAGGTTTTCATAAAGTTATAACTGGACAAACATTTATAACATAATTGTAATATATGAAAAGCACTGTGTGATGGGCAGAATAATGGCTCCTCAAAGATGTCGTTGTCCAAATCCTCAGGGGTGTGAGTGTTAAATTACCTGGCAAAGGAGAATTAAGGTGGCAGGTGATATTAGTGTTGCTAGTCAAATGACCTTAACATGGGGTGATTATTGGGGGAGGGCCCAATATAATCACAAAGGTACTTTGGAAATGGAAGAGAGACAAGTCAAGGAGGGTGGGGGGGCAGAGAGAGAGAGAGAGAGAGAGAGAGAGAGAGGAGAGGAGAGGAGAGAGAGCTCGGGCGCACGTGCACACACACACCACATGAATAGAACTCAACTGATCTCATTGGCCTTGAAGATGGAACAGGCACATTCCAAGGGGAATGCAGACCGCCTCTAGAACTAGAAAAGGCAAGGAAATGAATTCTTCCCCAGAGCCTCTGGAAGAAACACAGCCTCCCAACACTTTAATTTTACTTTACTTTGTGTAAGATAATGAATCTTGGTTTCAAGTCATTAAATTTGTTTTCTGGCATGTTGTTAGAGCAGCAGCAGGAAACTGATGTGCACTGCATATTAAGAGGAAAAAAAACAGTATCATAATTTAAAAATTTATAATTCACAGAAGTAAACATCATCATTCAGTAGTGATACAGGTTGGCTATATCCCCACCCAAATCTCACCTTGAATTGTAGCACCTGTAATCCTCATGTGTCATGGGAGGGACCTGGTGGGAGGTAACTGAATCATGAAGGTGGTTTTCCTGTGCTGTTCTCATGATGGTGAATATGCCTCTATTTACTGATGGTTTTTATAAAGGGCAGTTTCCCTACACACACACTTTTGCCTGCCGTCATGTAAGGGGTCCTCCTTTGCCTTCTGCCATGATTGTGAAGCATCCCCAGCCATGTGAAACTGTGAGTCCACTTAATCTCCTTTCCTTTATAAATTACCCTGTCTTGGGTATGTCTTCACTAACAGTGAGAGAACAGACTGTTATAGTAAATTAATACTTGCAGAGTGGGGTGCTGCTATGAGGATACCCAAAAATGTGGAAGCAACTTTGGAACTGGGTAACAGGCAGAGTTGGAACAGTTTGGAGGGCTCAGAAGAAGACAGGAAAATATGGGAAAATGGGAACTTCCTAGAGACTTGGAGGGCTCAGAAGACAGGTGATGTGGGAAAGTTTGGAGCTCCCTAGAGACTTGGCTTTGACCAAAATGCTGATGATGTGGACAATGAAGTCCAGGCTGACGTGTTCTCAGATGGATATAAGGAACTTGTTGGGAAATGGAGCATAGGGGACTCTTCCTATGTTTTAGCAAAGAGACTGGTGGCATTTTGCCCCTGCCCTAGAGATCTATGGAACTTTGAACTTGAGAGATACGATTTAGGGTATCTGGTGGAAGAAATTTCTAAGCAGCAAAGTGTTTGAGGTGATTTTCGGTGCTCCTAAAAGCATACAGTTTTATTCATTCACAAAGATATTGTTTGGAATTGGAACTTATATTTAAGAGGGAAGCAGAGCATAAAAGTTTGGAAAACCTGCAAACTGACAATGCGATAGAAAAGAAAAATCCATGTTCTGAGGACTGCAGAAATTTGCCTAAGAAAGGAGGAGCCAAACGTTAATCGCCAAAACAATGGGGGAAATGTCTTCAGGGCATGTCAGAGGTCCTCACGGCAGACCCTCCCATCACAGGCCTGAAGGCCTGGGAGGAAAAGATGGTTTTGTGGGCCAGGCCCAGGGCCTTGCCACTTTGTGCAGTCTTGGGACTTGGTTCATTGCCTCCCAGTAATGGCTAAAAGGTGCCAACATACAACTCAGGCCATTGCTTCAGAGGATGCCAGCCCCCAAGTCTTGGTGGCTCCCATGTGGTGTTGGGCCTGCTGGTGCACAGAAGTTAAGAATTGAGGTTTGGGAACCTCTACCTACATTTCAGAGGACGTATGGAAATGTCTGGATGTCCAGGCAGAAGTGCACTGCAGGGGCAGAGCCCTCATGGAGAACCTCTGCTAGGGTAGTGCAGCAGGGAAATGTAGGGTAGGAGCCCCTACACAGAGTCCCCACTGGGGCACTGCCTAGTGGAGCTGTGAGAAGAGGGCCACCATCCTCCAGACCCCAGAATAGTAGATCCACCAACAGCTTGCGTGTAGGACCTGGAAAAGGTGCAGAAACTCAATGACAGCCCATGAAAGCAGCCAAGAGGGGTGCTGTACCCTGCAAAGCTAAAGGGGCAAAGCCTGCCCAAGGCCATTGAAGCCTACTTCTTGCATCAGCATGACCTGGATGTGAGACATGGAGTCAAAGGAGATCATTTGGGAGCTTTAAGATTTGACTGCCCCACTGGATTTTGGACTTGCACAGGGCCTGTAGCCCGTTTGTTTTGGCCAATTTTTCCCATTTAGAATGGCTGTATTTACCCAGTGCCTGTACCTACATTGTAACTAGGAAGTAACTAACTTGCTTTTGATTTTACAGGGTCATAGGCAGAAGGGACTTACCTTGTCTAAGATCAGTCTTTGGACTATGGACTTTTGAGTTAATGCTGAATTGAGTTAAGACTTAGGGAAACTGTTGGCAAGGCATGATTGCATTTTGAAATGTGAGAACATGAGATTTGGGAGGGGTCAAAGGTGGAATGATATGGTTTAGCTCTGTGTCCTCACCCAAATCTCATGTTGAACTGTAGCTTCCATAATTCCCACGTGTTGTGGGAGGGACCTGGTGGGAGGGACCCGGTGGGAGGTAATTGAATCGGTGGGGGGGGGGTTTCCCATGCTGTTCTGGTGATAATGAATAGGTCTCACAGGATCTGATGGTTTTATAAAGGGTAGTTCCCTTGAACATGCTCTCTTGCCTGCTGCCATGTAAGATGTGCCTTTGCTCCTCCTTTGCCTTATGCCATGATTGTGAGGCCTCCCCAGCCATGTGGAACTTTGAGTCCATTAAACCTCCTTTCCTTTGTAAATTATCTAGCTTCGAGTATGTCTTTATTAACAGCATGAGAACAGACTAATAGAAGTAGATACAGTTAAAAATTCTTGATATGCTTTGTTTGTGTCCCCACCCAAATCTTATTTTGAATTGTAGCTCCCATAATTCCCACATGTTGTGAGGGGACCTGGTGGGAGAAAATTAAATCTTGGGGGCAGTTTCCTCCATACTGTTCTCATAGAACTGAATAAGTCTTACAAGATCTGATGGTTTTATAAGGGGAAACACCTTTTGCTTGGTTCTCATTTTCTCTCTTTGTCTGCCATCATCCTTATAAGACATGACATGTTCCTCCTTGCCTTCCGCCATGATTGTGAGGCCACCCCAGCCATGTGGAACTGTGAATCCATTAAACCTCTTTCCTTTATAAATTACCCAGTCTTGGGTATGTCTTTATTAGCTCCATGAAAACAGATTGATAGAATACTTAACATCATTAGTAATTAGAGAAGTCAAATTTAAATGAGATACAATTTGCCAGTTACTTGTAAAACTTTTCATAGATACTGTCTACCAGTGTTCTCAAGAGTCTAAGAAAATAATACTTCTATACACTGTTGCTAATAATCTAAATAGGATAGATGCTTGAGACAGAACTTGGACAGAATCTATCAAAATTAAGGATAATGTCCCTGTTTATACCTGTATACAATTTGAATCTTTTACAGTGAGAATATCTTTACATATCACCTGTGAAACGTCCTTTTAATTCATAAAACAGAACCTAAGAGTGATAAAAGAAAACCTATATTGAATGCAAAATGGAAGGAAACCTACAATGTCTGCGTTTGTGGCACACATTGCCATGGAGTTTTAGGAAAGGGACAACAGCAGTGTTGGCTGGAATCATGGTTTCCCCTCCACATTAGCACAGCTGCTTGGACTCCATCTTCCCCAGCACCACTGTTAACATTCTGTTTTATTGCAGCTGTCTGTGAATGTGTCTGTCCCCTCATCCCTGGTCCTCTAGAAGTGTGGTGGCCAAAGCCTCAGTCTGTATATTGTCTCATTGTCTCTGTACTCTTTGTGCTGCTGCTGCCTAGACTGCTAAGTAACTAATAATAAAAAGAAATATTTTATCAGTGGACATATGTTCTGTTAACAGCAGTCATCTTTAGGGACTCGTACATCTTCTAAAAAAAAAAAATCTTAAAAGTGAATCTAATCAGCCACTCTAATTGGTGCTCAAGCAGGCATTGGTGATGGCAGCTGTTCCTTTACCAAAGTTCAGGTTTCGAAAGATGATGGAGCAAGGTTTGGCCCAGAGGTCATCTTCATAGCTCCCTACTTCCTTTCTTAAGTAGTTGCTTCCCTGATGTGTTATCATGAACATCCAGCAAGTACTCCCCAGGGGTAAACCTCCAGTGAAACTCAGAGATTTTACTTTGGGATGAGACTACATCACTGGAGGGGAACACTCTAGTTAATGTGAGATGGGCATCTGTCGTTATTGTAGACTGTAGCCTGGAAAGGGATTTTGGTCTCATAGGCTGACAGCCCTCATGCTGGAGACAGGAACCTAAAGCCCAGGGAGGTGAGGAGTGGCTTAAGGAGTCTCTGTGAGTGGGGAAGCTGAGACACAAACGTCTGCTGCTGATTCAGGGTCCAGGGCTCTTCTCTCAACATGTGCCTGCCTGCCTTCTCCATTTGCCTCACATGCCATTCCTGTGCTCTCCTGAGATTCCCTGTAGGAGTTTTTTGTCATACTTACCAAGTTCACTCCTAAAAATTTAATCTTTGGGACAAAATGTTCATGTTGGGAACTGAGTTTAAGCCTGTAATAAGCAGCCACATCTTACAAGCTGTGGCAGAGTATTCTACCATCATTTTCACTCCTTGTAGGCAAGGTGATAATAAACTGCCTAATTGAGCAGCAGAGCATTAGTCAGCTTAGCTGTGGTGGCTTGGTGCCTCATTCAGTTCAGGCTGCTATACAGAGCAACTTATAAATATATCTCATAGTTCTAGAGAATGGAAGTTCAATGTCAGGGTGCCAGCATGGCCAGATTCCAGTGAGGACCTTCTTCTGGGTTGCAGCCTGCTGACTTCTCATTGTGTCCTCACGAGGTGGAAAGAGGGCAAGGCAGCTCTCCGGGGTCTCCTTTATAAGGGTACCAGTCTCATTGATGAGGACTCCATCTTCATGACATAATTAGCCCAAAGCCCTGGCTCCTGACACAGTCACATTGGAGGTTAGGATTTCAACATATGAATTCTGAGGGACACAAAAATTCAGTCCATAACACTTGGTAATGGTCAACTTCTCTAGCCTCAACCACAATTTCCAGAATTCCCGTTCTTGTATGTTTCTAATCGGGTGGGCCCCAAGGGACATTCTTACAGTTGGAGAACAAATGTGAGACAGCAGCCATTTTTATAACTCATGCATTGTCACTGTGTCCAGCAAAAGCTGGACCTCACACCCTCTCAAGTCCTCCTTCAGCTTCTCTAACTCCTGGCTCTCACCAGGTGTGTATTTTTTCTGTGATGAAGGCTCTGTCTTGCAAGACACCCACACCTCTAGTGCCAGAGGCACAAAATCCATCATGGGTGTCTGTCCTCATGGGCTTCAGCTCTTTCCTGTGGCTCCAGCTAGTTATTCTCTACTTCCTCGGGCTTACTCCTACTCTGTAGATTTCTATTTCCAGCATCAGAGCAGGTAACAGCCTTATAAAGACTTTAACCAGCTCCTACAATTATGTGATAATAAATTCCTGTAAGAAATACACAAAAACATACATACAATTTCTAGTTATGTTTCTGTGATTGAACCCTGACAGATATACCCCCAAAAGCTACTGTCTTACTCATTATTACTTTATTAAGAGCTTGGGTAGTAGTTCTGGTGGATGGTAGACCATGGGACCTCCGGAGTTCTACCCTAAGGATCTAAAGTAAATTAAATACCCCACCCGTCTTTAGTGATGAAGCATCACTCAGTATCCAACAACAAAATAAACCATAGCACTTGGGAGAGAAAGCAGCCCAGTCCAGTAGACAAAAGAACAATGGGCAGGAGGAACAAAATGGTGAAAACGAGTTCTCAGTGAAAGCTGGGACAGGCAGTGGACAATGGATTCCACGTGGAGAACAGAAGCTAGAACTCCTTTGGAGTTATGGGCACAAGAGAGCCCTGTGGTGTTACTGTGCCTCGTGAAAGACATGGTGCTTTTGCTATACATGACATATGCGTGTGCACGCGTGCACATACACACACACACACACACACACACACACACACACGCCCCACCCCTCCACCCCACAAGAGTTTGGAAATACCCCCATCTTCCTGGCTGCCCCAGGTGCCCATGATTCAAAGTATTACTCAATGTAAAAAGTCATTAAAGATGATATCTCAGGGAATGTTGATTTATCACCTACAAACCTGCAAGTGACTTTCAGGCTCTGAGTGTTCATGGTAAAGTTTCTAAGGTTCCAGATGTTTCAAAATCTGTTAGAAGCCAAATAAAAGGAGGGATTGGAGGAAGCCCTCTGAAAGGCTGTTCTTACGATCTCCATTGAACTGTACTTTGGAATAAGTCCTCAAATCTTGAAATGCTAAGAAAACATAACTCATGAGGAAAGAATGAGAACAGCCTTCCAGAAGATACCTCCTGTCTGTGTTGTCATGATACTGATAGTCAAGAGTTGCCCAGAAAGTGATAATCTAATAAGTGATAAAAACACCTCAAACCCACTGTTTGGTTTTGCCGTTAGATTTTTCTCCTTGCCCAGGAGATCACCTATATTTACTAACAGGTGAAAGACCTAAAAGCAAGATGTCATTTTGGACTTTAAAAAAAAACACTTTTTTCCTAGGATCATAATACCACTTTATCATAAACATCAGCTTCCTCTTCACTTTATGTCTCAACGACGTCACAGACAGTGATATTCATGATCATGGTCCTTGTGCAAAGGCTTCCTGTCTTCAGTATGGTTCATTTAAGAAGCCAGGAAGGTTTGTAAATAATGCTCTGTTTTCTTAAGTCAGCTTAATTGCTTCAAGAGTTTTTCTTAGCTCTGACTTCCACATTCTTCTTTCTCTGTTCCCATAGAACCCTTAACAGACATTATTCTTTTTCTCTTACTTTGATCATTGTTTTTGTTTGATTCTCCGATTCCAGCAGACAATAGTAATAGTTCCAGCACATAGCTTAGAAAACATACTTGGTGCACCAGTGAATGAATCTTGAAATATTCAGTCATCCACAAAGGCTGTAAAGAGTTTTCTGAATAGCTGAAGTTTATATGTTTTAAAATGAAAAAACGTTTATGGTGGGTTTATGTTAAGCTCTGCCACATTCGCTTATAAAAGAGAGTCTCCGAAGATGCCTCAGATCTTAGTGGTCTCCATTCCTGAGCATCTTGATGTGCATCTTGGCACCTCTTGCAAGATCAGTGTCCAGTCCCCTTCCTCCTGCTGCACCTTGATTTTTTTTTTTTTTTTTTTTTTTTTTTTTTTTCGCTACTTCTTGAGACAAGGTCTTACTGTCATCCAGGCTGGAGTGCAGTGGTGCGATCTCCACTCACTGCAACCTCCACCTCACAGGCTCAAGCAATCCTCCCACCTCAGCCTTTCAAGTAGCTACCACTGTAGGTTTGTGACACCGTGCCTGGCTAATTTTTTGTAGAGATGTGATTTTGCCATCTTTCCCAGGCTGGTCCTGGGTTCAAGTGGTCTGCCTTCCTCAGCCTCCCAAAATGCTGGGATTACAGACAAGAGTGAGCCACCACGCCTGGCTTGCACCATGATTTTTTAGCCACAGATTTTTGAACATACAAAACATCATTCTGAAGGTACCATTTCTTTTTTTTTTTTTTTTTTTAATTAGACGGAGTCTCACTTTGTAGCCCAAGCTGGAGTGCAATGGTGCAATCTTGGTTCCCTGCAACCTCCGCCTCCCAGGTCCCAGTTCAGGCAATTCTCCCACCTCTGCCTCCAGAGCAGCTGGGATTATAGGACCGTGCCACCATGCCCACCTAATTTTTTAGTAGAGACAGGGTTTCATCATATTGGCCAGGCCGGTCTTGAACTCCTGATCTCGTAATCTGCCTGCCTCAGCCTCCCAAAATGCTGGAATTACAGGTGTGTGCTACCGTTTCTGGGCTGAATGTACCATTTCTTTCTAGACACAAACAACAATCTATTGCCCTCACAGCTGTTTTCTTCACATTGAAAGAAATTAACACTACCTGGCAAAAAAAAAACTGAAAAAGGAAATATGAATCTTAAAATACTACTACGTAAGATAATATTAACTTTATTCTGAAATGCTAGTTTTATATACAAAACCAGAAATCCTGGCTACTCCAGGATCATGAAAAGGGGCTTTAGAAAGAAAAAAATAAAATCTCAGGAAAGATAATTATTTTAATAGCTGCCCTCAGGAAAATGCAGATGAGGGTGAAGCTATCCCGAATTAGCAATTAGATAAATCTTGAGGATTAGAAAACAGCAGGATTTAAATTCCCTTTTCAAAAATGCAGCAACTCTGCTAGAAAATGAATGAATGTGATTGCAGCTATATATTTTTTTGACCGGTGCTCTTGCAGCTGTGGAAGTTTGACCCACACTGAGATGCCTCCTGAGTCAGCCCTTTCTGTGTCCTTGTCTCTGCAGCGCGAATCTGTCCAAGGCCGCCTGGGGAGCATTGGAGAAGAATGGCACCCAGCTGATGATCCGCTCCTACGAGCTTGGGGTCCTTTTCCTCCCTTCAGCATTTGTAAGTTTACACTTCCAATGGCGTAGTAGGTCACATGTGAAATGAACTGGGTTTTGTGTTCTCTTCCTTTGGTCACAACGATCTGCCTAAGGTTGGCAGGAAACAGTCGAGATTCTTACCCAGAGCCCGTGCCCTTCACCACTGGTCTGTACCTCTGAGCTTACTGAATACTCACCAGCCCGAGTGCAATGGGTACCTGCCCTCAAGGCCTGTGTACTTGTTTAGGATTTGACTATGTGCTTCTGGCAAAATTAATAACATTTAAAATAAACATTGTGAACTACAATGTGAAGATTTGTCTCAAGGTGGTAGATGACAAGTCACCAAGGGAATGGCCCAGTCAAACACAAGATGTTTTAGGTAGGGGTGACTACCTACCTAATCTTTAAAATAGAGATTGCATTATTTATTTATTTATTTATTTATTATTTAATTTTATTTATTTATTTATTTATTTATTTATTTTTGAGACGGAGTTTCGCTCTTGTTACCCAGGCTGGAGTGCAATGGCGCGATCTTAGCTCACCGCAACCTCCGCCTCCCGGGTTCAGGCAATTCTCCTGCCTCAGCCTCCTGAGTAGCTGGGATTACAGGAACGTGCCACCATGCCCAGCTAATTTTTTGTATTTTTAGTAGAGACGGGGTTTCACCATGTTGACCAGGATGGTCTCTATCTCTTGACCTCGTGATCCACCCGCCTCGGCCTCCCAAAGTGCTGGGATTACAGGCTTGAGCCACCGCGCCCGGCCCGAGATTGCATTATTTATAAAGACCATCAGACAAGAATATTAAATAGATTCCACCCCTCCTAGACTATGCCAGCAGATTCAAGAGCTAGGCCCCAAATAGGGTGGCTATGTAGTCAACAGTCTAAGATGGAAACAGATTTTCCAAGAATTTGTTAGCACATCTCAAAAAACAGAGCCTGGAACAGTGCTTTCCAGCAGGCTTCCATCATGACCCTGGTGAGGCCCCACTCACTATACCTGCCTTGTCATTAGCCATTGGCCCTTTGATTGGGCTGTCTGTGTCCTTCAGTGAATGACCTGGGCAGAGTGCTGTAATCAGGCATTGTGGATAGTACACAGACTGGCTTACCCTTCCCCTCCCAGAGAGCTCATAGGCTGGTTGGGAAAGGAAGCCATAAAGTCAAATGGGCACCCGAAACGCCTGAGCAATGAGACAGACATCGTTCCTTGGTGCAGGCTGGGTGCTGAGACCTGAGGGAGGTGTCTACCTGAGTGAGCAGAGCCAAAGGGCTTTGTTGTGCGTTACAGAAACCAACTTGTGTCCACAGAAGCCCACAGATGGAGGGAGTTTACTGAGAAGATGCTGGGGGGATGTCATGGGATCCCAGGAGTTGCTGAGCAGCTGACACTTGGCAGGGACAGAACCAGGTCCTTTTGGGGGACTCAGCAGTGGCCCTTCTCCCTGGGTTACTGCCACTAGAATGACTCTGCAGCCCAGGTGCTGGCCATTCCACATCCCAGTGACTCCTCAGGCCTAGATCTGCCTTCCATGACCCAGGACTCTCCCAGTTCTGTCCCCAGAGAGTAAACCTGTTTCTAGAGAAGGGAGAATAGATGTGAGTGAGGAAGTCACCCTGAGGGATAGACACTATTAGGGGGTTTCACCCATAAGTGAGTTGACGTGCATCCTGTCAGTAGACTTTGTCTTTAAGCACGTAAATCACAGTATCTGTGTTGTTCACTGATATTTGAAGTGTCTGGAAAAAAAGTAGATCTTTGCTTGGACTTCACAAAACTAACATTTATGGTTTAGACCTTGAAGATGACCCAGAGATTTGTGCCATGCGGTAGTTTGTCATTTCGCTGAGTTTATACAGGCACAGGAATGAGACACGTAGCTTGTGAAGGAGAGGCTGTCCAGCAGAACAGTGTGGCGGTTCCCTCCTCAAAGCGTACCCCAGGCTCCTTCCTGAACGTTCCAGTGGCTTGGGACTGCCCTCCTCCACCCTCACTTCAGTCCTGCACATACCCTGTGCTGCTGTCTTCATGATGAAAGCCAGGAGTTCTGCATAGCAGAACTCTCCCGGGGAGAGAATAAAGGATGAGGTGGAGGCTTCCTTTTCGGGAAACTCATGGATAAGTTGAGGAAACAGACACCGGTGATTACAATATGTGACAAGAACTAGGGTGTGGGGCATTGAAAATACCGGGGCCCTGAGAAGAGAGACCATGTAGTCTGCCTGGGAGGGTTGGGAAAGGCTTTGTTAAGGAGGTAGCATTCAATCTCACTCTTGAGAAAGCAGTGTGAGCCTAACCCTCTGTAAGGGAGGATGAGGCTTCCAGACAAAGGTAATAGTGCAGGCTGTGTTTGGGAAAGAGCAAACAATTCTGTGTGCTTGGAATGGGGATGGGGCATGGGCCATGAGAGGCTGGAATCCCAATCTGAAGGAGACTGGAGAACAGAACACACTGTTGGCCTTGGTCCCACGTGGATAGTAGAAAGGCATCAGTTTCTTAAGCAGAACTAATGGTCTCATCAGGCCAGTTTTCAGAGAATTTGAATCTTATAAAATATTCTGAAATCAGGATTATAATTTATACTATTTAAAAGTTACTTGAGGTTATAGCACATTGCATGTATCATCAAAATCATCATCTTAGCCATATAAACCACAGTTTAACAAACCTGATTATTAATGAGTTACTGTTACCATTCATCCCACTGTCTTGTCTTGTCTTTTCTCTTCTCTTTCTTTTCTTTTTCCTTCCTTTCCTTTCCTTTCCTTTTCTTTTTTCTTTTCTTTTTTTTCTTTTCAAATTGAGACAGGCTCTTGATCTGTCGCCCAGGCTGGAGTACAGTGGTGCCATTATAGCTCACTGTAGTTTCAACCTCCTAGGCTCAAGCAGTCCTCCCACTTCAGCCTCCTGAGTAGCTGGGACTGCAAGTGTGTATAGTACACCTGGCAAACTTGTTAATTTTTCTGTAGAGACGGAGTCTTACCATGTTGCCCAGACTGGTCTTGAACTGCTGGGCTCAAGTGATCCTTCCCTTTCAGCCTCCCAAAAGATCTTGTCATTTCTCACTCCCTAATGCTTCTAGATAATCTGTTCCCTCTGAACACCCCCACAACATCACCTGCTGGGTGAGTCAGCCCTTACTGCCATAGCCCCCACGTCACCTCGCTGGGCCACATCCATGCTGCTCCTCAGTCCACTGTCGGAATGGGCTTTGTAAACCACAGATCTGGCTGTGTTACCTGCTACAAATCCTGTAAGGTAGAATCCAGGCTCCTTAGCAGGGCATCTTTTCCTTTTTATGTTCTGACTCCTGACTTCTCCTTCCTGGTACTTACTGTTTCTGCCATGTGCAGAACTCACGGTTCTCACTGTGAGCCAGGTCCACCCTGCTAGCCAGCTATAATCTGTACTGGGAATGACACCTTTATGCCCCACCTCTGCCTGCTGCACCTGTCTCCCTTGCAGGCACCCCTCCTCTGCATCCCACAACTTTCTAGAACCTGGAGGTCAGCACATATCCCACCTTGCATTGTGACCATTGACTCGTGTCTCCTGGACCAGACTGAGCTGAACGGGTCATGTGGGAGGCTTTTCATAAGTGCCTGTTCAAGTAGTTTCCTTTAAGTTGCCCCATACCGAACAATGTGAGGAGAAGAGTGTGAAGCAGTATGGAGACTGATTTTGCTCCAGTGAGTATTGTATATAGCAGGTGTTTAAATATGTTCACGAATTGTGTTGTAAAGCAATTTACAGTATGGAATAGCTCATCAGTAGCTGTCTTGAAATTAAAATACACATACACTTAGGAGTCCACTACAATACTTACAAATGCCAATCCCTATATATTCACTTAATAAATATCTTAAAGACTTCTGTATCAATCATAATCCTAAAATGTTTACTGACAAGAATGCAGTTTGTCTTCAAATAAGGCCAGTTGGTAATATCTTTTTTTAAGTGTCTGTTTAGTACCAGCAAGATGTGCCTTTTAATGTTTTTGGCTTCATGTTTGTCAAATAGACTTACTTAATACAGAACTTTTTTAGACATCCTTCAGACTGGACATCATCCAGAATTCAGCCCCGCTTCGTATCTCTTGGGTAGAACTCTGTGTCCACCACCCACATGTCTGAGTTATCAGCAGCTAGAGTTGCCACTTTTGTCCTTCATCAGTAGGTCGTGTTACCTGCTGTGTTCTGGGAGGCTCATTTGGAGCCACTGTTGCAAACAATCAAGCTTCATGCCCAGAATGGAATGCTGTCATGCACTGCGGAGGCCTCACCTAGAAAAGGAACCCTGCAGTCCTCTACTTTCCTGCAGCCATGATAAGGAGCTGTCACTCTGGAACCAAGTAGCCATGTGATATGACACTCCTGTCAACTAAAAATACAGCAGACAGAGAACCAGTGTTTCCCATTCATGATAAAGATGCCATTTCAAACCTGGGATTGATCTGGAGGCTGATAACTGGTACCACCTGTTCCTATTTTTTTCTTGTTTTTTAAATGAATAAATCTGGAAATACATCCTTTCTGAGAGCAGTCTAACTTGTACAGTATGTTGTCAATAGCCTCCCCTTTGACTAAGAACACTTTCAAGAGCTTTGGAGGGTAAAGTAAAGGTACATTTACTTTGTATGCCCAGCACTTAGTGATGCTTGGTATATAATAGTCGCCTAATAAAAGTTTGCTCATTTAAATCAAAGACTTTATTCTTTTCAGGTCTAAAATCAATTTATCAATTATATTTTCTGGGTTGTCCCTTTAAGCGCATTTAACGTTTAAGTTAGGCTATGGTTCAGAAAGTCTCAATATAGGAAAGATGTGATTATTTCAAAGATCAGTAGCTGTATTCCAAATCCAATATATGCCTCTGTGCATATATCAAGGAGGTACAAGTACTTCTCTCTTTGAACCTCATTCCTGTGGTGTTTATTGAGCACATACTCTGACAGGCACTGAGCAGGCCCTGGACTGGAGCCTGCCTAGCGCACTGTGGTTAGAGAAGCCTGGATTAGGGTCCAGTTCTGCTTCCTTCCAGATGAATGTGGCCCAAGTGTCCCTGTGCTGGTCTCATCCTCTCCTAAGCCCCAGGGTCACTTGGTCCTGTGCTAGTAGGTTCCAAAAAGTTCAAGTCTCTACTTTGTCGGTTCTGTTTAAACTTTGTCATGTCAAACATGGTGTATACCACAGGCACATGCAGTCTTATGATGTGGCTTTGGCTGGAAGAACTAATACAGTTTACAAAAGCCACCACCTTAACCCTCTTCTTGTCTTCCCTCCCAACACCAACCCTGCCTACCTGCCTTGGGGCCAGCCCATCTGTTGTGAGCCCCCAGGGTTTCCCAGCAGGCCATAGCCAGGCAACAATTTGACATGGTATATCTTGCATCCTGCTCGTGTTCTCCCATCTAGCTAATAAAGCCACGGTCCTTATGTTCTCCTTCCTCTCACCTGTCCACATCCTATACCATCTGTCTTGGCAAGCATTTCTCTGCCTGTTCCTAATAGTCATCATTCTCTCTCCCCTGGATGAACTTGAGCCTTCCCTCCCTGTTTTCCCCATGTCAGCCTACTACTATCCTGGAGATGGGTTTCTACCCACATGTCAGGGTCTGTGTTCCTCTGCCCTTAAATCTTCAGCAGCAATCTTTGGCCCACAGGATGATGTCCAGACTCCTTTGTGTGACCTCAAGGTCCACTGTGAGCTGGAACAGCATGCCTCTCAGGCTCCAGCCACCCACAAGTATTTGTCTGCATATTAATACACGGAGGCTGGCCCCTTACTAGTAGTGAGGTCCTGGGGACTGCTGCTCTTTGCCTAAGAGACTCTGAAGTAACGTGGAAAAAGAATAACACATTGGAGAGATCCCTTAGGGACCTCAGATCTCTAGGAGCCAAAATGAGAGAAAGAGAATGAACTTTGAAGTAAGACAGAGGAGCTGGGATCCTGCTTACAAGCTGTATTAGACTTGGCCTCCTTATTCTACTTCTGTAGCCCCTTTTTTCTCATTGTACACTGGCGACAATGTAACTAACTCACAGGATCTCATGTGAGATCGAGAGTTATAACCCATAATGTGTTTACAACAGTGCCTGGTACTTAGCAAGTGCTCAGTAAAGGTTGCAGTCGATATTAGCAGTCACAGCAATAGCATATGAGCCACCCAGTTCAACAGAAGATGGAAAGCAGGGGCTGATACCCCATGGGTTTTCAGTCAGATCAGAATCTTGATGTCACTTCTGTGATGATGTTGCACTCTTTTCTTTCCTTCTGAACTGCATTCCCCAGCCTCACACAAACAGCCCTTTGCTTATCAAAAACCCATCCTTCAAAGTCCTGTTAGGTTTATACTTCACAAGCTTTTCCTAACCTCCTAGCTAGAAAGATTTCCAGTTGTTGATCATACACTGCCTTGCACAAAAGATGCCACCACGTTCCTATAATTTACTTCCTTGCCAATTATTTGGTCTTTGACTAAGGGTGCTCCTTCTGGGAAGTTAAGGTGCTGTCACTGTTTTATCTAGGAAAGCCTGATGCCTTGTGTAGGTTTTACCACTTGAGGTTGCTACTCAAATAGATACAAATAAAAACATAAATTACATCTCTAACTCAAACTGAAGCATGCCTCTTTTTCCCCATGATTGAGCTAAGCTGCTAAACATAAATCATCACAGCAATAATCAGCTCTTTCACTCCCAAAGCTGAAGAAGGGAAAAGCCAGCAATTTCTCATGTGTAACATATGTCCACCCTCTCACCTGGTGTTTTGTAAACATACTGTCTTAGCTGTCTTCTACGTATCTGTGCCTGGGAGGGTGCCTTCCTCTGTTTTGTAAAATGCCAAGTGATACCACTGTGATATATAAATAATGATAATTAGAAGACAGCCTCAAATTATTTGACATTCAGATTGAAGGGAAAAGTAGTACTTTTTTTGTAGTAACCTAGAATTTGGATCAGAAATGGCATTCAAAATAAAAGCATATTGGTTCCTGTCAGACAGGGATAGTTCAGACCTTCTCATATCTGAAGTCAGATATCACAAAATGGAATCATGGGCCAAGTACACAGCCTCAGATCTGGGCCCAGGCTATAAAGAACCATAATCTCTAGCTGTGATACATTTGAAAATATCAGGACTAATAGGAGCTAAAGGAGAGAGAAGTCATGTTTTACCTGAAACTCCATGAAAGTATTTAATAATCATTAACTTGGTATCACTTCCCAACCACTGGCCTCTTTATTTTGTAAAATATCCAAATACCAGGGTTTCTAGAATTTGACTCGTCTTGACCCTGCCTACCTTAAATTTTCAAGGAATTCTTCCTTTGTCACAGTTCCCGATGGTGAATTTGAGACCATTTGTTTGCTTGGTGGAAGGAATATTGGACCAAGAATCAGAAAGACAGGATATGATTTCCAAGCCTGCCACTATTTTTTTTTTTTTTTTGAAATGGAGTCTTGTCTCTGTCACCCAGGCTGGAGTGCAGTGGCTCAATCTCAGCTGACTGCAATCTCCACCTCCCAGGTTCAAGCGATTCTCTTGTCCCAGCCTTCCGAGTAACTGGGATTACAGGCATGCACCACCACGTCAGGCTAATTTTTATATTTTTAGTAGAGACAGGGTTTCACCATGTTAGTCAGTCTGGTCTCCAACCCCTGACCCTGCGTTCGCCAACCCTGCCTTTGATTATGCTGTTCTTACACTTGGTATTCTTCCCTATCATCTTTCTGTTTGTTAAAATTACACCAAGTTTTCCAGGCCTAGCTAAAATATCCTCTACAAAGCCTTTCCTTATCCTTCTTAGATAAAGAAAATGACCAGAAGAAAGAAGGGCATTTCTTCCTATCTTGTCTAGAGTTTGTGCCTGGCATCTGCGACCTCCTGCCTTTCACTGTGTTATTTATCACCATCTTCATCGGTGCTGTAACCCATACCTTTCTATAGGTCTTGATATGCTCACAAGACACTTTCACACAGATTGTGTTTTTTGCTCTTACGCAGAAGCTTATAAGCAAGGAAGGAAATTTACTCCCATTTCTACAGATCAGTATTTCTTGAACACCTACTATGTACCAGGATTTGTGCTAGGTGCTAAAATTAGAAATGGTGGTATGTCCAGAAGCTCGATTATCCCACATTTTCTTTTCTTTTTTTTTTTTTTTGATGGAGTCTCACTCTGTTGCCTAGTCTGGAGTGCAGTGGCATGATTTTGGCTCATTGCAACCTCTGCCTCCTTTGTTTAGGCTGTTCTCATGCCTCAGCCTCCCAAGTAACTGAGATTACAAGAGCACACCACAACTCCCAGCTACTAGAGTGTGTGTGTGTGTGTGTGTGTGTGTGTGTGTGTGTGTGTGTGTGTGTCTGTGTCTGTGTCTGTGTGTTTATTAGAAATGGGGTTTCACGATGTTGTCCAGGCTGGTCTTGAACTCCTGACCCAAGTGATCTGCCCACCTCGGCCTCCCAAAGTGCTAGGATTATAAGCATGAGCCACTGTACCCAGCCTATCCCACTTTTACAAGCACAGGAATTGAAACCTAGGCCAGGTGCAGTGGCTCACACCTGTAATTCCAGCACTTTGGGAGGCTGAGGTGAGTGGATCACTTGAGGCCAGGAATTCAAGACCAGCCTGGACAACATGGTAAAACCCCATCTCTAATAAAGATACAAAAATCATCCAGGCATGATGGCACACGCCGGTAATCCCAGCTACTCAGGAGGCTGAGATATAAGAACACTTGAACCCAGGTGTTGGAGGTTGCAGTGAGCTGAGATTGCACCACTGCACTCTAGCCTGGGTGACAGAGTGAGACTTTGTCTCAAAAAAAAAAAACCTAATAAAAGCGGCCAACAGTGCCACTGAACATCTGTTTTAGTCCCTGGGACTTGCCAGGCTCTTTGCCACCTCTGGGCCTTTGCAGATGCTGTTCCCTCCACCTGCAACATACAGGTATTGATCGACTTACCACCTATGCAACTTACGACCATTCGAGTTTACGACCACAATCGCTAGCCACGACTGCTCTGCGTCTGGCGGCGCAAACGTTGCCCAGCTGGGCGTACGACAGTGCGGACCAGCTTCCGGCAGCACTACCATCTCCGCATGCACCATTTCAACTGTACATATACCCTACTCAACTTACGACCAAATCGTGTTACGACCGGTCCGCGGTCCCGACCGTGGTCGTAAGTCGAGCACTAGCTGTAATTCTTTCCCCTCCTACTGACCAAACTCTACTCATCTTTCAAAGTTTATTAAAAGTGTTGCCTTCTTTAGGGAGGCTTCCACTGATCACGCCCTCCTGTCAATTCTGAAATAGGCCTGCTAGTCTCTTATGGCACTCCTTTCCTTTTCTTCACAGCACTTAGCACAAATAGTAGTTTTTATTTTACTTTTATAGATGTATTTGATATCCCGCCACCATGAAGACAAGGATATTGATTTTGTCTGTTTTGAGATGGAGTTTTGCTCTTGTTGCTAGGCTGGAATGCAATGGTGCAATCTTGGCTTACTGCAACTTCCACCTCTTGGGTTTAAGTGATTCTCCTGCCTCAGCTTCCTGAGTAGCTGGGATTACAGGCACCTGCGTAATTTTGTATTTTTGGTAGAGACAGAGTTTCTTCATGTTGGTCAGGCTGGTCTCAAACTCCTGACCTCAGGTGATCCGCCCGCCTCGGCCTCCCAAAGTGCTAGGATTATAGGTGTGAGCCACCACACCCAGCAGATATTGATGTTTATATTAACTCCTGTACACTTAGTGCCTGGCACCATGCCTGACCCAGAAGAGGGACTCGAGAAATAAAGTGTCGAATGAATAAATGTGCAGACATCAGCCATTCACTCAGCTTAGTAAATGCCAGAGGAAAGGCTAGAACCCAGATTGTCTGAAGCCTTAGTTAAGACGGACCTCACTGTGTCCTCTGACACTGCTCATGACTAACCTCCACTTACTAAGTTGCACGGTTTATAGGGACTAAGAACCTCAGTCTTTGTTCTTTTATGGGTTCCTAAGACATCAGCACTGTTGGGTATGTGCATATTGAGGTTTTGAAGGGTGGATATGTGTGTGGATGGGTGGACAGAAGGAATGAGAGACAAACGGACAAGCAGAATGCCAGGATCAGGAAGGGGCAGGAGATGGTCAATGTATGGAAGCGTGAGGGGCATATTGGCCACGTGGTCAGCACCTGCACTGCGGCAGGCCCTGTGTTGGAAGGAAGCGGCGGTGTGAACATCAGCCTAGATATAGAACCTCCACTTCCCCCCTGATTAAGATCTAAAATTAATACCCTATTCTAGAGTTCTTGGAATAAACCTTCCATTTTGATAGGTCTTAAAGAATTTTCATTTTTATACTTCTGTCACATATTGGAACACTTTCATTATACATGAAAGCAGCTTTTATTTCTTCTTACTCCAGGCAGCCTGTTACTATAGCAATGTTGGAAGTATTTTGAGGTATTTTTATACAGTGAGTTCTACAAACTCCCTGCAAACTGTACATAATGTTTGGTTGAAATGGGCTATCATAGCCAAAATTGTCTCTCTTGTTTCTTTCAATCCTTTGTTAAACTTTTGCAAACTTTGCTATAACTTAATTCCCAAAAATGAAAGCTCTTAAGTTTAGAAAAGAAAATAATCTGGGCGGGGGGGGGGGGGGGTTGTAAATCTATTTGCCTGTAAAGATTGAAAATAGCTCTGAAATAATTTTTTAAATTTTATTTGGGTACCATAAAGATATGATTGCTTCTTCTTGGGGTCTCCTGGGTGGTTTTTTTTAAAACCAAGAAAATGGGTGCAATCATAGATTTCCTCTGTGTATCTGCAGGGTCTAGACAGTTTCAAAGTGAAACAGAAGTTCTTCACTTGCAGCCAAGAGCCAATGACCACATTTCCTGTGCCATATGATTTGCCTCCAGAACTGTATGGAAGTAAAGGTGAGACACAGATGAAGGAAAATCATGGTGGATATGCATAAGAAAAACAAACAGAGCCCAGGAGAAGCCTTTGGTCTCGGTGGGATCCTGGTTCATGGAACCCTCTGGAAGCTCAGGTTTGAAGAGTACCCTTTGCCACCCTGTCTGGGGCCATGTAACCACTGGTTGGTCTTAGAATCCCTTTGCACTCCTATAATTACTATATAGATCCTTCCTGACTTACAGTGGGGCTGCATGCTGATAAACCCCTCATAAATTGAAAATATCATAAGTCAAAAATGCATTTAATGCACCAAACCTACTGAACATCATAGCTTAGCCTAGCCTACCTTAAACGTGCTCAGACCACTTAAATTAGTCTACACTTGGGCAAAATAATCTGATACAAAGACTGTTTTATAATAAGTTGTTGACTATCCCATGGAATTTATTGAAGACTCTACTAAAGTACTGCTTCTACTGAATGCATACCACTTTCACACCACTGTAAAGGTCAAAAAACCTTAGAAATTAAAATCAAGAAATGTAACGGTAATAAACCTGTTGTAACTTACATTTATGCCAGGCACAGTGGCCCACACCTGTAATCTCAGCACCTTTGGAAGCTGAGATGGGAATATTGCTTGAGGCCAGGAGTTCAAGACCACCTTGCACAACATAGCGAGACCCAGTATGTAAAAAAAAAAAAAATTGTTTTAAATAGCTGGGTGTGGTGGATCGTGCCTGTAGTCCCAGCTACTTGGATGGCTGAGGTGGAAAAATCGCTTAAGCCCAGGACTTTGAGGTTGCAGTGAGCTATGATCAAGCCCCTGTACTCCAGCCTGAGTGACAGACCTGAGACCCCAACTCTAAGGGAAAAAAAAGGTTCTGACAATTTCCAAAAAGAAGAAAATAGCAAGGCAAGTGGTATTTTATGTTTTTGCAAGGCTCTTTATGTGCATCTTAAAAGGTGATACCTCAGTTCTCATCGCTGTGCGCTCATTCATGCTGTTGTGATAACATCACATCACCTCTGTATACCTGTGTAAAAGTGAAAGTGAAAACAACAAATGATGGCTTAATAGTACAATGAAAATAACGTTGACTTCACAGACTTTTCCAACCACCATGCTCACAAACCCTCAAATGGGAGGTCCCTAGCCACACTTTGAAAACCGCATGTATTGAGTCTTAAGGGCAGTGACCAAATATCTTTCACAGTAAAATGCAATAGGAATAGCTGCAAAAGGTTCAGATGTCCTCATAGGAAGGCTGGCTGGCATCATTGTACCCTGTGTCCAGCCTGTGTGTATCCCAGTGTCACAGGCTACTCTGCTGTTTTTATCAGTCCTGAGAATATCTGTCTTTAAGGTAGGTCCACACTTAGCAAACTTACACAGGATGAGGTATATAATCAAGACACACTTAATTTAAATGGCAAATTATATCAGCAATCAGTATATTCTCCACTGGAAGGGAGAGACCTACATGAGTAGCCAAATTATAATCTGCAGGTTTCTGAGCCAATGTTAAATCTGAACAGAGAAAATACTTTTTTTTTTAATTGGCAGATTTTAATGACATCACTCATTGATACCCCAAAATCTCTTACCAAGCTCAACCTTGCCCAGTAGCTTGCTCTGTTCCCTCAACAATGTTTCACAGGACTAACAACTTCCCCACCCACTAACCCTTCTCAGCTTTCATAGTGAACCAAGCCTCCTTTGTCAGATGGGCCCATTACTTAGATGTGCTGCCACATCTAACAAAGTTAATCCTATCTCATGCTGTCCAGTGTGCCAACCTGCCTCTTGCTGATGACTTTGTATTTCTCTAACCAATAGTTTGATACTGTTTCAGGAGGCATCCTTTTTCTTGTTTCTAAAGCATGAAAGTCCTTTATGCCTCTCTGTTGAGTCCTCTAAATTTGTTGCATATGCATGTATATTTTGTTTTCGGTGGCAAGGTTATATAGATTTTTATCAGAATTTAAAGGAGTCTGGCAGCATCTTACTGGCCACCCAAAAAAAAAGAAAAAAAAAAAAAAGGCAGGAAAACCCTGCTTAAAATCAGGCCGTGTTTATGTGCCAACTCCATAACTTACTAAATAGACTTGGGCATTTAGTTACTTTCTCCAGGCTTTAGTGTCTCTGTCTACACAGTGAGGAACCATGAGTAAGTACCTATTTTATAGGGTTTTTGAAAAGATTAACTGGGATTATCTACAAAGTACTTATCTCAGAGTTAGCGATCAATAAACATTAGCTGCTTTTATCATAATTGTTGTTGTTAAAATGCATACTTCAGTGCCTGGCAGTAATAGATGTTGAATAAGTGTGAATTCCCTCCCCTTTTCCTTGGTGAGCTCATGATTTTTAAAAATCTAAAGCTTGTGCAAGTCTGTCCCTAAACCTGACTATCTCTTCATCCCTCTTTTGGCTCTGTGTTACACTTTTGTCTTTTCTCTCTTTCTCTGTTCTTCAGATTCCTTTTCTTCCTTTTAAAAACAAACAAACAAACAAACAAAACCCAAGTTCTCCTCCTCCCTGTAAGAAGCGGAGACCGACTGTAATTAGGCCGTATCTGCTGGGGTCTGGCCTTGGACCTGCACTTCCCACTCCCACCCCTGCACCCTGGCTGGATTCCACCCTCTTCATTTCTTTAGTCCTAATCTTCAAAGGACTAAAAAAGCAAAAATTGAAGCTCTAGAAGACTCTTAAAAATGTCTCAAGGTCCCTTTCCTTCCAGTAAAGTAAGCACTCCCAAGAACTTAGAAGTTTATAAGCAGGTATAGTATCTTAGATGGTGGAATGATAAATCTTTCATTTGGCCGGCAAGCAGAATGCTTTCCAATGTTTAAATGGAATTTTTTTCCTTCAGCATTTCTTTTGAAAGATACTTGTAATCTCAGGGTATGCTTAAGCTAACATAATAATAATAAATTTTTTTAAGAAAAGATACAGCTGGGTGCGGTGGCTCACATCTATAATCCCAGCACTTTGGGAGACCAAAGGCAGGCAGAGATTACTTGAGGTCAGGACTTCAAGGCCAGCCTGGCCAACATGGTGAAACTCTTATCTCTACTAAAAATACAAAAATTAGCTGGGCATGGTGGCACATGTTTGTAGTCCCAGCTACTTGGGAGGCTGAGACAGGAGAATTGCTTGAACCCGGGAGGCGGAGGTTGCAAGTGAGCCGAGATTGCGCCACTGCACTCTAGCCTGGGCAACAGAGCGAGACTCCATCTCAAAAAATAAATAAATAAAGATACATACAAGAGACTGGAGCATTTTCTTTTATATTGGTACTGTTTTGTCCTCTACACTCCCTCAGTTGCATGTAGGGTAATGCTGGTAATTCAGTATCATCAGTTCATATGTAACCAGCATTCCTGGGGAGCCACATGGACTATAGAAAGACATTTACCAAGACTGAGAAAAGTCAGTGGTTAAGAACATTTGAAAAGCACTTCACTTTCAGAGAAGTGATTTTCAAGCCATTGTAACACCTCTGAGATCTTGTTTGGTGATTTTTAAAGTCAGAAGACTGTACAAAAAGCTTAGCAAAGGAATATACTGCTATGAATGAACTAAAGCTCAATGCAAGAGGCTGCCAGATATCTTGAAACCAAGAAAATGATCAAAGTAAAGCAAAAGCCAAGACTGAGCTACCAGTATACCTTGTTTTGCGTAGTAGCTGCTGTTTATTCATTCTCTCCACAGATCTGTATTGAGAGCCCACTGTGTGCAGACACCATCTAGTACTTGGAATATGTTGGCAAACAAGACAGGCACAAATCCTTACTCTCATCAAACTGATGTTTCTCTTCTCCTGAAAAATCATACTTAACCAAACCCATTTTACTAATAGCAGTAATTTTAAAAGAGGCCTTTTGTTTCCTTTTTTTTTTTTTTTTTTAAGATAGGGCGTGCTCTGTCACTTAGGCTGGAGTGCAGTAGCGTGGTCTCAGCTTACTGCAGCCTCAAACTCCTGGGCTCAAGTGATACTCCTACCTCAGCCTCCCGAGTGCGTGCCATCATGCCCAGCTAATTTTTTTTTAAATGCTTTGTAGAGATGGGGTCTCACTGTGTTGCCAGGCTGGTCTTGAATTCCTGAGCTCAAGTAGTCCTCCTGCCTCGGCCTCCCAGAGTGTTGAGATTACAGGCGTGAGCCACCATACCTGGCCCAAAGAAGGCTTTTATAAAGCGAAATCACCTTTCTGTTAATAAATCTAACACAGATTATTTCCATATGTTCCACTTGCTGTGTGACCCTGATTTAGAAGAGGAAGTGAAATAGATAAGTGTGTAATCTTAACCTTTGTTCCAAGGGCATCTGCTTTGCACTCCCTTCTTAGCTTATATTCACTTTGTTATCTTATATGCTATCGAGAGAGTAAAGGGTGAGAAAGAGATGAGCTAAGGGTGAGGTAAAGACTATCTTACTTGGATTTAGTAAATCATATGAATCCCTTAAGAAGTAACTGAACATGAAAAGCTTCAGAGGTGTTATAGTCTATTAAGGTTGTTTCATTTTTTTATTTTTAAAAAATACACAGGCCGGGCGCGGTGGCTCAAGCCCGTAATCCCAGCACTTTGGGAGGCCGAGGCGGGTGGATCACGAGGTTAAGAGATCAGACCATCCTGGTCAACATGGTGAAACTCCGTCTCTACTAAAAATACAAAAAAAAATTAGCTGGGCATGGTGGTGCATGCCTGTAATCCCAGCTACTCAGGAGGCTGAGGCAGGAGAATTGCCTGAACCCAGGAGGCGGAGGTTGCGGTGAGCCAAGATCGCGCCATTGCACTCCAGCCTCGGTAACATGAGTGAAACTCCATCTCAAAAAAAAAAAAAAAAAAAAAATACACGTGCAGTAGTTATACAGTATTTTTTTCCTTTTAAATTTTTGACATAATTCCAAATTTATAAAAAAGTTACAAGAAGAATACAAAGAATTCACATATATTCTTTACCCAAGTTCCCCAAATGTCAATATTTTATCACATTTACATCCTGTCTCATATTAACTTTTCTTATCTGAGAGAAAGTAGCAAATGTGATGTCCTTTTATCCCTAAATACTTCATTATATATTTTCTGAAAAGACAGGCATTCTCTTACATAACTGCAGTACACTGATCAGTATAAGCAGTTAACATTGATTCAAAACTGTATTCAAATTTCATCAGTTTCCTCAATAATGTTCTTTATAGCAAAAGAGAAAGTTCATGAATTGAGTTGTCATGTCTCTTTCGTCTCCATTAATTTGGAACAGTTCCACAGTTTTTTGTTTCATGACATTGACACTTTGCATAGCACGGACCAGTTACTTTATAAACCGTGAGGAACATTTTACTTTGGGTTTTCCACTCACTGTTTCTTTATAATTAGACCCAGTTATGCACTTTTACCAAGAATGCGAAAGAAGTAATGTGTTCTCCCTGGTGCATCATATCAGGAGGCACATCCTGTTGATCTATCCGATGTTAACTCTGATTAATCAGTTAAGTTGGTGTCTCCTAGGTTGTACATAATCATTGACAAGTATAATATATTTCAATTTTTTAAAAAAAATTTAAGTGGCTGAAACTAAACTAATAAGCTGCAAATGTAGTTGTTTAATAGAAGAGGTCCTTAAAAGCTGGTTGGCACATAAGGTATGCATAATGTAGATTTAACACATACATAATATACATAATCCTCCAAAAGGTTTTAAAACCATTGGTTCTAAAATGGTCTAACCATTCTCCTACTGTCTTATTAATTTTAAATAGCTCCCTGCATTCAGATAGTAACAGAATAAACATCAGTCTAAACCTTTTATAATTATTGCTAGAGTCCAAAACCATAAAGTATTTTTCTAAGGGAAACAAAGTTGATTGGATTATCCTTTCCAAATAAAATGCACAAAAGGTATATTGCTATAAGTTGTTGGTATGCCTGGGTGTGGTGGCTCACACCTGTAATCCCAGCACTTTGGGAGGCAGAGGTGGGCAGATCACTTGAGGTCAGGAATTCAAGACCAGCTTGACCAACATGGTGAAACCCTGTCTCTACTAAAAATAAAAAAATTAGCTGGGTGTGGTGGAATGTGCCTATAATCCCAACTACTTGGGAGGCTGAGACAGGAGAATCACTTGAACTCGGTAGGTGGAGGTTGCAGTGAGCTGAGATCATGCCACTGCACTTCCGTGTGGGTGATAGAGCGAGATTCTGTCTAAAACCAAAAAGCAAAACTGTTGGTATGTTTTATTTTTAAGGACCTGTTTTTGAAAGAGCTTCAGAAATTAAGCTTTTTTTAAGATGAAGTAGCCAAAAACGTTTTTAGAATGATTTTAGCCATCTCCTTTAATAAAATCTATTTTTGTTTCATAGCACAAACAGAAGGCTGAAAGTAAACTATGAGTTCAGCTTTTAAAATTACTTTGTAATCAGGAAGCTTAAATCAGAATTAAAATTGATTCTTTTGAAATAAATAAGTACTGAATTTTCAGCAAGTTGAATTCATCCTCACACCAGTTAGATGGTTGTGTTCTGCTCTATATAGTCACAGATTAATACGTGCAGTTCACAGAGAAAGGTGTTAATGGGTTTTAGATAACACTGATACTGCAATTACAAATAATCGCATTTCTACTAACTTGGTAAATCAGTGCAAAACACTTCAGAGCTTTCTTTGGCATTCCTAGCTGGCGTGTCTTGTACATTCCTTGATTTCAGAGTAGGCTAATGTAAAATGGCATTGGAACTTTTAGGATAATTGGTTCATATCTTTGGCATTCCACCCCGCCCCCACACCCCACTTTGCTTATTCCTGGTATAAGAATTAAAAGTGACTGTTCAGGTGACAAATAGTGGCATCTGGAGGTTGTACATCAAGTTTCGCATAGAGATGACAGTGAAAGATGTATGTGTGGGTGTTTGGGCCTCGGGGTGAGAGCAGAGTCATAAGTCCTTAACCCATGGCCATTTCTTAGGGGGTTGGAGAAAAGACCTTATTACCTAGCTAAACAGGATTTTGTACTTTACTTGGATTTATCTGATTATTCAAAAAAAATTATTTAAGACCTACGTAGTACATAGGGTGACAGTCCTTATTCTCTGAGTTGAGGGAGGTGAGCAATTGCAATAGCAGCTAGCATTCATTAAGTACTTTTGTGTACCAGGAACTGATATGAGCACTTGACATGAATTAATTCATTGTATCTTCACAACCCCATGATGCAAGTATGGTAGTACAACCCCCAATTTCCAGGTAAGGAGTCTAGGATACTCAGAGTAAGTTGGTCAGGGCCCCACTGGCAGTCTGGCTCCAGTGCCCATATCCCCTTTCCTGTTACACCGTACTACCTCCCTGTGGAGGTCTAAGTTCTAGAGTTAACAGAGAGGCAGAAGAGGCACACGGTATGACCACAGGGAGGGATGGGACAGAGACTCTGTACATGAAGAGATCAAAACCCCATAGGCTGTCGTTTTCATCCTTCCAGCCATGGTCTTAATGTAGACCTCCTCCTTTCTCACCCAGCCTTGCTTACTTGTTCATCTTCCCAGTTCTGGTCTCCTCCCACTGGAAGCCATCCTCTACAGTGCTACCATGCACATCTGGTCATGACCCTCCCTTCTTTTAAATTATTCCACCATAGTACAGAAAAAAAGACAGCTTCCCATACGCCTTAGCCTTGAGTCCCAAACTCTGACTACATCACGATCATCTGTAGAATTTGATAAAAATGCATATTGCCAGGCCACAACCAGACCTACTGAAACAAGATCTCTGTGCATGTGTCCTTGGAAAATGTACTCTAACAGGCTGCCCAGTATTTCTCATGTCAGCCAGGTTAGGGGACTGTGGTACAGAAATGAAAAAGGTCAGAACTCCACCTCTGTGGCATGCCTGTTTGTCTGTCTGCCCCACTGGACTAGAAGCCCTGTGAGGTTTTATGCCTGGCTTATTCTCCTCTCTATCCATAGCACCCAGCAAATCTCTGGCATCTGGCCAGCATGTAACAAATGTTTTGAATACATGGATGAATTATTATAAGGCAAGTTGTTCTGCCATGGGACAATTTAGGAGGATTGCTTAAACCAGGTCTTCCTCTCAGCCAGTGAGTATTAATGCTGATTTCCAGGAGTGATGAGTAACCATATTATAGTTCTTTTGAAACAGTTTGACTCTGGCAGTGGCAATGTGTAGTGAAAGTGATTTGTTGAAATGTTTTCAATTTCTGAAACATAAATGAAGAAAAGTTCACATTTATTGAGTACCTACAACAGGAGCTTTCACAGATGTTCTCTCATTTGTGCTCCACAGTAATCCCTGACAGTTGCTAACGTAATTCCCATTTCATAGAGGAGGAACTTGATGCCATAACCCACATGCCTTCCCTAGGGTACTAAGAGGGGCATAGGTGGGATATGACGTGGTCCTCTGAATTCTTTCCATTGTACTATACCCAGGCATGTTGCTTTCTTCAGCATTGGTCTACAGTTATTTATGCAGAGATCTTCATGTTTCATCAATTATTAACCCTTAACAATAGAACAGAAACATTTCATGGATGTGACTCTGGGCCTCTTGGTTACATGTCACCAGCTGAGAGCAGCACCCGTGGCTATACCAACTATTACTGTTGCTTTCTTCAGCTTCCTAAAAGAAGAAAGGGACTGCTGCCCTTTGTTAGGCCTTTTCTGTCTGCTAAATACAATATCTTGCATGCTATGTGGATTTTCTCACTTAAAATCCTCGTGACAGCGCCACAACATAGGTACAGATAAGGAACCTGGGGTTTTGGTTAAAGTGACTTGCCCATCTGACACAGCTATTAAGTGGCAGCACTAGGTTCGCCCCTCCATCTCTGCCTGCCTCTCTGTATTAGTCTGTCCTCATGCTGCTAATAAAGACATACTTGAGACTGGGTAACTTACAAAAGAAAGAGGTTTAATTGACTCACAGTTCCACATGGCTGGAGAGACCTCACAATCATAGTGGAAGGTGAAAGGGAAGCAAGACACATCTTACATGGCAGCAGGCAAGAGAGAGCTTGTGTAGGGGAATTCCTCTTTATAAAGCAATCAGATCTTGTGAGACTTATTCACTATCACGAGAACTGCATAGGAAAGCTCCACCCCATGATTCAGTTGACAAGTGGGAATTATGAGAGCTGCAATTCAAGATGAGATTCAGGTGGGGACACAGCCAAACCATATCATTCCCCATATTCGTTCACCTTGGTGTCCTAATGGGAACCTTTGCCAAAAGCTGTTGTCTGAAGGGGGAGAATCATCTGGGCTTGGTTCAGAAACTATTCTACCACAGTTTAGAGTCAAGCACATAAGTGCTTTTATACCATCAGGTGAGTGCATTTTCTATGATCCTATTCAAATAAATATTATATACTGTGTTTTTCCCCCAGATCGGCCATGGATATGGAACATTCCTTATGTCAAAGCACCGGATACACATGGGAACATGTGGGTGCCCTCCTGAGAATCCTGAGGCACTATGAAATTTAAATGTAAGACATTGAGCCCCAAACATGGAATCTCTTATTTGTACTGGATGTTCACTTCCCTTAAAGTATTATTTGCACCTCTATAAAATCTTTGCAAAGGTCACTCTTATGAATGGATGTTGGTTATTCTTTTAATGGACATTAACATTCTCTCCAAAATAAAGTTATTTTCTTAATTCATTTTTTGTATGTTTTGGAAAGGAAACTAGTGAACTTCTCAATGTTAAAAATATATACTGATTCAGTATCCCCTCTCTGAAATGCTTGGGACCAGAAGTGTTTCAGATTCTGGATTTTTTTTAATTTTGGAATATTTGCATATGCATAATGAGATATTTTGGGAATGGGACCCAAGTCCAAACACAAAATTCATTTATGTTTCATATACACCTTATATACAGTAACCTAAAGGTGATTTTATATGATATTTTAAGTAATTTTATGCATGAAACAAAGTTTTGACAGCCTTTTGACTGACCTGAGGTCAGATATGGAAGTTTTCACTTGGGGCATCATGTCAGCACTCAAAAAGTTTTGGATCTTGGAGCATTTCAGATTTTCAGATTAGGGATATTGAACCTGTATAGATTTAAATTATCCTCACAGTGTCATAGAATCTCTTGGTGCTGTCGGCTGTTATGAATTGAAGATTGACTTTCTGCTTCCACCCTCCGTCCAGAAAAGTACCCTTCGTTCCACCAGAACTTTTCCCAGGAAGAAGGTGATTGTTTCCTTTTTACCTGTGCCCTCTCTCAGCTTCTGAGTATGTCTCATGGGGTTGCTGGACATGATCTGTCCCTGAGGCCAATGTGCTGTTTCAGCCCCCTGCAGCTAAGAATTGTATTGACTGTCCTCACGGCAGGTTTTCATAGCTTTCAGCCTCAGCTTTACAAGGCTTTCCCTCCCTCCTAGGCACCCTGCTGCCTGCCTCGTTGCTTACAGACAGGTCCCACAGGACCCAAACGCCTGCCCAGGGTAAACGAGTATCTCTTCTACCCCCAGAAATTTCCAGAGAAAACAGCTCATGGAATTATATAAAAGCACACAAAGATTTTGGGGAAAATCCTAAAAGGTGACTTAATGTGGTGCCTTAAATTCACAAGTAAGGAAAGTAAGGCCTAGAAGGTTAAGGATGTCCCCAGGGTCACACAGCTAGCTGAGCTCTGAGCTGTGAATGTCTTCGTGTTTTGTGTGCATTGCATTCTCCTGAGGGTGCTTTAGACCCTGTTTGTTTTCTTCTGCATGAGGCTGATTTCCAGTTTGTTATCAACCTCTTTATCTTATAACTTAGGATACAGTTAAATGTTAGTCTTGAAACATTTTCTAAAGTCGCCTTTCAAACTGTTCTTCAGAGGCCTAGGATTTTCCAAAAGTACCTTAGAAACCTTGTAGGCTGCGGTGGGTGTATGGCGATAAAGGAGGAGGCAGGGAGACAGGGCTGCAGGGCCTCCCACCTTGTAGCAGATAAGCTCTGCTTCATCTATTTTACATATTGGGATTCTGTACAGGATATCTTCTGGGGTTTTGAGTGTATTTGTATGTGTTCTGCTTTTTAAAAATAAACTTGAAGAGGTACAGAATTAATTAAACCAATTTATTTTGCAGTTAAGAAAACTAAGGCTTCAGCCTTTTCTGACTCTACCCTCGATGTACAAAAACATTAAAACCTGACATCAGATGAGCCCAACAGCCAAGAAAGGAAACAGGGAGAGCCCAGGGGCTGGTAGTGGAAGCTGATATCATAGTGGGCTGGCCTAGCAGTTTAATCCAAGTGTCCAAAGGACTATGGCAAAGAATGTGTGATTCTCACCATGCACTGGTCCCACCCAGGTTGGGGCACGGGCAGCATAGGCTTGCCAGGCAAGCCTCACGGTCAGCAGGGCATCCTCATAAACCTACAGTCAGTTGGCCTGCTCTGGAGCAGGACCCAGCCAATCAAGATGATGGTAGCAGATTGACAGCTAGACGATGACTGTGTGGGGTCACATGGGTACATTGCTTATCTGATCCACATAACAGCACAAGGAGGTGGATTAGCAAAGTGGGTCAGAGCTCAGAGCTGGAGTCAGGTGGCCAGGGTTTGAATCTCAGCTCTGCCACTTACTGTCTGTGCAGCCTAGACGAGGTTATGTAACTTCTCTGTGCCATGGTCCCCCAACAATAAAACGAAGGTGGTGGTAATATTACCCTTTGCCGAGGGCTGATGTGTCTGGTGACTTAGTACATGTAAAGTGTTAAGCCACACTTGCACAGAATGAGAATAGTACAAGTGCTTGCTGCTGTCACTGTTACAGGTAGGTTATTAGGATTGTATGTATTTTCCAGAAAGAAACTCAAAAGGTAAAATGCTTGTTCAAGTTCATCCTTCTAGAAAGTGCTCTTCAGCAGTACCTGAACTCAGGTCAGACAGCATCCAAAGCCTCTTCTGTTAACTGCTGGACTATATGGCCAGAGCTCCAGCATAGTATGGTAGGCTGTATCTAAGGAGATGGACTGTTTTTATCCCCACAATCTATTGTGGACAGATACATTTTTAGAATACAAAGTCAGGTGCTTGGATTGTCTCAACACTGTCAAATTGTGATGAAAGTCTCTGAAAGCTTACTTTGACTTTCTTTCTGAACTCAGCACCAGCCAACCATGCTGAGTCTTCATTTCCAGATGGGCTCCCCCAAGCCTAGAGGTATAGTAAATATTCCAAGTCAGGCAGTAGTACTCACACTTGGAGTAATATTTCTCTAGGCCCTGGAGAAGGGCAGGGGGCCCACCTGGAAATGCAGACACAAGTTCTGCAGAATGGGCTGGATAAGGAACATTGAAGTCACTTTAGGGGAAGCCCATGGTCAAGGAGTTTGTACTCGGCAGGTGTCCAGGCCCAACCCCTGACAGGAGTGCTGCGCCCCTTGCCAAGGCAAGGGACTTAGGGAAGGGCAGGGCTGAGCCAGGCCAGTGTGGGTAGGGTCACTACCCTGTCCTTTCTGGCACAGCTGATAGCACACATGGGAAGCAAAGTAACTCCCCAAGAATAATCAAGAACGCATGGGAACACCAAAAACAAGCTGCTCTACCCATTGATCCTTTTTTTTTTTTTAATGGGACTGACCAAAACATGCCTGCTAATGTTTTTGAGAAAACTGTGCTTTCATCATTATCCCACTGGGGTTTGTTTAACAGTTACTTCTCTCTAACTGAAGAAACCCTCATTTCCCCTCTCTTGGCATGAAGCTACATGGCCCTGATTTGGAAGGCTGCCTTTTTCAACCTGACAGTAACAGCTAACATTTCCCGAGTTCTTCCTGTGTTTCAGTGCCTGTGCCTAAGTACTTTACACTTAATCCTCATAGCAACCTCCTGAAGAATGTACCATTATTAGCGCTATTTTTTTTTTTTTGTAGATGAAATCCTGCTCTGTTGCCCAGGCTAGAGTGCAGTGGCACGATCTCGGCTCACTGTAACCTCCGCCCCTCAGATCGAAGTGATTCTCCCAAGTAGCTGGGACTACAGGTGCCTGTCACCATGCCTGGCTAATTTTTGTATTTTTAGTAGAGGCAGGCTTTTGCCATGTTGGCTAGGCTGGTCTGAACTCAGCTCAAGCCATCCATCTGCCTTGGCCTCCCAAAGTGCTGGGATTATAAGCATGAGCCACCACACCTGGCCTTATTAGACCTATTTTACAGATGAGAAAACAGGTTCAAGGGAATTAAATAACTTAAGGTCTGCAGTAAGCAGCAGAATCAAGACTCTGCTGCCTCAAAAGTGCACACCTTCCTGCACCACACTACACAAGTCAAGCTTCATTTTCCTGGCTTCTTTAGTGGAAGTTACATAGTTATCCCTAATAGAAATTACTAATACAGTATTACATGACTTCCAGTGTGACTATGGTACTAACTCCACATTATGCTTAGGTCAGATCATCTTATAAAATATTTGACAGTTTTTCCAAGTTTAATAGCCCACCTATTCCAAGCAAATCCAGGACAAAAGAATACCATAAAGTGTACAATTTCTTGTGTTTCTATGAACCAGTAAGTTATATCTTAGGTGGCTACTGTTTATATAATAGGATTCACACATCCAAAAAATGAAAGATCAAAGGTTGTCTGTGCTCCTAGGAATGTCAGCAGTGACATGGCCAAGGCCCACCTGGAGGCTGGTGATCAACTCTGAGCCTGGTCTGTGTCCACTGGTCCTTGAGCATTAACATTGGCCAGCAAGCACTGAGTGCTTTGTGCCAGGAAATCTGCTATGTGTTTTCTGTTTATTTCATTTTCATGACCCTATCCAAGATGTATTGTGATTATCCCCATTTACAGATAGAGAAATCACAGTTATTTTTGAAAAGTTGCAGAGCTGGTAAGTGGCAGAGCTGGAATTTGAACCCAGGCATGTTAGCTCCAGAGTCATGCCGTACTGCTGTAAGGATCCAGGCAGTAGATGTTCCCAAGTTCCAGCCAAAAAGCAGGCTTTGAAATATGGTTTGGCTGTGTCCCCACCCAAGTCTAATCTTGAATTTTAGCTCCCATGATCCCTACATGTCATAGGAGGGAACTGATGGAAGGTAATTGAATCATGGGGGTGGGTTTTTCCCATGCTGTTCTCATAATAGTAAGTCTCAAGACAACTAATGGTTTTATATAAGGGCAGTTCCCCTGCATATTCTCTCTTGCCTGCTGCCATGTAAGGTGTGCTTTTGCTTCTTTGCCATCCACCATGATTGTGAGGCCTCACCAGCCACATGGAACTCTTTTTCTTTGTAAATTACCCAGTCTTGGGTATTTCTTCATAGCAGTATGAAAATGGACTAATACACTTGGCATACATGATATGTAACTATAAATACAAGTTGGGTACAGTTTCATCCACTGTAATAGCAAATCATGGTTGATGTGACAGAACCAACTAGCAACACGTAGTCACCCACAAAATGTCACATCAGTATGCAGGACTGAGCCACTAAATTACTAAAGCCAGACCTGCAAGTAGAATGGGTTCCTTTCAGGTAAGAGCATTGAGGGCTGAACACTTTGCACTGTTAAGTATGATCTGTTAAATTTTCTGAAACCTACCATTTTTGTTGACTCACTAGGCCTAAAGCACAATGAGTCCCATGTCAGAAGAGAAAGCAGCATGGGAGATACTGGAGATGGGGGCGCGCAAGAAGCAGCCCACAGTAGCAAGTGGCAGGTGGCCTGCAGACACAGGGCAAAGCATGCAAGTCTTGGTGCAACTCCTGTCCCATATTTCACAAGAGTTCCAATCAAGTCTGTTTTAAAGCAGAATTCAATTGATGTGTACAAATTATATGTTATTCACGGTAGGCCTATAAGAAGCTCTGCAGTCTGACTTACTTTATTGTTCATGTATCTAAGGCACATGTTTCAGTGTCCCCTGTTCCCTTTGTAGCAAGATTTTCAAAGAGCCACTTGCATTTATTTTTAAGAGATGGGAGTCTTGCTTTGTCACCCAGGTTGGAGTGCTGTGGCGCTATCATAACTCACTATAGCCTCAAGCAATCCTCCTGCCTCAGCCTCCCTAGTAGCTGAGATTACAGGCATAAGCCACCACACCTGGTGTCCATTACATTTATTAAGAACTGAAAGGCATCTGGACCTGTCTCCTTTTTCAATGCACACGAATAAAGAGAAGCTTAGAAGGGAAAGGCAAAGGGGAAATTATATCCATGGAGCATTATTATGGGTAACTCAAATCATAATTTTTGATGATAGGTAATTATATATACATCTTCATACCATGGGGCAGGTGATGCTGTCTTCATTTTATGATACAGAGGGAAAAATAAGGTTCAGGGTTACACAGCTGGTTAATGAATGAGATCTGTGCCCCATCTGAGGTGCTAAGTCTGTCCTAGCTAAGCCAATGCTATCCGTTTCGGGACCTGAGGACATAGATGATGCCATTCTGTATGCCCTGGATGGCTGTTGGCTCATAGGTTCTTTAGAAATTAATATGACAACTGAATGCTGATTTTGCTTTCATCATATAATTGACATTACTAAAATTTAAAAGCCTCAAATGTTTTCTACTCAATATTTTATCAATATTCTTATGAAATAACACATTAGGTTTCTTATAGTTACAAGAAACCAAGTTAATTAGATTTGTACAATAAAAGAGACCTTAACCCTAGAAGAAATGGATACTTTCCTGGACACATACACCCTCCCAAGGCTAAACAGGAAGAAGTCAAATCCCTGAATAGACCAATAATTTCTTCTAGAGTTTTTAGTTTACTTGCATAGAGGTGTTTATAGTATTCTCTAATGGTAGTTTGTATTTCTGTGGGATCAGTGGTGATCTCTCATTTGTCATTTTTTATTTTATTTTATCTATTTGATTCTTCTCTCTTTTCTTGTTTAGTAGTCTGGCTAGCAGTCTATCATTTTCAAAAAACAGCCCCTGGATTCATGGTTTTTTAAGGGTTTTTCGTCTTTGTCTCCTTCAGTTCTGCTTTGATCATAGTTATTTCCTGTCTTCTGCTAGCTTTTGAATTTGTTTGCTCTTGACTTCTCTAGTTCTTTTAATTGTGATGTTAGGGTGTCAATTTTAGATTTTTTTCTGCTTTTTCCTGTGGGCATTTAGTGCTATAAATTTCCCTCTAAACACTGCTTTAGCTGTGTCCCAGAAATTCTGGCACATTGTGTCTTTGTTCTCATTGGTTTCAAAGAACTTATTTGTTTCTGCCTTAATTTTGTTATTTACCCAGTAGTCATTCAGGAGCAGGTTGTTCAGTTTCCACATAGGTGTGCAGTTCTGAGTGAGTTTCTTAATCCTGAGTTTTAATTTAATTGCGCTGTGGTCTAAGAGACTGTTATTTCTGTTCTTTTGCATTTGCTGAGGAGTGTTTTACTTCCAATTATGTGGTCAATTTTAGAATAAGTGTGATATGGTGCTGAAAAGAATGCATATTCTGTTGATTTGGGTTAGAGAGTTCTGTCGATGTCTATTAGGTCTACTTGGTCTACAGCTGAGTTCAAGTCCTGAATATCCTTGTTAATTTTCTGTCTTGTCGATCTTCTAGTATTGACAGTGGGGTGTTAAAGTTTCCCACTATTATTGTGTGGGAGTCTAGGTCTCTTTGTAGGTCTCTGAGAACTTCCTTCATGAATCTGGGTGCTCCTGTGTTGGGTGCATATATATTTAGGATAGTTGCTCTTGTTGCATTGATCCCTTTATCATTATGTAATGCTCTTCTTTGTCTTTTTTGATCTTTGTTGGTTTAAAGTCTGTTTTATCAGAGACTAGGATTGCAACCCCTGCTCTTTTTTTGCTTTCTATTTGCTTGGTAAATATTCCTCCATCCCTTTATTTTGAGCCTGTGTGTGTCTTTGCACGTGAGATGGGTCTCCTGAATGCAGCACACTGATGATTCTTGACTCTTTATCCCGTTTGCCAGTCTGTGTCTTTTAATTGGGGCATTTAGCCTATTTACATGTAAGGTTAATATTTTTATGTGTGAATTTGATCCTGTCATTATGATGCTAGCTGTATTTTGTGCACTAGTTGATGCAGTTTCTTCATAGTATCCATAGTCTTTACAATTTGGTATGTTTTTGCAGTGGCTGATACCGGTTTTTCCTTTCCATATTTAGTGCTTCCTTCAGAAGCTCTTATAAGGCAGGCCCGGTAGTAACAAAATCTCTCGGCATTTGCTTGTCTGTAAAGGATTTTATTTCTTCTTCACTTATGAAGCTTAGTCTGGCTGGATATGAAGTTTGGGTTAAAAATTCTTCAAGAATGTTGAATATTGGCCCCCACTATTTTCTGGCTTGTAGGGTTTCTGCAGAGAGATCCGACTTGAGTCTGATGGGCTTCCCTTTGTGGGTAATCCAACCTTTCTATCTAGCTGCCCTTAATATTTTTTCCTTCATTTCAACCTTGGAGAATCTGACAATTATGTCTCTTGGGGTTGCTCTTCTCAAGTAATATCTTTGCGGTGTTCTCTGTATTTTCTGAATTTGAATGTTGGCCTGTCTTGCTAGGCTGGGGAAGTTCTCCTGTATAACATCCTGAAGAACGTTTTCCAATTTGGTTCCATTCTCCCGTCACTTTCAGGTACACCAATGAAATGTAGGTTTGGTCTTTTCACACAGTCCCGTATTTCTTGGAGGCTTTGTTCATTACTTTTTATTATTTTTTCTCTAATCTTGTCTTCATCCTTTATTTCATTAAGTTGATCTTCAATCTCTGATATCATTTCTTCCACTTGATCAGTTCTGCTATTGATGCTTGTGTATGCTTCACGAAGTTCTTGTGCTGTGTTTCTCAGCTCCATCAGGTCATTTACGTTCTTCTCTAAACTGGTTATTCTAGTTAGCAATTCCTCTAACCTTTCTTCAAGGCTCTTAACTTCCTTGCATTGAGTTAGAACATGCTCCTTTAGCTCGGAGGACTTTGTTATTACAAAAGCATACTTCTTGTCAATTCATCAAACTCATTCTCCGTCTAGTTTTGTTCCCTTGCTGGTGAGTTGTGATCCTTTGGAGAAGAGGGGTTCTGTTTTTTGTGATTTTCAAACTTTTTGCGCTGGTTTTTCCTCATCTTTGTGGATTTGTCTACCTTTGGTCTTTGATGTTGGTGACCTTTGGATGGAGTTTCTGTGTGGATGTCCTTTTTGTTGATGTTCATGCTATTTTCAGTTTGTTAGTTTTCCTTCTAACAGTCAGGACTCTCTGCTGCAGGTCTACTGGAATTTGCTGGAAGTCCACTCCAGACCCTGTGTGCCTGGGTATCACCAGTGGAGGCTGCAGAACAGCAAAGATTGCTGCCTGCTTCTTCCTCTGGAAGCTTCATCTCAGAGGGGCACCTGCCAGATGCCAGCTGGAGCTCTCCTGTATAAGGTGTCTGTTGACCTCTGCTGGGAGGTGTCTTCCAGTCAGGAGGCATGGGGGTCAGGGACCCCCTTAAGAAGGCAGTCTGTCCCTTAGCAGAGTTCAAGTGCTGTGTGGAAGATCCACTGCTCTCCAGAGTCAGCAGGCAAAAATGTTTAAGTCTGCTGAATCTGCACCCACAGCCGCCCTTCCCCCAGGTGCTCTGTCCAAGGGAGATGGGAGTTGTATCTATAAGTCCCTGACTCGGGTTGCTGCCTTTTTTTCAGAGATGCTGTGCCCAGGGAGGAGGAATTTAGAAAGGCAGTCTGGCTACAGCGGCTTTCTCGCGCTGTGGTGGGCTCCACCCAGTCCCAGCTTCCAGGCGGCTTTGTTTATGGTGCGAGAGAAAAACTGCCTACTCAAGCCTCAGTGATGGTGAACGCCTCTCCCCCGACCAAGCTCAAGTCCCAAGTCAACTTCAGACTGCTGTGCTGGGCAGTGAGAATTTCAAGCTAGTCAATCTTAGCTTGCTAGGCTCCATGAGGGTGGGATCCACTGAGCTAGACCTCTTGGCTCCATGGCTTCAGCCCCCTTTCCAGGAGAGTGAACGGTTCTGTCTTGCTGGTGTTCCAGGCACCACTGGAGTATGAAAAAAAAAAAAAAAAAAAAACTCCAGCTGGCTCAGTGTCTGCCCAAACAGCCACCCAGTGTTCTGCTTGAAACCCAGGGCCCTGGTGGTGTGGCACCCAAGAGAATCTCTGAGTCTGCAAAGACCGTGGGAAAAGCATATCTGGGCCAGAGTGCACTGTTCCTTACAGCAGGATCCTTGACATGGCAATGCCTCACCCTGCTTTGGCTCACCCTCTGTGGGCTGCACCCACTGTCTAACCAGTCCCAGTGAGATGAGGTGGGCACTTCAGTTGGAAATGCAGAAATCACCCACCTTCTGCATTGATCTTGCTGGGAGCTGCAGACTGGAACTTTCCGTATTCAACCATCTTGCCAGCCCTGACCAGCACTTTTTAATTAAAATATCTGTGTGTAGCACACAGTAGACTTATTTTTGCTTCGATGTACCTATGTATGAGTATGTTTCTTTCCAGATTCCCTTGTTGATCCACCCTGAATGAAGACAGATACTCACCTGGTAATGGCTTGAGATTTGACTGAAGCCTGAGAGGTGACTCAGCCACAAGACACTCAGGGTTCATTAGAATTGTCTGGTCCCAGCTCTGCTTCCTCCAAGCTGTGAGACCTTGAGGCATAGTAACGCCTCTGAGTCTTCCTTTTCTCATTTTAAGGACAGGACTAATACCTGTCCTTCCTGCCTCATGGGATTATTATAAGGATCAGTTGAAGGGGTGCTCTTGACCAGTGGCAAGAACTGCAGAAATGTGAGTTGTAATGATTTGTATTTGTTAGCAGTAAATAAAAGTGCTTGGAACTGGCAGCCTCTGGGATAGTATAGAAAATAAAACCCATGCCTTTTGGAACCTAGCATTCTTCCACAAATATTGCTACCAGACTCCGAAATGGAGGTTGTTTCTGGAAGATGGATAGATTTAAGAATCTTGGCCATAGAGCCCCTGTCTTCATCCCTAGGCTGAGCCTCCCAGAAGCACACCCTGAACAAGTCCGCAGAGCTGACCACCGTACTTCCTGTCCCACAAGTACTGTTAGTGATACCTGCTGTCTCCCAGAAAGAAGTGGCAGCATCTGATTGGGTGGGGTTGGGGGAATTAGGGAATGCATGTTAATGTGATCCCCAAGAGTGAGTTGATAGTTGGTGAAGAGGGAAAACGTAGAGGTGAGGGCCTTTAGGTTGGCCAGCTGGGCTTGCCTCGCAGTCAGTAAAGCCCCCTCAGGCAGAGCCACTCATCTGCAGCTGGGAACCACTGACCTTTTGGTTCAGATGCCTGATATAAACTCACTGATATGGGAGGGGAGGATCTGAATGGGTAGGGAGGAAGCAGGGAAAGTTGCTAGGACAGATAGATTCTACGGCTTTGTGCTACCAGGGAGGTCCAAGGGAGAAGGGCCTGGGCAGTGTGCACCATGGGTGAGGGTGTGGAAAATGGGGTGGTGGCTGACCTCCAAATGGCTTGGGGCAGAGTTGCTGGAGAGGGAGTCACCTGTGTGGTAGGAGGGGTCAGATAAGTGTTTTTAGATGTTATGAGAATGTCTACGTTTGACAGGAGACACTCCTAAGTTTGCAAGGAAAGGATATGGAGCCACCTTCCTTCGATAATCAGAAACAACGTGCTGGGGATTAAAAATAATTACTTGGCCAAGAGCCTTATCATTTACCAGATGCAGCCATGCAGTAAATATTTGGGTGTCTGTTATGTGCTTGGCATGTCCCACTTGACCCAGAGGAAGAAGTCCATTTTATAAATGAAGAAACAGGCTCAAAGAAGTACAGGTATGTGACCTCTCTAAGGTTTCAGTCTTCTTAAAGATGAGAGCAAACTTCTGCTTCATGATCTCCTCCAATACCATAGCACACTGAAGAAATGAGCATCTTTAATTGTGCTTGGATTGGCAGAATCTGCCTTTATGTAAGGGAGCTGATCTAGTGGCTTTAATGAGGCACTTAACTACTTTCTAGAGACAGCCTGGAAATGCCTCTGAAGAGCCCAGTCTGAGCCCTGGTTCCATGTTTCATTTCTTTCTTCTGTGTCTTGGTCCCCAACCCCCACCCCCAGGACACATCTGGCAGTGAATGGGCTCCAATTCCTGTTTTGGGGAGTGGCGTCCACTCGTGCTCAAAGTACAACTGAGTGGCTTAAAAGTAAGTGCAAGGGTGGGGAGAAGGGCTTGACTCCAGGAGGGAACTTTAGAGGTTATAGAAATGCTTCTGTTATAATTGTGGCATTGGTAAGATTTAACAAAACTCCTTGAATTATATACCAAATTCATCGTTTTAATTGTATGTAATTTATAGCTCAATAAAATGATTTTTAAAACAATGTAAGTCCTGATATGTGCATTCACTGTATGTAAATTCTACATCAGAAAGGAAAAAACTAAATTGTTCAATTCCAGTTAATATATACACACTGAAGTATTTAGGGGCAAGTATATAGATATCTGCAGTTTACTTTGAAATGCACAAAATGTAAGATATATTAATGGACAAACAGATACATGATCAAGCAAGTATAGAAAAATTTAATTCTGCAATCTAGGTGGTCGATTTACAAGTTGCCATTGTAAAATTCTTCCAACTTTGATGTTTTTGAAAATGTCATGATAAAATTTTGGGGGAAACCAGGTGACTTCAGGTTTTTAGCAGAGCCAAACAGTTCCTATTGGACCATTTCTTTAGCAAATAAAAACTATAAGCTCTGGGGAAAAAACTTCTTTAAAAACTGACTTCCTAAAGATACTGAAATAGACCAAAAGTAGGCAGATACTGGAGAGGAGTCAGTAACTGGAGGAAGAGCACAGGACTGTGAGTTTGCTGTGTTTGACCACGGTTAGCCTGAGGTCATGTGTCCATGCACCATGCAGGACAGGTGAACCTCCAGTGTACAATCTGCAGTCTCACTGGCTTGAAAAACCAGAGTAGAGTTCAGAGCACCACAGCCTCTTGGGGGAAAAAACAAAAGCAGGCCAGAGAGGGGATTCCTAAATTCTGTATATAAACCCAAATCTCTAGCCAACCACTGAACTATGCATGCAGAGCTAAGGCTAAAAGAGCTGAACTAAAAGTTGAACAACATCCCACTTTAGAGAAGACAGTTTTGTCACTGAGTTCAACCAGTTAACTGCCTGCTTTGAAATAATAATTCTTTTCAGAGGAACATAAGAGAATCCCGAGTTTCTACAACGCAATGTAAATTACACACTAAACAATGTCTAGGATACAATCCAAAATTATTTACTACAAAAAGTTATGCCTCATTCTCAAGAGAAAAGACAAAGGAGATCAACCCCAAGAAGTTCTAGTCAAAGCTACTAAAGCAGCTGTTAAAACTGTGCAAGAATGTAAAAAAAAAAAAAAGTTCTCATAGTAATGGCTGAAAAACTCCAGACCTCTCTTCAGAAATATTGGAGGCCAGAAGAGAGTGCAACATCATCTTTAACATGCTGAAAGGGAAAAAAAAGTCACCCCAGAAATATATCTAGCAAAAATATCCTTCAAGAAGGAAGACAAAGAATTCGTATTTTCAGAAAAAAGGAAACTAAGAATTCGCAGATCTGAATTAAAAGAAATGCTACAGAAAGTTCTTCAGGCTAAAGGGAGATTTTACCAGAGGGAAACTCAAATCTTTAGGAAGGATTAAAAGCCACTGAAAATAGTAAACATTCGAGTAAATATAAAGGATGTCTTCTTTCTCCTCTTTAAACTGTGTATTACTGTTTAAACAATAAAAATTGGGATTTTAGCATATGTAGATCATTTGACAATCACAGCATAATAGATGCAGGGAAGGGAATAGGATGACCCTATACAGTAAGCTATATTTCATCCAAAGTGATACAATGTTAGTTAGCTTTTAGTTGTAAAAAATGTATCCCTAGAGCAACCACTTAATAATGTAGAGGTAGAGCTAAAAATAGATTTAAAAAAAAAAAAAAAAAAAGGTCTGCTCTGAGAAAGACATCAAGAGAATAAAAAGGCCAGCCACAGACTGGGAGAAAATATTTGCAAAACAGTTATCTGATAAAGCCCTGTTAACCAAAAGATACAAAGAATTTTTACAACTCAACAATAAGAGAACAATGTGATTAAAAGATGGGCCAAACCAGGAGTTTGAGACTAGTCTGAGCAACAAGAAAAAAATGTATATATATCTGGGCATGGTGGTGTATGCCTGTAGTCCCAGCCACCTGAGAAGCTGAGGCAGGAGGATCACTTGAGCCGAGGAGTGCAAGGCTGTAGTGAGCTATAATCATGTCACTGAATTGCAGCCCAGGCAACAGAGCCAGACTCTGTCCCTTAAAAAGAAGTGGGCTAGAGAACCTCACCAAAATATACTCATGGCAAATATGCATAGGAAAAGATGCTCCACACATCATATGTCATCAGGGAAGTATAAATTAAGACAATGAGATACCACTACACATTTATTAGAATGGCCAAAATCCAGAACACTGACATCACTAAATACTGGCAAGGAAATTGAGCAACAGCAACTGTCATTTATTGCTCATGGGAATGCAAAATGGTACAGCCACTTTGGAAGACAGTTTGGCAGCTTCTTATAAAACTAAAATATAGTTGCCATATGATCCAGCAATTGCACTCCTTAATATTTACCCAAAAGAGTTGAAAACAGGTGCACACAAAAACCTGCACACAGATGCTTACAGCAGTTTTATCCATAACTACCAAAACTTGGAAGCAACAAAGATGTCCTTTAATAGGTGAATGGATAAATAAGCTGTGGTACATCCAGATAACTGAATATTATCTAGTGCTCTCCAAATGAGCTATCAAGCCATGAAAAGACAGAGGAAATGGAGATGCACATTGGTAAGTGAGAGAAGCCAATATGAAAAGACTACATACTGTATGATTACACCTATGTGACATTCTGGAAAAGGCAGAACTTTGGAGACAGTTAAAAGACCAGAGGGTGCAGGAGTCGGGGTGGCAGGATGAATAGGCAGAGCCCAGAGGATTTTTAGGGCAGTGAAGCTACTCTGTATGATACTGTTGATGGATACATGTCATGATACATTTGTCCAAACCCACACAATGTGCAGTACCAAAAGTGAACCCTAATATAAACTATGGACTTTGATGATGTGTCAATGTAGATTCATCAATCATAACAAATGTACCATTCTTTTGGGAGATAGTGATAGTGCGGGAGGCTATGTGTGTGTGGGAGCCAGGGGCATTTGGGAAATGTGTAACTTCCTCTCAGTTTTGCTGTGAACTTAAAACTGCTCTGAAAAATATTAACTGAAAAGATGCAGTTAATCCAAAAGACAGGAAAGGTGGAACAGAGGAGCCAAAAATAGTGGGGGCAAACAAGACAGTCAAATGGCAGAATTCAGTTGTATAAACAAGTACATTTAGTGCAAATGGTTTGTATCTGTACTGAGATGGCAGCCACAAGCCACATGTGATACTTGTTAATTGGCATTAAATTTAAAAGTCTCTTCATTGCACTAGCCACATTTCAGGTGCTCAGTAGTGATTCCCATATTTCACTAGTATATTATACAGCACAGATACAAAATATTTCCATTATCACATAAATTCTGTTGACCAGCATTGGTCTGGTCAATCATGAAGATTATCAGAACTGACACAAATCCCCCCAAAAAGACCCAACTGCATACTGTTCACAGCAAGTCCACTTTAAATACATAAAGTACACAAGTAAATGGATGGAAAAAGATACCATGCAAATGTCAAGCAAAAGAATGTGGTGACTGGATTAATATCATAAACTTCAAGGCAAAGGGTATTACCAGAGATAAAGAGGGACATTTCATGTTAATAAAAGGGTCACTACACCAGGAAGACCCTTAAAGATGCTTAATAACAGCTTAAAAGTACATAAACAAAAAGTGACATAATTAAAGGTAGAAATAGACAATTACACATTACAGCTGGTGATTTTAAATATTCCTCTCACCAATCAATAGAATAACTAAAGCAAATGTCAGTAAAGATTGATCTCAAAAACACCATCAATTACTTTAACTGTCTTTTATAGAATACTACAGCCAACAACTGCAGAATACACATTCTTTTCAAATGCACGTAGTACATTCACTAAAATAGACCATCTGGTTGAACCATAAAATAAGTCTCAACAAATTTTGGAAGATTGAAAACATACTGAATATGGTTCTCTGAACACACTGGAAATAAGTTAGAAATAGATAATGTGTCTTTTTTTAAACGCCAGATATTTGGCAATTAAGCAACACACTTCTAAATAATTCATGCGCCAAAAAAGAAATCAGAAAATATTTTGAATAAAATGATAAGAAAATACAACACGCCAAAATTTTTAGGATGCAGCTACCACCAGGCGAATAGGGAAAGGTATAGTTTTTAAATACTAATGAGACACCCAGCTGGGAGAGGAGTCCCTGGAGAAGGAAGCTCCAACCAGCCTGCCCACTGAGGTGAGGCTGGAGCCTGGGGAAGTTAACGACCTTCGCCCCAGAGGAGCCGGGCCCCTCCTCTTCCTGTGTGTAACCTGGGATTCAAGCTGCCGGCGGGCAGCGCTCTAGCAGGGACTCTGGCGTAGGGAGAGCCCCTGATTCTCCCTTTTCTTCCTTTTCACCCAGTAAAGCCCTGCTTTACTCACCCTTCTAACCCTTTGCGAGCCTAAATTTTCATGGCTGTAGGACGGACAAGAAGCCCGTCTTTAGCTGAGCTAAGGAAAAGTCCTGCAACACTAACATTAGCAAAGAAGAAGGGTCTAAAATCGGTGATCTAAACATCCACCATAAGAAGCTAGAAAATGAAGCAGAGTAAACTCAGAAGTAGAAGAATAAAAAGAATAGAGTGGAAACCCCAAGTGCAACTTATCCCAGAAATGCAAGATTGGCTTAACATTTAAAAAGCAATCAATGAAATTCAACATATTAAAATAAAGGAGAAAACTTTCATGATCATCACAATAGATGCAGATAAGGCATTTAATAAAATTCACTGATTCGTGCTTAATTAAAAACAAAAACCTCAGAAAACTAGAAGCAACAATAAAAGGAAACTTCCTTAATCCGACAGTTTTGATGAAAACCCCACAGCTAACATTATATAAAAGATGATAAAAAGGAAGGTTTTCCCGTACGACCATAAGGGTATCTGCTTCCACTTCTATTGAATAATGTACTGAGGTTCTAGCCATTACAGAAAAGATTATAAAGATCACGAAGAAAGAAGCAAAACTTGTAGATGAAATGATTATTTACATAGAAACTCCTAAAAGAATCAACAAAACAACAGCTGATGACTAAATTTAGCAAGTTTGAAGAATTCAAGTACTTTTGCAACAATCGTGTATTTTTATGGACTAGAAAAAAAATTGAAAAGGAAAATTTTGAAATTCCATTTACAGTAACATCAAAAGAACAAAAAATACTTTAGAATGAATTTACAAAAGATGTGCAAACTCTCCATATGAAAACTTGGTTAAGAAACACGAAATAAATAGAGGGATATACTTCTTTCATGAATTGTCAATATGTTCTTCCCAAAATAGATCCAACACAATCCCAGAAATTAAAATGCCACAAGGCTTTTTTTTTTTTTAATGAAATTAAGCAGATTCTATGATTTTTTAGTGAAGTGTAAATGTTTTATAACATCCAAAGAAATCTTGAAAAAGAAGAGCAAAGTTAGAGGACTCAATTATAGTCCTACTAAAGACCTACTATAAAGCTATATATAAGTAATGTAAATCCTGTGGCATTAGCATAAGGGTGGACAAATAATAAAATAAATTCCTGAAACACAGGCATATTTATCTTTTCAACAAATAACACTAGAATAGCTGGAAATCCACCTTTAACTCTTCCCTCATGCCATAGGGAAACAAATGGATCATAGACCCAAACATAAAAACTGAAACCACGAAACTTCTGGGGATGAGGAGCGTGGGGAGACAGAAAACCCATGCAACCTTGAGGGAGGTAATGATTTCTCAAAGGGCACCAAACATACAGAAAATATATTTAAGAAAATAAATAGGCAAGTCAGAGGTGGAAATATTTGCAAGACATGTATCTGAGAAAGGACTGGTATTCTGCATATATAAAGGATCGCTATAGCTCAGTAACAGATAAACTAATTTTTTAAGTGGGCAAAATATTTCAATAGAAAATTTACAAAGGAAGGTATACAAGTGGCCAGCAAGCAAACTAGACATCAGAGAAATGCAAATTAAAACCACAGTGAGATATTGCTACATTCACCAGGAGTTTTAAAATTAAAATGACTGATACTGCCAAATGTTGACAAAGAAATGGAGCATCTGGAACTATTGTACACTGTCAGTACAGCTACTTTAGGAAAATGTCAGGCAGTTTCTCATAAAATGAAATGTATGCAAGAGATATGAAAACATGTCTACATAGTTGTACAAGAATGTTCCTAACAGTTTTACTTATGATAACCAAAATTTTCTAACAGTCCTGCTTTCTATCAATAGGAGGAGAATGAATAAACTATGGCATATCCAAACAATGAAAAAGTAGCAACAAAGAGGAACGAATTACTAAGACATATTAACATGAGTAAATCTCAAAAACATAATGTTTTCCACAAAAAAAAATACATACCTGTGTGATTCCATTTATGTGGAGATTTAGAAGAAAAAAAAAACTAAGTTATATAAAAGCGAGAGTGACTGATGGTAGAAGAATTCTGAACAGTGGTTTCCTCTGGAGGGATGTGGATGGGGAGTTACTGGGAAGGGACTTAGGGGAACTCTGACCTGTTGGTGATGTTTGGTTGATAGGTTGGATAGGTGATTTGCAGCGGTGTACGCATTCGTCAGAACTCACCTCATGATACACTTAAGATTTGTGCATTTCATTGTATGTAAATTTTATCCAAAAAGAAGAAAAAAATCTGTAAGTAAATAGTGAAGCCTACGTAGTGATATGCAGGCAGAAGCACTGGAGATGAGGGCGGAAGAATACCGAGCTCTGCAACTTACTTTGAAACAAGATGAGTTGATGGATGGACAGAGGGACAGGTAGATACCTAATAAATCAAGTACAGTCGCATGTTAATTGTAGAATCTAGGTGGTGGGTATATGAGTGCTCACTGTAAAGTTCTTTCAACTTTTTAGAATGTTTGAAGTTTTTTCATAATAAAATGGATTTAAAAAGTAATTGCAGTGCTCACCCTGGGTGTATATACATGCACCTATTCTCGAGATGCGCCTAAAGTTCTTGCCCCTCAGAAGGCTCGATGAAAGAGGGGCTTCGGGGAGTGAGTAACAGAGCCGAGAGGACTACTAACGGCACCAGGGTTTCTGATGAAAATGGACTCGCTGGAGCTGTGTTTCTTTATTCGAAATCATGCGGTTTCACTCAACAGGGCTTTGAGCCCTTCTGTCTCTGCTCCTGGTGAGTAAGGGTGGTGTGGGGGGCTCTGAGCCTAGGACTGCTCTCTCGGAAGGTGGGAAGATGCCCCCGTATCCATTCCTCTGTGGGAGCAGATTCGCTCCCACACGCCGGGGCGGGTGATTCCAGAGGGCCGCGCGGAGCTGCGTGCGCAGGCGGGGGCAAGATGTGTCTGGAGGGGGCAGAGCGCCCTCTCCCGGTCCCCGAGGGCCCACGCGGACCGGCTGAGCGTCCCACCAGCCGATTCTGCATCCACTCCCCTGATCTGCGCGCCCTGGTAGGAGCACCACAGCCCCGAGGTTGGCCCTCCGGGCGCTGAGCGCTGGGCATCTGCCGGCGGAGACCAGCGCTGGAGGCGGGCCCGCATGCAAGGAGGCGGGCGACAGGGTGGAGTCGCCGCAGCTGGCAGCCACGCAGCTCCACCTGTTGCAGCGTCGGAGCGCACCCGCCTAAGGCAGAGCGCGGCGCGGACCTGTGTTCCCCGCGCCGGCCGGCAGGGCAGGGCCGCGGCTGCAAGGAGGGCCGGGAACAGTCCCGACAGAGCGGCGCGGAGAGGGCGCTCCCCGGAAGGTGAGATCTGACCGCGGTAGCGGCGCCAGCGTCCCCTACAAGGCGGGGTTTCGGGGAGGGGGGCCGGAGGTTTGCTGGAAAGCCTTGCTGCTGGTCTGCATGAGGTGGGGGATGCCTTCTTTGCGGAGCCCGCATCCGGGCAAAACTCTGGAACGCACTAGGCAGCCAAGCCCGGGTGGAGGAGATGGAACTCTCCAAGGTCAAGGTCTCCTGGCCTCTGGGGCCCTTCCAGTCCCGAGTCTTTGGCCTCCTCTCCTGAAGCGGGGCTGGCCCGCGGTGCGCGCTTGGTCCGGGCGGAGCCTACTAGTAGCTGAAGAGGACTCCCCTGCGCAGGACCCAGAGACCGAGGGCGCTCTGGCATGGGCAAGGCGAGGGAGGCTGCCAGGGAGAGATGCCCCTAACTTCCTTCTCTCCCTGTTCCAACCTCCCTTTCTGGTCTCCCCTCTCCAGCCCGTCTGCCCAATGGATGCGCAGCGTTGGGGCCCAGCGGGAGGTCGGAGCCCTCGGACGCAGCTCGGCACAGCCCCTCTCTCCGTGCGCCTGCCCTGGACCTGCTCCACCCCTAAGCCCCGGCAGCAGATTCGGTGACTCGGGAAGCCGCAGGCTCAGCGCGACACCACAACCACAACTAGGACGCACCACCGTGGATCTACCTGGGGAGGCACCTACAAGGCCAGCCGACTGACACCTGCGTCTTAGCCGTCGGCGGCCTGAGAAACTACAGTCAGAGGAACCAATACCCCGGGGCTCCGCTTACCTGCCGACTTCCGGACCCCCTGGACCTTCTCTTTGGGGAAACTCAAGTTCGCTCGAGCTTGCCCGGAAGACGCGCCACGCCCCCTCCCCTATCTGAGCCGGACTGGAGGCCCGGGTGGAAACGGCGCCCGCATCCCAGCGCCAAGCAGGCGTGGACTCTGCGCCCGCTCCCCGGGACCTTCAGCGTTAAGGAGAACTCCGAGGAGAGCGTGGGGAGTGGCGGGGAACGGCGGCGACAAAGCGGATTTGAAACTAGGAGTCAGGGCGGACGTGGGGAGCTGGAGCCTCAGAAGCGACCTACGCGGCGGCCGGGGGAGCCTCGCGGCCTGCGGGAGCGCCTGGCGGTCATGGGCGAGCCGGCGGTGGGGCTCCCAGGAGCCGGCTGAGCGCCGGGCCCTTATTTCCCGGGGACGTGAGGCTGCGTGCTGCCCCTGGGGGCCCGACCATGGCCAGCCGGGGTTTCAGCTGGGGCTCAGGCCACCTGAACGAGGACAACGCTCGTTTTCTGCTGCTGGCCGCGCTCATCGTGCTCTACCTGCTGGGCGGCGCCGCAGTCTTCTCCGCGCTGGAGCTGGCGCACGAGCGCCAGGCCAAGCAGCGCTGGGAAGAGCGCCTGGCCAACTTCAGCCGCGGCCACAACCTGAGCCGCGACGAGCTGCGCGGCTTCCTCCGCCACTACGAAGAGGCCACTCGGGCCGGCATCCGCGTGGACAACGCCCGCCCGCGCTGGGACCTCGCCGGCGCCTTCTACTTCGTGGGCACCGTAGTGTCCACCATAGGTAAGTGTCCTGGCCGGACTCGCTGACAGCCCCCGGGCGGCCTCCACTTCCTCTGGGGGCAGGACCGACCCTCTGAGCCTTTCATCCATCTGGGCGCCCAGCCTGACTTCACCGACGTGCCCCGTCGCCTGATCAACAGGTGGTATTGCCTCCCCGCTGCTCAAATGTAGTCCACGCTCAGGCAGCCTCAGCTTCACCCGGCAGCTTGTTAAAAATACAGTCTCAGTTCCCTCTCCAGACCTGCTGAGTCAGAATCTGCATGTTAACAAAGCCCCCAAAGGATTGGAATGACCCTTAAATTGCAGACGCTCTGCTCTGGGAGATTTTCAGTCTAATGAAGGAGACGGGCTTGAGTTCATGGGGAGGAAAGCTTTTGCAGATGATAGGGAAAGGAAACTGAACATTACTGAGTCAGTCGGAGGGGAAGGGCAGATTTGAAAAGATTCTGCCCTTGACTTCACACTTAGTGAGAAAAAATCAGAACAGATTGGAAGTGAGGAAGCAAAAGTGTCAATGAGAGTTCAAAGGATGGAAAATTTCCCATCAGGAACAACCAGGGAAGTGACCTTTGGGCTGAAGTAATTCGTGTTAGGCATAACTTGGGTTTGAGAACTGGAAGCGCGTTGACCTCTGGAGTAGGAGAGAATCGTACTTGGGGGCCCCCTGAGCTGTCTGGAGTGGTGGAAGGAAGACTAGGAGGGTCTGCTGGTTAATGGGATGGAGGGGGAGGACCTTCACTGAGAGACTCAGCAGCTGGAACTTATCTAGAGGCACCTGGGAGCCATTGAGAATTTTTTAGCAAAGATGTAGCACAGCTACAATCAGTTGTGTTTATTTCACAGCAGAAGGAAAATGATTGGGGGCAGGAGTAGGTCTTTGCACCACATCCCTAAAAATTGTTCATCCCTGAAGAATAATCAAGTGATTCAGGGGGGCTGGGGAAGATGCTGTAGAAATAAATTTTGAAGGGAGGGAAAAAGAGAGCTGGAGCAGGGGAGGGAGCTTGGAAAAGCCACACAGAGGAAGTGGCATCCAAACTGCAAAAAAGGCTCGCAGTTGCAAACAGCCCAGGGTGGTGCACGTGCCGAGCGGTCTGTAGTTACAGCCCCTGTGCGCTCTAGAAGAGCTCCCTGGTGGTGGGGTTGGGGTGACAAGTTGAGGCTCCCACACATGGCTGTGCTACATAGGCATTCTGCCGGGAGAAGCAGCACAAAGGAAGAGATTGATATCAAGAAACACTTCCCATGGCTAGTCCAGGAATCAAGGGCTTTGGATGGTGCATAGGAGGTGAGGCAGAGGACCAGCATGATTAGGGACACAAAGGCTGTATCTGAAGTGCCTGGCTCCCAGCCCCCATCCCATCCCAGATTGCACTGCCCATCAGCAGGCCATGATGGCACCACTATAACCGGGTATCAGGCAGGAAATCTCTCACAGCAGACCAGAATGGGCCCAAGATTGGTGGAGGAGGAATAAAACCCCACATTCTCCCCAAAGCCCACATTCTCTGCTGGACTCTTAGCCATGTTCCACAAGCCCCTCATCACATCACCTCCCACGTCTCAGAAGACAGTTCCAGAATCTCCGCATAGGCAAGACTTGGGGTGAACAAACTAGGAGGTGTCACTTTGGAAGTGACCTTGAATCTATTGTTTTTGCATAGCAAGTACAGGACTGTTTTAGATTGAATGGTTACTTGGGATGGTTTTGATGGGAACTTTGAGGACTGAGTCATCCTTGCCACCATCAAAAACCATCTCTTGGTGCTCCCAGTGGGCACAGAGGCAGGAAGGAGCGTGTAGTGCCCGCATCATGTAGCAGGAACTGGGAATGGCATGGGTAGTTGGCCACGTAGGAACATGGACTTTGGGGATGTGAATATGACACGTGGCATAGTGGAGTGGAAAGAAACCTGGACAACTAGTCTGGAGTGGGAGCTTTTGGTCCTGCCGCTATATCCTGGGCAAGCCTCTTAACTATTCTGAGCCCCATTCATTTCTCATCTGAGCTATCTACAGAGTGCCCGCCTTGGTATCTGGCATATGAGCCATTTGGTAAATATTGGTCCTGCCCCTCTGTTCTCTCTCTCTGCCTAAGCCTGCCCTTGTTAGAGTGTTCTTGTGAGGGGCAAGGAGCTCACGTAAGTGTGTGCCTGTTAAAAGGTAAAAAACATTATGTACATGTGGGCTGATTTTCATTTCTCATTTATAATATTTCCTTTTGAATTGTTTGATTAATTGTTGTAATAATGGCACTGGCTACCCTTATCAGGCCCATATTAGGCACATACTGTGTGATTATTATGTGAATGTGCAATGCCACTCATTGCTGTTACATTTACACTTCATTTCAGTCAGCACAACCCCATGAGGTAGGCATAATAATCCCCCGTTACAGATGAAAAAACCAAAGCTTCAGGTTTTTTGTAAAATAAAATACAAAGAAGAAAAAAATCAAGTTATATGCAGTAATATCATCCAAATTAACCATTGGTAATGTTTTGGTCCATTTTCTTCTAGTCTTCTTTTCCCTCTGCATATACATGTATATATATGTGTGTGTTTTTTAAAATTAGAATTATAACTGGGTACAGTGGCTCATACCTGTAATCCCAGCACTTTTGGAGGACCAGGTAGCAGATCACCTGAGGTGGAGAGTTCAAGACTAGCCTGACCAACATGGAGAAACCCTGTCTCTACTAAAAATACAAAATTAGCCAGGCGTGGTGGCTCATGCCTGTAATCCCAGCTACTCAGGAGGCTGAGGCAGGAGAATCGCTTGAACTCAGGAGGCGGAGGTTGCAGTGAGCTGAGATCATACCACTGCACTCCAGCCTGGGCAACAGAGCAAGACTTGGTCTCAAAAAAAAAAAAATTAGAATTATATTCCATAAACCACTTATATCTTGCATTTGTATTGTAACCTTACATGATGGTATTTTTCTTCTAAAAATTAATTCCACCATGCTTTATTCTGCAAAGACTTTTAGGTAACAGACAAAGTATACAGTAAAATAATTATAAAATATAAATAAAACTTCAGAACCAGGGAAAACAAGAACAGAAATATGGAAAGCAAGTGGAGCTATGAAGTTGCTAGAGAGGAACTTTGTCTTAGTTTGGGTTCCCTTAGAAGTGGACCTTGAACCAAGAATTTGAATGCAAGCAATTTATTGGGAGGAGCATACTGGTAGGTGCAAGAGGACTTGAATCAGGGAAGGAAAATAAGTTAATCAAGGGTATGCTATTAAGGCAGACGCCATAGTGGGCAACTGGTACCTAATCCCAAGGGGAAGCTTGGAAGCAATGAATGCAAAGCTCCTGACCCAGATATCCCATGCAGGAAAGCTGGGATATTTACACACCCACACCTGTCAGGAATTGGTTAAAAAGCTGTCTGGGGAGGATGAGGAAGGCGCACAGGGATGTAATTCCCAGGTACTTCTGGCCTTATTTTCTTCCGTGGGCAGCCCAAGGGTAGCCCTCAGGGAAAGATATAGGCTCTGCTGTTGAAAATCAGGCCAGCGTGCCAGGAAATGCTAAAACGATCCCAAGGAATGATGGGGAATCCCATAGAAGGGAGAGAACCAGCAATGACTGTTCAAGCTTCAGATCTGGTTTCAGGCTTCATGGCAGAGCCATGACCTGTAATAGAATTCTTAGTATCAGAAAGGAGGAAACATAAACCTGTCCCAGTACCTAATTCTCCTCTTTTTTTGAGACAGTCTTGCTCTGTCACCCAGCTGGAGTGCGGTGGCACGATCTTGGCTCACTGCAACCCCTGCCTCCTGGGTTCAAGTGATTCTTCTGCCTCAGCTTCCCAAATAGCTGGGATTACAGGTGTGCGCCACCATGCCCAGTTAATTTTTGTTTTTTGTTTTCTGTTTTAGTAGAGACAGAGTTTTGGCATGTTGGCCAGGCTGGTCTCAAACTCTTGACCTCAAGTGATCCTCCTGCCTCAGCCTTCCAAAGTGCTGGGATTACAGGTGTGAGCCACTGTTTTTTGTTTGTTTGTTTGTTTGTTTTGTTTTGTTTTTTTTTTTAGGAAGTCTCACTCTGTTGGCCAGACTGGAGTGCAGTGGCACGAACTTAGCTCACTGCAACATCCATGCTTCCCGGTTGAAGCAATCCTCCTGCCTCAGCCTCACAAGGTACAAGCCACCACACCCAGCTAATTTTTGTATTTTTAGTAGAGAAATGACTTCACTGTGTTGGCCAGGCTGGGCTTGAAATCCTGGCCTCAAGTGATCCGCCTGCCTCAGCCTCACAAAGTACTGGGATTACAGGCATGAGCCACCATGCCTGGCCCCAGTACCTAATTCTCAAAAGTATTTTCTCCTTGAGATTATATGTAGGAGACATTGTAAAGGACAACAGATGATATTCACAAACAATATTTTTCTGGAAAATGCAATTGATGATTTCATGTAGCTGTTATCTAATTGAGACCTTTGACTTAGAAGTCAAAGCTTAGAGTGGAAACCAGTTTGCCAGTTTCTCTAAAGGTTAAACATAGAACTACTTTATGACCCAGCAATTCCATTTCTAGGTATATATCCAAAAAAATCAAAAGTAGGAATTCAAACAGATATTTGTACACCAGTGTTGATAACAGCATTATTTGCAATATCCAAACAACCCATGAGTCCATCAATGGATGAATGAATAAACCAAATGTGGGCTACATATAATGGAATATGATTCAGCCAAAAAAGGAATGAAATTTTGATATATGCTGTAAATAGATGGACCTTGAATATAATTATGCTTAGTAAAATAAGCCAGACACAGAAGGACAACTATCATAAGATTCCACTTACATGAGGTACCTAGAATAGGCAGATTCATAGAAACAAATTACAATAGAGGTTACCAGGGGCTGAGGGAAGGCCATAAACGGGAGTTATTGTTTAATGGGTACTTTCAGTTTGGGATGCTGAAAACATTTTAGGTATAGATAGTGGTGATTGTTACATGACATTGCAAATATATTTCATGCTATTGAATTGTATGCTTTTAAATGGTTAAAATGATAAATATGTTAAGTACGTTTGACTGCAGTAAAGAAAACCTCAGGGCAGAGTATTAAAACACAATTCAGAAATGTTGATTCTGAAAAAGGCTGGTGATCAGACATGAAACAGGAATAAATTTAAAGTACTCTGAGATGTAGACTGGCAGTATGTCTTGTAAATGATCTTCTGTGAATATCTTTTCTCTGAAACCAGCTTTTGTTAGGAGCTTGTCCCCGTGTTTGCCTGTATATCTATAGCTGGCTTCTGTCCCCAAAGCATTCGAGGTAATCTGCATTTGACGGAGTCAGGGGAGGCTTAGGTTTTGCTGCAGTAATAAGCTGCCCCCAAAATCTCAGTAAAATGCAATAAATGTGTACTTCTTACAATGAGTTCACTGTGGGCGTGGGTGATGCTGGAGGGCAGTTGCCTCTGTGTTGTCCCAGCGCTCCAGGCCTCTTCTGTCTCTTGGCTCCTTTTCCTCAGCACGTGCTTCCAGGATTGCTCTGGAAGGAGAAGAAAGGGCTGAAGAGTTGAGCACCAGTGATTAAATGACAGCCATCACCTGGAAGTAGCACAGGTCCCCTCCACTCTCATGTCATTGGCCAAATCAAGTCACAGAACCACCACGCCTACTTTAAGGGGTCAGGGAAACGTTACCTCATCCCATTTGTGGCAAGCTGCAGAATAAATGTTTCTTCCAGTCTAAAAAAAAAAAAAAAAAAAAAATCATGTGTCGGCCCAGGTGCGGTGGCTCATGCCTGTAATCCCACCACTTTGGAAGGCAGAAGTGGGTTGATTGCTTGAGGTCAGGAGTTCGAGACCAGCCCGGCCAACATGACAAAACCTCGTCTCTACAAAGAAATAGAAAAAATTAGCCAGTTGTGGTGGTATAGGCCTATAGTCCCAGCTACTTGGGGGGCTGAGGTGGGAGGACCTGTTGAGCCCAGAGGTTGAGGTTGAGGCTGCAGTGAGCCACGATTGTGCCACTGCACTCCAGCCTGGGCAACAGGACAAGACCCTGTCTCAGACAAAAAAAAAAAAAAAAAAAAGAAAGAAAAGAAATGCAGAGTCTCAGGTCAACCCCAGACCAACAGAATCCAAGTCTACACTTTAACAAAACACCCAGGTCAGCCCTGAGCACGTTAAAGTCTGAGAAATCCAGAGTCTAGAGGGCAAACCGGTGGCCAGGCAGGTATGGCACAGAAGTGAGCTCACCTGTTGTCTTATGACCTCCTCACCAGCTGGAAGTCAAGTGCGCTGAGGGAAGATTCATTGCATACCATCCAGATGCAGGGATGTGTCGGGCTCAGGCTGAGAAGGGGATCCGGCTCGTGAGGACCTGAGATGCTCAGACAGAGAGGCTCAGCCTGCCTCCTATGTGACTAGATTCTCAACAACAGTTTTTATTCATTTTTAGTAAACAGAAATAAGTATGCAGGTGCCCTGTTCTGGCCCTGGGTGTGGCCCATGTTTGGCTCTGCATGGCTGCACTTGGCAAGGCCGGCATGGGATTCTCCCAGTCTCTCATATCTCAAAGGAGTTCTGGAAACTCTTATCCCTAAACTCCTCCCCAAGTTTCTCCCAACCATCAGCCCTCTGTCTTCCTGTCCCTCCCGGTCCCTTCTCCCCACACCTCTCTCTGCTCCTTATTATCAGAATTGACTTCACTTCTGCAGCATCATTTAGTTTTCTCTCAGCCTGTTTCCTGGATTCCCCATAGGAAAGGACAGTCCTGGTAGTTGACCCAGCAAAGCAACAATCTTTTCCCCTCAGAAGCAAGGAGAGAAGAGTGGGGGAAGATGATGATCACGCATACATTAATGACTATACACCTGGGAAACATCTCAGCCATTAGAGGAAGACATTTCCGTGTTCGGACCCAGAAGCACGCGGTCCTGCCAAGGATGGTGGAGAAAATCGCCTCATCAGAAGGCATCTCTGTCACAACATGGCCCTCCCTTCATCCCCCAGCCTTCTGCCTCTTTCGGTTCAGCTGATGTGAATTGTCAGACATTTTACCAGGACCTTCAGCACACCTACTATGTCTTTCCTTGGCCAGAGAGTCATCTTTGTAAGCCTAATTAGGTACTCAGGGTTTATTTTTCCCATTCTCTAATCAGCTCTCCTGTGTCTCTCAACTGATCCCCTCTCCTTGAAAGGGAAACACTGTAACCCGTGACCTCAGGGGTCAGACTGTGAATGTAAATGAGTGTAACTTGGGGTGTAGGACATTAGGGAGCAGCAGGACCTCGTGCCCTGGAGAGAGCAGCCCCAACATAGGCATTCAGATTCTAACGTTGAAACAGCATTGAGCTGGCCAGACGGGTCTGATGGGTTGAGTCCCCCCGTTGAAGCTTTGTTGATGGTGAGCTCTGGGCTTCTTTGTCTTTGGGAGGGAGAAGGACAGGGAGCACTTCGCTCTTCTTGAGCAGTAGCAGAGCTTGCTTTTTATAGTTCACTTAAAGGATGCTTGTTCACCGAGGGTGAACCTTGCATGCTCTTATTTCTAAAAGGAGCTGCGGGAAGTTACATTCTCTTAAACTCTTCCGATTTCTGCGACTACACATAGGTATCGAAATCTATAAGTATGTACTAAAAGCTTTTTCACATTATTTCCTATATACTTTCTCAAGAATTCCACGTTTATATGAATGTGGAATGGTTTAACTATCCTCAAATAGTCGGACTTGGGGGTTATATGTGATTTTTTTTTACTGTTGATTATTATTATTTTTAAAATTTATTTTATTTTAGCTTTTGGGGTACATGTGAAGAACATGCAAGATTGTTGCATAGGCACACACCTGGCAGTGTCATCTGCTGCCTTCCTCCCCATCACCCACATCTAGCACTTCTCCCCATGCTATCTCTCCCCAACTCCCCTCCCCCGACTGTCCCTCCCCTATTTCCCCCCAACGGACCCCAGTGTGTAGTGCTCCCCTCCCTGTGTCCATGTGTTCTCATTGTTCAACACCCACCTATGAGTGCAAACATGCAGTGTTTGATTTTCTGCTCTTGTGTCAGTTTGCTGAGAATGATGGTTTCCAGGTTCATCCATGTCCCTACAAAGGACACAAACTCATCGTTTTTGATGGCTGCATAATATTCTATGGTGTATATGTGCCACATTTTCCCTGTCCAGTCTATCATCAATGGGCATTTGGGTTGGTTCCAGGTCTTTGCTATTGTAAACAGTGCTGCAATGAACATTTGTGTGCATGTGTCCTTATAGTAGAACGATTTATAATCCTTTGGATATATACCCAGTAACAGGATTGCTGGGTCAAATGGAATTTCTATTTCTAGGTCCTTGAGGAATCGCCACACTGTCTTCCACAATGGTTGAACTAATTTACACTCCCACCAACAGTGTAAAAGTGTTCCTATTTCTCCACATCCTCTCCAGCATCTGTTGTCTCCAGATTTTTTAATGATCGCCATTCTAACTGGTGTGAGATGGTATCTCATTGTAGTTTTGATTTGCATTTTTCTGATGACCAGTGATGATGGGCATTTTTTCATATGTTTGTTGGCCTCATGTATGTCTTCTTCTGTAAAGTATCTGTTCATATCCTCTGCCCACTTTTGAATGGGCTTATTTGTTTTTTTCTTGTAAATCTGTTTAGTTCTTTGTAAATTCTGGATATCAGCCTTTTGTCAGACGGGTAGACTGCAAAAATTTTTTCCCGTTCTGTTGGTTGCCAATTCACTCCAATGACTGTCTCTTTTGCCATGCAGAAGCTGTGGAGTTTGATTATATCCCATTTGCCTATTTTGGCTTTTGTTGCCAACGCTTTTGGTGTTTTGGTCATGAAGTCTTTGCCTATGCCTATGTCCTGAATAGTTTTGCCTAGATTTTCTTCTAGGGTTTTTATGGTGTTAGGTCATATGTTTAAGTCTTTAATCCACCTGGAGTTAATTTTAGTGTAAGGTTCAGGAAGGGGTCCAGTTTCTGCTTTCTGCACATGGCTAGCCAGTTTTCCCAACACCATTTATTAAACATGGAATCCTCTCCCCATTGCTTGTTTTTGTCAGGTTTGTCAAAGATCAGATGGTTGTAGATATGTTGTGTTGCCTCCGAGGCCTCTGTTCTGTTCCATTGGTCTATATCTCTGTTTTGGTACCAGTACCATACTGTTTTGATTACTGTAGCCTTGTAGTATAGTTTGAAGTCCGGTAGTGTGATGCCTCCTGCTTTGTTCTTTTTGCTTAGAATTGACTTGGCTATGCGGGATTTTACTGTTTATAATAAAAGCATGAAATTTTGGATTTCACCATGGTTAAACATAATGCACATCTCTGTGTACATTTAGTTCTAACAACAACCCCATAAGGGCAGTACTATTAATATTCTTGTGTTGCAGACAAGGATCCCAAGGCACCGAGAGCTTCTGTGCTCTGTGTGAAGCTACTAGCTGGAAGAGTGTGGCAACTCCCTCAGACTTTACACTTTGAACTACCACTTCTTTGCCTTTTCTTCTGTTGGGGTCCTTGTTGTGGGAAGAATTGCCAGTTAAAGAGATCATGGCCACCCCTTTTTTTTGAGATGGAGTCTTGCTCTGTAGCCCATTCTGGAGTGCAGTGGCGCGATCTCAGCTCCCTGCAACTTCTGCCTCCTGGGTCCTGGTTTAAGCAATTCTCCTACCTCAGCCTCCCAAGTAGCTGGGATTACAGGCACAAGCCACCATGCCCAGCTAATTTTTGTATTTTTTAGTAGAGACATGGGTTCACCATGTTGGCCAGTCTGGTCTTGAACTCCTGACCTCGTGATCCACTCTCCTTGGCCTCCTAAAGTGCTGGAATTACAGGTGTGAGCCACCACTCCCAGCCAATCATGACCCCTTTTACAGTGTGGTGACCTAAGATAGTCTAAGAAGACAGAAACGATCTGGTTAGCAGAATTGCGGAGGAGGTTGATGATGTCTGTGCCACCATGGGTGCAAGGTTTGGGTAGTGTGCTGCCTACCACCCAGGAGTCCTCCCAAAGCTGCAACCTCTCTACTATCACCATGATGAGGGGGTGCCTGCCCCCAGGACTTTCACCTCTAATTCAGTCATATTTGATCCTGGAAGTCACCTCCTAACTTTGCCTGTTAGCACTTGGCATGTTGGCACCAAGGTTCTCTGTGTCTTAGGTCTTCCCTCCTTTTAAGCAGCTGATGAAGTTCACAAGGAATTGGCCATGCAGATCAACCAAGGCTGTGGTTTTCAAACTGCGCCCCAAGGAGCCCATGGGGTTTGTGGTATTTTAAGGGCTGCCTCAAGGGTCAAGAGGACCCCTCAAGTTTGTTTTTGTTTTTGTTTATTTTTTTTTGAGATGAAGTCTCGCTCTTTCACCCAGGCTGGAATTTGGTGGCACAATCTTGGCTCCCTGCAACCTTTGCCCGCCGGGTTCAAGTTATTCTTCTGCCTCAGCCTCCCGAGTAGCTGGGACTGCAGGTGCATGCCACCACGCCTGGCTAGTTTTTGTATTTTTAGTAGAGACAGGGTTTCACTATATTGGCCAGGCTGGTCTTGAACTCCTGACCTCAGGTGATCCACCTACCTCGGCCCCCCAAAGTGCTGAGATTACAGGCATGAGCCACTGTGCCTGGGCTCAAGTTTTGATCTATATTGTTTATATACATGAACACACACACACGCACACACACACACATGCACACACACACACACACACACACACAGATTGATTGTTTCAGAGTAGAAGAACTTGATATAAATAGATGTCTAAAATATTTATCCTATTCAGCCATTTTTTTATTGGCTTAAATTTTTTGAAATGTAGAGATTTTTATAGAGCCAAATACACTCATTTTGACTGGCAGGGCTTTTTCTATAGCTTTTTATAAATTCAGGTCCCCTCCATGGTTGAGATAAAGATTCTTATCCATTCTCTGTTTAGCTCTTTAACTCATCTCAAATGTTATTTTAAATGATTGCTTTTAAAAAGGTTTTGTGAGGTTGACTATGCAATGATGTTTTGACTTATTTCTAAAATCATCACATAATGATTTGAGAACATGCATTTTGCAGAATTCTCCTTTTTATTTGTTGTTTCTATATATCCTGGGGTCTGCATATATTTCAGCTGGTTTTTCTCTTGTGTTTCTGAATTTTAGACCTGGAGGAAACGTTACCCACAGCCACACTCCAAACAGAAAATACACCCAAAATAACATTTCATTGTATGTTTTGGGCATATCAATTCAGTGCTATTGCTTTTATCACTTTCATAACTTTTATTACTATTTTATTATAATAGTATTGCCTTTATTTACCTCTGAATGCTTTATATACTAATACCTATTTTAAAACTGAGAAATGATTAAAGTTCGGCGTCATATTAGCAGATACTTACTGACTTTTAGAACGTCTCTTTAGTTGTCATCTTTAGTCATTTTTGTTTTAAATTAACCACTTAACACATTTTTATATTTTTATTGTTTATTTTATTTTATATTTTTAAATTTTATTTTATCTTTTTTTTTTTTTTTGAGATGGAGTTTCACTCTTGTTGCCCAGGCTGGAGTGCAATGGTGTCATACAGCTCAACGCAACCTCTACCTCCTGCATTCAAGCGATTCTCCTGCCTCAGCCTCCTGAGTAGATAGGATTACAGGCATGCGCCACCATGCCTGGCCAATTTTGTGTTTTTAGTAGAGACAGGGTTTCCCAATGTTCATTAGGCTGGTTTTGAACTCCCGACCTCTGGTGATCCGCCTGCCTGGGCCTCCCAAAGTGCTGGGATTACAGGCGTGAGCCACCGTGCCCGGCCTTTATTTTATCTTTGTAGGGAAATCTATGCACTTAATTTTTTTTCTTTTTTGAGATGGAGTCTTGCTCTGTCGCCAGGCTGGAGTGCAGTGGCGTGATCTTGGCTCACTGCAATCTCTGCCTCCTGGGTTCAAGCGATTCTTCTGCCTCAGCCTCCCGAGTAGCTGGGACCACAGGCATGTGCCACCACACCTGGCTAATTTTTGTATTTTTAGTAGAGACGGGGCTTCACCATGTTGGCCAGGATAGTCTCGATCTCTTGACTTCGTGATCTGCCCACTTTGGCCTCCCAAAGTGCTGGGATTACAGGTGTGAGCCACCACGGCCAGCCTACTAATGCACTTAATGTTAGGTTTCATTGGTATTTTCCTCCTTCATCCTGTACTCCAATTCTATATTTTTAATATGATGGCTTATATGTTCTTTTTGTCATTTAAAATGGGATCAGAATGAATTCATATCTAAACTATCTGAGGATAAAAATCATTTCTAACACTATTTTTTATGTTTATAAACAAAATTGAGACCTCTGTTTCTTGGTGATACCGAATCTTTCAGCTTGGGGTTCAACCCATTTCCTCCAACCTTCTTGCCTCCCAAGTCCTTGTTGTATCTTGTTCTCTGGAAATGCTTTTTTAAATGACATTTTTATGTCTTGGAATCTACCTTGTATCATCACATCTTTTAACTGAGAGCCCATTGCCTCTTTAACCTCTCTAGTGGTTTATGGACTTTACTTTCTTCTTCTTATTATTATTTTTTTGAGATGGATTCTTGCTGTGTCGCCCAGGCTGGAGTGCAGTGGCACCATCTCTGCTCACTGCATCCTCTGCCTCCCAGAGGTGATTCCCCTGCCTCAGCCTCCCGAGTAGCTGGGATTACAGGTGCGTACCACCATGCCTGGCTAATTTTTTTTTTTTTTTTTTTTTTTTTTTTTAGTAGAGACAGAGTTTCCCCATGTTGACCAGGCTGGTCTTGAACTCCTGATGTTAGGTGATCTACCCACCTCGGCCTCCCAAAGTGCTGGGACTACAGGTCTGAGCCACCACACCCAGCCTGGACTTCTCTTTTTTGATCTCCGCATCTTTCTTTCTAGTTTCATTCTTCTCATGCCTCTGGACCTTTAGGCTTTGGTTGAGCATTCTCTTAAACCTCCTTGGATATTCTCAAGCTTGGCTTGTGCCTTCAGACAAAAAGTAAAGGCCAAATAATTAACCTTTGACAGAATGACTTTTCCTATGTGGTCTGAAAATGGTGCCCCATTTAACACTTGTGGAGTTGGAGGAAAGAGGAAATAACCACATTCGTTTCCTGTTTCTTCTGCGCTTTCTGTCTGGTGCTTTTCTTACTGTAACTCGGCAGCCACTTTTCTTGGTACTTAGGTCTCAAGGTAGCACTGTTCCTTTTTGTTGCCAGTAGTAGTGCTTCTTCAAAATGACAAGCATATCGACTGCAGGTTGTATTGGGCTGCATGAAATAGGAAAGCCCAATACCAATGATTTAAACACGTAGAAATTTATTTTTCTCATACAGCTTCTCATACTAAGAAATTCAGAGGTCTGTGGTCCAGGGCTGATATAATAGTCCCAGAACCTTCATCTTTCTGTTCTGCCAGGCTTAGATGGTGGCTCTGTCTCTCTTTTGCTCATAAGACAGAAATTGTAATCACTATCAAGACAGGAAGAGGGAAGGAAAGAGGCAAAAGTATGTGCCAGCTGAAAAGAATTTTCTGGGAAAATTCCCACAACTCATTGGTGCAAACCATGTCAGACTGTGCCCCAGCCCCCTATCTGCATGCAAGCTCATTGCTATCTCAGAGCAGCTAGGATTTCTTTATTGAGGCAGAAGGGAAGTCAATATTGTGTAGCAACAATATTGTGTAGGCAACCAACAGTGCACCTCCTGGAAAAAGAAAATCTTGTCTGAGAATCTTTCTGGAATTATTTTGGAAAGTACTCTGTGAGCAGTTGATGTCTTGATCAATTGTTTTCCAATCCTGGGATTTTATTTATTTATTTATTTTTGAGACGAAGTTTCTCTCTTGTTGCCCAGGCTGAAGTGCAGTGTCGCCATCTTGGCTCACTGCAGCCTCCACCTCCTGGGTTTAAGCAATTCTCCTGCCTCAGTCTCCTGAGTAGCTGGGATTGCAGGCACCCACCACTGTGCCTGGCTAATTTTTTGTATTTTTAGTAGAGACAGGGTTTCACCATGTTGGCCAGGCTGATCTCGAACTCCTGGCCTCAGGTGATCTGCCTGCTTTGGTCTCCCAAAGTGCTGGGATTACAGGTGTGAGCCACCATGCCTGGCCAATCCTGGAAATTTTTCTTCAAATACTTCCTTAATGATAGTTCAGAGAATCCCTGCATTTTTATCTTGTCACACTATTGTCAAGTTGGGTATGCATGTTGTTTAAAGTCTACTAGGTACTTCTGCTTTGTTTTCATCTACTTGCTTGCTTTGATATTGTGGGTTTGATTCTCCATGTGTCTCCCAGCTCAGTGACTCTTTTCTCCCTTGTCTGATGGCCGTCCGCTGACAGTGCTTTTAGCAGATGTGATTTCAGCAGCCTGCTGTGTGTCAGGCACTGGCCTGGAGCTCCTCTTGCTATTCTCCTGCTGCCATCATTTTATTATCATGTGATGATAGTTCCTTATTGTTCTCTCTCTCTTCTCTCTGAACATGGATTTCCTTCATTAAATCTTGCTCACTTGTGGGGTTCCTCCCCTTTTCATTCTCTGCCTGTTTAGTATAAGCCACTCCCATTCACAACAGAATCATGAAACCTTTCTTTAGGGCCCGAAATCTAAAAACTGAACTTAGGCTACATTTATAATTTTCCTCAGTAAGGCCTGTCTTATTCCTTATAGCTACTGATCCTTTTGGCTCCAGATGTTATATATTTGATATTTGGAATAGAGACATGCTATGCTTTTTCTCAACCTACCATATTTTGAGAGGACTGAGTTTCTTTAACAGACTGTGTAACAGCAGCTGTATAAAAAAATGTATAAAAGGGCTGGGCACCGTGGCTCAAGCCTGTAATCCCAGCACTTTGGGAGGCCTAGATAGGTGGGTCACCTAAGGTCAGGAGTTCGAGACCAGCCTGGCCAGCATGGCAAAACCCCATCTCCACTAAAAATACAAAAATTAGCCGGGCATGGTGGTGCGCACCTGTAATCCCAGATACTCAGGAGGCTGAGGCAGGAGAATCACTTAAACACAGGAGGTGGAGGTTTCAGTGGGCCAAGGTCATGCCACTGCACTCTAGCCTGGGTGACAGAGCAAGACTTCATCTCAAAAGAAAAGAAAAGAAAAAGAAATGTATAAAAGGCATGTTTTGAACACACAGGCATGTAGTTGTGCTAAGTACTCAGCAAAGGCTGAGTCGATTTCACAGGCTGACGGAGGAAGACGGAGCTCCCAAAGCTGATGAAGTAACAATCATCCCTCCTTTTTCAATTAAGTAAGAAAATTTTTCCTGGAGGAAAGGGCAGTGGGGGGGCGCTGTTTGGGAAGAAGTGATGACCTGCTGGTTCTCTCAACAGTCCTAGGAGTTACAGAAAGCAAGGCCAAAAAGAGTTGGTAACTTTCCCAAGTCCTCACAGCTGTTAAGGAAGCATGTTGCTTGGGAATTTTGTTGGTCTTCAATGTTACAAAGCCCTGAAAAGTAGGGAAAGCACACAAGGTTTTACTCTGTCTTATAGGTCTGCCCTGCACGTGCTGCATGGAGGCAATTCAGGGTTGCTGTGGGGGCTGCACAGAATCAACTGGGAGCCAGGCGTCTTCAGCTCGGCGGTGTAGCCCTATTCTCAGGTTCAACGTGGCTGCTGGCATGCTGGCTGTCACATCCACATGATAGGTAGTAGGATGGAGGAAAGGGAGAGGGAGGGGGTGTCCCTTTCCTTTTGAGGCACTGTCTTTGGTCAGTTTCTCTAAGAAAACAGACTCTGGGCTAAGGATTTGGTAGGAAATGATTTATCAAGGAAGTGCTCCCAGAAAAAACTAGTAGGAATGTGAGGAGATTGATGAGAAATGGGAAAAGCCAAACACGGTTATTTTATGGAGCATAAATTACACCTTAGAATTTGGCCCTCCTTGGGGCAAAGGAACTGGGTTTATTTGTTTATTTATTTTTGAGATAGAGTCTTACTCTGTCACCCAGGCTGGAGTGCAATGCCTGGGTTTCGGCTCACTGCAACCTCTGCCTCTCTGGTTCTAGAGATTTTCCTTCCTCAGCCTCTGGGATTACAGGCGCCCAACACCACACCTGGCTAATTTTTGTATTTTTAGTAGAGACGGGGTTTCACCATGTTGGCCAGCTGGTCTCGAACTCCTGACCTCATGATCTGCCCGCCTCGGCTTCCCAAAGCGCATGAGCCACCTTGCCAGGCCAGAACTGGGTTTTTATACTCCCACACCAGCCAACCATTGGCTGTGGTTGGTGGGGGTAGATGGGCCTACACCACCAGGTCTTGGCTGTGTGCAGTCACAGGTGTAAGCCATTAGCGGTAGAGCCTGCAGCAGCTGGGAGCTGGACTCACAAGGCTGGAGGGGCTTAGAGGAATCTGGATGGGGCACAGTGTGTAAAGGACTTCTCAGAAATTCCAGTTACTTCCCCTTATATTTCATTGATCTGAACTTTGTCAAATGGCTGCAAGAATGGCTAAGAAATGAAGTCTTTATTCCAGCCAGTAATGTGTCAGAAAACAGTACCCGGGAACTCAGAAAGAAAAAGATCCTGGCTCCTGAAGCCCCTGGGAAGAACTCTGCAAGCCCTACGTAGGTCATGTTTTCATGACAAACTCTTAACGAGTGAGGTCAAGGTCAACGTCCACCTCTGGTGTGAGCAGGGAGCGGGCGTGTTGGGAGGTAGAGAAGGAAAGGTAGAGAATGGAAGGTAGAGAAGGAAACAGGTCTCAAAGCAGAAGACTCTTCGTAGTGAGCGAGAGGAGGAAGGGTTGTTCGTGGACACATTAGTGAGGGTCACTTGCCGGACAATGCTCCTGTTGTCAAAACGGGATACCAAAGTGAGCATGGCTTGAGGGATCGCGAGTTTTGAAGGTATTGAATTTAAGGAGCCTTTGGGACCTTGGAATGGAGACAATCCATAAACAACTGGAGGCCAGGTGTGGTGGCTCAGACCTGTAATCTCAGCACTTTGGGAAGCTGAGGAGGGAGGATCGCCTGAGCTCAGGAGTTCAAGACCAGCCTGGCCAAAATGGTGAAAACACATTTCTATTAAAATACAAAAAAAAAAAAAAATTAGACTGGCATGGTGGCGGGTGCCTGTCATCCCAGCTACTTGGATGGCTGAGGCAGGAGAATTGCTTGAACCCTGGAGATGGAGGTTGCAGTGAGCTGCAATTGCACCATTGCACTCCAGCCTGGTCAACAGAGTGAGACTCCATTTCAAACAAATAAACAAACAAACAAACAAACAAACCACTGGGGAAAAAAGAGTCTGAAGCTCAGGAGAGACGTTAGGACTGGAGGCTCCAGATGTCAAACAAATGTTTTGTTGGTAATTTGTTAGGAGGGTGGGATCAGGAACAACAGGTTTTCAGACTTGCTTTGATATTTGCAGCCGTCATCCTCTTACAACAGCAACAGTAATAAAACTCAGCATTGTTTTTTCTCTTTCTTCTATCCTCAGCCCCAGGGTTTCCCATTAGGATACTCCTCACCCAGACTGCCTGGGATCACCTGTTTTGGATTCCCTAGGGCTAAGAGAAACCCTGAGTAACTAACCCGCCCATGTCCATTTCCTTTAAAACAATCTGTGACCCTGGAGCCAGGTTTCTCCCCTTCAACACAGCTGGCATTTTGGACCAGAGCATCCTCTGTGGTGGGGCAGTGCTGTGCATCGCTGGGTGTTTAGCACCATCCCTGACACTGTTGTAGTGTGCCCCTACTTGTTTCAACCAAAACTCTCTCCACATGCCCCCTGGGGGAGAATGACTGCCCTAAAGGGAACACAAGGACGAGAATCTGCCAGAAGAAAGAGTTTTTGGTTCTGTTTTTTCCAGCAAACCTTTCAGGCTTAAAGACCAAAGAGAGGAATAAGCCAAGCCCAGGTTTCAGAAAGTGAAAATATGTGGTGATTTTCATTAGTTGAGAAGTTCTAGGCAAAATTTTGAAACACAAGATTTTGAGTGTGTGGTCCTCTCTCCCCAAACTTTAATTTCAATTATTAACTGCAAGGGTGGGTTTTTCTTTTTAAAAATACATTTTCCATTAAAAAATCCTTAATATTTAGGCATTTGGATGCATTTTCAAATCATTTTAAAGTATTGAAAGTAAAAAACCAGCCTCCCTTTGCTCCTCCATCCTCCCCAGAAATAACCAACTCGAAGAGTTGGCTGTGGATCCTTCCAGAATTGTTTTTTCATCTACAAACACGTAAGTCCAAGCATACACACATGAGTTCCTTCACACATATATGTACTTCTTCATGTATTTTTTTACAAATTCATTGTTTATACCTACTGATGGCTCTTTTTAAATAGCTTTATCAATGTAGAATTCACATACCATAAAATTCATCTATTTAAAGTGTACAATTCAGTGGTTTTTTTAGTATATTTAGAGAGTTTTTCAGCCATCACCACCATCAATTTTAGGACATTTCAAGTTCCAAACAAAAAAACCTCATACCCTTTAGCGTTTTCCCCATTATGGTTTAATATGGTTCGTCTCCACTATAACGCCTGTTGAGCTTGGTCCCAGTGCGGCAGTGTTGGGTGGGGAGGCGCCTTGAAGGATGATTAGGTCGTTAAGATGGATTAATGTCTTTCTCTCTAGACTGGGTTAGTTCTCTCAGGAATGGATTCCTTCCAGTGAGAGTGGATTGTTGTAAAGAGACGTTGCCTCTCATATTTTCCTGGTTCCCTTTCCATTTCTCCACCATATTTTGATTCAGTGTGAAGCTCTCACCAGAAGCCACTAGATTCAGTTGCTCAATCTTGAACTTCCCAGCCTGTAAAACCTGTTTTCTTTTCTGAGACAGAGTCTTGCTTTGTTGCCTGGGCTGGAGTGCAGTGGCATGATCTCAGCTCACGGCAACCTCTGCTTCCTGAGTTTAAGTGATTTTCCTGTCTCAGCCTCCCCAGAAGCTAGCGCTATAGACATGTGCCACCATGCCCAGCTAATTTTTTTTTTTTTTTTTTTTGAGAGAGAGAATTTTGTCATGTTGGCCAGGCTGGTCTCAAACTCCTGACCTTAGACGATCTGCCTGTGTCTGCCTCCCAAAGTGCTGGGATTATAGGCATGAGCCACCATGCCTGGCCCCCTCTTTTCTTTATTAATTACCTGGTCTCAGGTATTGTGTTATAGCAAAACGAAATGAACTAAGACACTCTCTATCCCCTCCAGCCTTAGGCATCCACTAATCTACTTTCTGTTCCTATAGATCTGCCTTTTTTGGACATTGCATATAAATGGAATCATACAACGTGTGGTCTTTTGTGACTTTTTTCACTTAGCATGTTTTCTAATGAGCTATGTTGTAGCATGTATTAACTTCCAAAATGGCTATCACATTTTATGTTCCCACTAACAGTGTACAAGGGTTCCAATTTCTCCACACCCTCTCCAACACTTTTACTATCTCTCCTTGGATGTGAAATAGTATCATATTGTGGCTTTGATTTGCATTTCTCTAATGACAAATGATATTGAGCATCTTTTTGTGTGTTTACTGGCCATTTGTATACTATCTTAAAAGAAAGGTCTGTTCAGATTCTTTCCCCATCTTTTAATTGGGTTATTTGTCCTTTTATTACTGAGTTATGAAAGCGCTTTATATATTCTAGATTCAGGTCCATTAACAGATATATGATTTGCCAATATTTCCCCCCTCCTGTGGGTTGTCTTTTCACTATATTTTTGATATTCATTGAAGCATCAAAGTTTTAAATGTTGATGAAGTCCAATTTATTGGATAAAGTTCTATTTTCTCTTTTGTTGCTTATGCTTTTAGTGTCGTATTATAAGAAACCATTACCTAATCCAAGATCATGAAGATTTATGCTTATGTTTTCTTCTAAGAGTTTTATGGTTTTGCTCTTACATTCAGGTTATTGATCCATTTTGAGTTAATGTTTGTACATGGTGTGAAATATGAGTCTGCTGTGGTTTCAGTGTTTGTTTCTTCCAAAACTCACATGGAAATTTAATTGCCGTTGTAACAATATAAAGAAGTGGCATCTTTAAGAGGCGATTAGGTGGGCCAGGCGCGGTGGCTCATGCCTATAATCCCAGCACTTTGGGAGGCCAAGGCAGGTGGATCACCAGGTCAAGAGATCAAGACCATCCTGGTCAACATGGTGAAACCCCATCTCTACTAAAAATACAAAAATTAGCTGGACATGGTGGCACACACCTGTAGTCCCAGCTACTCAGGAGGCTGAGGCAGGAGAATTGCTTGAACCCAGGAGGCGGAGGTTGCAGTGAGCCGAGATAGTGCCATTGCACTCCAGCATGGGTAACAAGAGCGAAACGCTGTCTCAAAAAAAAAAAAAGAGGTGGTTAGGTGATGAGGGCTCTGTCCACATGGATGGGATTAATTGTGTTATAAAAGGGCACGTTTTCCCTCCTTCTTTCTCTCCTTGCCCTTCCACGATGTGATGTATTCCCTCGTGTGACAAAAAGCAAGAAGGCCCTTTCAAGCTGTCAGTGTCTTGATCTTAGACTTCCAAGCCTCGAAATTCTAAGGAATCAATTTTTGTTCTTTGCAAATTACCCAGTCTGTAGTATCTTGTTATAACACCATAGAATGGACTAAGACAGGATCCAACTTAATTCTTTTGCATATAAATATCCAATTGTTCCAGGATCATTTGTCGTAAAGACTATTCTTTAGCACACTTGACAAAAGTCAATTAGCCATAAACATGAAATTGATTTCTGGACTCTCAATTCTACTTCATTGACCTGTCTATCCTTATTGCAGTACCTTGATTACTGTGGCTTTGTAGTAAATTTTGAAATCAGGAAGTGTGAGTCCTCCAATGTTGTTGTTTTCCCTCAAGATTGTTTTGGCTATTCTGAGTCCCTTGAACTTTATGTGACTTTTAACATCAGTTTATCAATTACTACAAAGAAGACTTGCATTGAATCAATTTGGGGAATTTTGCCATCTTAACAATATTAAGTGTTCTAGTCTATGAACATGGGATGTCTTTCCATTTATTTGATTCTTTAACTTCTTTAAACAATATTTTATAGTTTTTTGGAGCATAAGTTTTGGACTTTAAAAAAAATTTCTTAAGTAATTATTTTAGTGTTATTGCAAATGAAATGGTTTTCTTAATTTTATTTTGAATTGTTTATTGCAAGTGTGTAGAAATGGAATTAATTTTTGCATGTTGGTCTTGTATCCTGTGGCCTTGCTACGCTACTGTATTAGTGCTAATAATTTTCAGTCAATTCCTTAGGAGTTTCTACATATATGAATATGTAATCTATGAATAGAGATAGTTTTAATTCTTTCTTTCCAATCTGGATTTCTTTTATTTCCTTTATTTCATGCTTGACTAGAACCTCCACTGCAATGTTGAAAAGAGATGATAAGAGTGGACCTCCTTATCTTATTCCGGATCTTGAGGAAAGTTTCAGACTTTCACTATTGAGTATGAAATTAGTTTTGTAGATGGCCTTTATCAGGTCAAGAAAGATCCCTTCTGTTTCTAGTTTGTTGAATGTTTTCATCACAAAGAGCTGTAGATTTTTGCCAAATTCTTTTTCCGCATCTATTGAGATGATCAGGTGGTTTTATTTTTGTATACTATTGATATAATGTTTTGCATTAATTGATTTTTATTTACTTATTTATTTTGAGATGGAGTTTCACTGTGTATCCCAGGCTGGAGTGCAGTGGTGCCATCTTGGCTCACTGCAACTTCCTGCCTCCCAGGTTCAGGTGATTCTTTTTCCTCAGCCTCCAGAGTAGCCAGGATTACAGGCATGTGGTACCACACCCAGCTCATTTTTTCTATTTTTAGTAAAGACGGGGTTTCGCCATGTTGGGCAGGCTGGTCTTGAACCCCTGGCCTCGGGCGATCCACCTACCTCAGCCTCCCAAAGTGCTGGGATTACAGGTGTGAACCACTGTGCCCAGCCTGATTTTTAGATATTAAATCAATCTCAGACTTCTGGGATAAATCCTACGTGATTATGGTGTATAATATATGTTGCTGTATTTGGTTTGTTTTTGTTTGTTTGTTTAGGATATGTTTAGGATTGCATCAGCGTTCAAAAAAAAAAATAGGCCAGGCACGATGGCTTACTCCTGTTATCCTAGACTTTGGGAGGCCAAGGTGGGTGGATCACCTGAGGTTAGGAGTTCGAGACCAACCTGGCCCACACGGCAAAACACCATCTCTAGTAAAAATACAAAAATGAACCAGGCTTGGTGGCATGTGCCTATACTCCCAGCTACTCAGGAGGCTGAGGCAGAAGAATCACTGGAACCCGGAAGGCAGAGGTTGCAGTGAGTGGAGATTGCACCATTGCACTCCAGCCTGGGTGACAGAGTGAGACTGTCTGGAAAAAAAATTGTGTGTGTGTGTGTGTGTGTGTGTGTGTGTGTGTGTGTATACACATACATATATGCATATGTAGGTATGCATATATGTATGTGTATATATAAGTGTATATACACACACACATTAAACAATATTTTAATGTACACACATATGTATGTATATATGTATGTGTATATATGTATATGTGTATATATATGTATATTCATCTACCTTTTTTCTTTTTTTGTGCCCTTTGTCTTGTTTTGATATCAAGATAATACTATAGATCTGTAGAATTAGTTGGGACATGTTCATTCATACTTCTTGTATCTTTCTGAGGTTGCCCAGGGTACATAAGCATGGTATGGATGTTCATTAATTTAACCATTCCTCCTATTGTAAGACATAGGTTGTTCCTAATTATTTTCTTGCGCAACTGCTTTATAAACCATATTTTCATTGTAATATTTAAATTTTAAATATGTATAGGTATTGCCAAGTTTTGGAGAATTTTTAAATTTAAATATTGTTAGTTAATTTGCAAGAGCCTTATTCTCACAGCTAACGCATACTATATTTTTTCTGTCATGTGATACTACACTAAGAGCTCTACATAAGCTTTCATCCTGTGAGGTTGTTATTTCATTTCATATATATATATATATATATATATATATATGTGTGTGTGTGTGTGTGTGTGTGTGTGTGTGTGTGTATTTGTATATTTTAAATTGAGATGAGGTCTCACTGTGTTGCCCAGGCTGGTCTCAAACACTTTGCCCAGGCTCTTATTTCATGTTTAATAATAAAGCACATTTAATGTGTCACACATTTGTTATTATTTTCCCCCATTCTATAGGTGAGAAAACTGAAGCACAGAAGTTACATAGCTTGCCCAAAGTCACACAGCTAGTAGGTGGTAAAATTTGATTGAGACTTTGTTCAGCCATGATTTAAATTGGGAGAAGTGGTGGGTAGCCTCCAAGATGGTCAAAATTCTAGTGAAAACTGAAATAAAACTTATGGCCCCAGTTCAGTATTTCTTTTTTTTTTTTTAATTATATTCTAAGTTCCGGGGTACATAGGCGGGATTGTTACATAGGTAACAATCTTGCAGGATTGTGACATAGGTATACACTTGCCATGGTCGTTTGCTGCCTCCATCCCCTCATCACCTACATTAGGTATTTATCCTAATGTTATCCCTCTCCAACCTCCCTACCCCCTGCTATCGCTCCCCTAGCCCTCCACCCCCGAACAGGCCCCAGTGTGTGATATTCCCCTCCCTTTGTCCATGTGTTCTCATTGTTCAACACCCACTTATGAGTGAGACAATGTGGTGTTTGATTTTCTGTTCTTGTGTCAGTTTGCCGAGAATGATGGTTTCTGGATTCATCCATGTCCCTGCGAAGAACATGAACTCATCCTTTTTTATGGTTGCATAGTATTCCATGGTGTATATGTGCCACATTTTCTTTATCCAGTCTATCCTTGATGGACATTTGGGCTGGTTCCAAGTCTTTGCTATTGTAAACAATGCCGCAATGAACATACATGTGCATGTGTCTTTATAATAGAACGATTTATAAACCTTTGGGTATATACCCAGTGATGGGATTGCTGGGTCAAATTGTATTTCTATTTCTAGATCCTTGAGGAATCACCACACTGTCTTCCACAATGGTTGAACTAATTTACACTCCCACCAACAGTGTAAAAGTGTTCCTACATTCTCTCCAGCATCTGTTGTCTCCAGATTTTTTAATGATTGCCATTCTAACTGGTGTGAGATGGTATCTCAGTGTGGTTTTGATTTGCATTTCTCTAATGACCAGCATTTTTTCATATGTTTGTTGACTGCATAAATGTCTACTTTTGAAAAGTGTCTCTTCATATCCTTTGCCCACTTTTTGATGGGGTTGTTTTTTCTTGTAAATTTATTTTAGTTCTTTGTAGATTCTGGATATTAGCCCTTTGTCAGATGGGTAGCTTGCAAAAATTTTCCCATTCTGTTTGTTGCCGGTTCACTCTAATGATTGTTTCTTTTGCTGTGCAGAAGTTCTATTTTGGCTTTTGTTGCCATTGCCTTTGGTGTTTTAGATATGAAGTCTTTGCCTATGCCTATGTCCCGAGTGGTATTGCCTATGTTTTCTTTTAGGGTTTTTATGGTGTTAGATCTTTATATTTAAATCTTAATCCATCTGGAGTTAATTTTTATATAAGGTGTAAGGAAGAGATCCAGTTTCAGCTTTCTGCACATGGTTAGCTTTCTGCACATGGTTAGCCAGTTTTCCCAACATCATTTATTAAACAGGGAATCTTTTCCCCATTGCTTGTTTTTGTCAGGTTTGTCAAAGATCAGATGGTTGTAGGTGTGTGGTGTTACTTCCGAGGACTCTGTTCTGTTCCATTGGTCTATATCTGGTTCAGTATTTCTTTTTGCCATCAGTGGATGTTTTTGTGTTTTATTTGATGTTACTGATGAATATATGTTGCAGGCTATTGTTCTGAAGGCATGGGGCTGCCAGGTTGTATACTAAGGAAGATGTCTGGGTGTCCCATGCTAGGTTTGAACGGTGTCTTTCCTCCCTTCTTATCTCCTTAAAACCACGCCAAGCACTCATCCCGTATCAAATGTGAAGTTCAGTTTGGTTCAGTCAGAATGTATTGAGTTCTTACTACTGGCCCAACCTGACTACAGGAGTTCTTAAGCTGGGCCCATGGGTAGAATTCAGAGCATCTGTAACTGTGGACGGCATCATCTTTATATTACTAGCGCCTAACTAACCCCTGACTGACTAACCTTGAGCATGTCCTCCCATGATGAATGATGAATGAATCCTGACACAGGATGAGCAGGGCTTGTAGCTTTGGCACCAGTGAAATCACACATCCGCTCTCTCTACTTGACAGTCACGGCAGATCCCTTATCCTTCACCGTGACCACTACCTTCAAATAATGGTGGTTATTAGCCCTAATCTTGTTATTTCATTTTATAAACATATCTGTATATAAATACATAGATATTTTTTAACTTGAGATGAGGTCTCACTATGTTGCCCAGGCTGGTTTCAAACTCCTGCACTCAAGCAATCTGCCTGCCGCGGCCTCCCAAAGCGCTGGGATGACAGCCGTGAGCCACCTCGCCCAGGCTGTTATTTCATGATTTAATAATAAAGCACATTTAATGTGTCACACATTTGTTTCATTGTTTAGTAACTGTGTTTTAATACAGCTGCTTTTGTAATTTTGTGTATTTTATTTCATTCATTAAAAATAAATTATTCTAAGAAGGGACCAATATACTTCCCCAGACTGCTGAAGGCTCCACGTAGCAGAAAACAGGAATTGAGAACCAGACCAAAGTTAGGCTGGTTTTGAAGTGAAAAAGGGAACCTGCCACTGCCTCCATCCCTCTTTCTCATGATAGGGCATTCATCCACTTGTGGTTGTTTCAAAAAGAGACTTGAAACACATCATTGCTCAATCACTATGCGTAATCTCAGCTCTTTGTGATGATTCAGAAGCTGTTTCAGGATGTTACCAGGTGCTGAGGGTCATGATTAGCAGCATAATTTACCATAGTCCCTTAGAGCAGTGGGGGAAGACAGGAGCATATGGAAATGTCCTATTTATAGAGTACCCTTTGTATGGTGTAGGGGACTTTGTTCAAAATTCCCACCCTGCTTCCTTGTCTTTGCCTTCTCAGTTAGTTATGATGTCCTTCTCAGCTAGCAATGATGTCCTTCTGGCTCTTAGCCCACCATATACCCTGCGGTTTCAGCATGCCATGAACACTTGGCTGTAAATGCCTATTTCTGAATATATAATATTGCTTCATGGTGATTTAACACTACTTCTTGCTTAAGTTTATTTATTTTTATTTTTTAATTTTTTGAGACAAGAGTCTTACTCTATCACCCAGGCTGGAGTGCAGTGGTGCAATCTCGGCTCACTGCAATCTCCACCTCCTGGGTTCAAGTGATTTTCACCTCAGCCTCCTGAATAACTGGGATTACAGGCATGTGCCACCATGCCTGGCTAATTTTTGTATTTTTAGTAGAGATGGGGTTTCACCATGTTGCCTATGCTGTCTTCTTGCTTAAGTTTAAATTAGAAATTGTCATTGGCCTTGGACCAAAGGCAACATGCTTTATTAGGTCCACAGATGTTGATGAGTTGGTAGATGTTTAACAACAAGCTTAAAAAAAAAGGAAAGAAAGGTCTGATTCATAGCATTTGCCTATTTCTGTGGTGTAAATATTCCCACACTGACTGATTTCAAGCCACAGAAGTGAAGTCGCTGAAGGCAGAAGGCAGAATGGAGAAGAGATGTGCGTAGTCAGCTCTCAGGCGCCTTTCCCAGCCAGCTCCAGCTCACTGCTGTGAACCTCAGAGTGCTTGAGAAAATCTGAATTCATTGTCAACTTTTTTTTTTTTTTGAGAAAGGGTTTTGCTCTGTCTCCAGGCTGGAGTGCAGTGGCATGATCTCGGCTCACTGCAACCTCTGCCTCCAGGGTTCAAGGGATTCTCCTGCCTCAGCCTCCCAAGTAGCTGGGACTAGAGGCATGTGCCACCACACCCAGCTAATTTTTGTATTTTTAGTTTCACCAGGTTGGCCAGGATGTTGTCGATCTCTTGACCTCGTGATCCGCCTGCCTTGGCCTCCCGAGGTGCTGGGATTACAGCCATGAGCCACCATGCCCAGCCCCATTGTAAACTTTTAAATGTCAGATTTCCTAGTCAAAATCTAGATTCCTGATTTCTTTTGGGAAAATGGAAAATTTGGCAGTGTCAGGCCCACGTTCCTCCATGCCAGCCATTCACTGAAGAGGAGATAGGATGATTCCTCTGAGGAGTGATATGCTTTGGTTGTGTCCCTGCCCAAATCTTATCTTTAATTGTAACTCCCACAATTCTCAAGCATCATGGGAGGAATCTGGTGGGAGGTGATTTAATTATGGGGTTGAGCCTTTCCAGTGCTGTTCTCATGATAGAGAATGAGTCTCATGAGATCTGATGGTTTTAAACACAGGAGTTTCCCTGCACACGTTCTCTTTGCCTGCTTCTATCCATGTAAGATGTGACTTGCTCTTCCTTGCCTTCTGCCATGATTGTAAGGCCTCTTCAGCTATGTGGAACTGTAAGTCCATTAAGCCTCTTTTTCTTCCCAGTCTTGGGTATGTGTTTATCAGCAGTGTGAAAACAGATTAATAGAGTAAATTGGTACCAGTAGAGTGGGGCATTGCTGAAAAGATACTTGAAAATGTGGAAACAACCTTGAAACTGGGTAACAGGCAAAGTTTAGAACAGTTTGGAGGGATCAGAAAAAGACAGGAAAATGTGGGAAAGTTTGGAACTTCTTAGAGACTTGTTAAATGGCTTTGGCAAAAATGCTGATAGTGATATGAACAATAAGGTCCAGGCCGAGGTGGTCTCAGATGGAGATAAGGGACTTGTTGGGAACTGGAGCAAAGGTGACTCTTGTTATGTTTTGGCAAAGAGACTTAAGGCACTTTTCCCCTGCCCTAGAGATTTGCAGAACTTTGAATTTGAAAGAGACTATTTAGGGTATTTGGCTGAAGAAATCTCTAAGCAGCAAGGCATTCAGGAGTTGACTTAGGTGCTGATAAAGGCATTCAGTTTTATAAGAGAAACAGAGCATAAAGGTTTGGAAAATTTGCAGCCTGACAATTTTATAGAAAAGAAAATCCCATCTTTTGAGGAGAAATTCAAGCTGACTGCAGAGAGGAGCTTGATGTTAATCCCCAAGACAATGGGGAAAATGTCTCCAGGGTATGTCAGAGGTATTACAGCAGCCCCTCCCATCACAGGCCTTGAGGCCTAGAAAAATAGTGGTTTTATGGGCCAGGCCCAAGGTTCCTGTGCTGTGTGCAGTCTAGAGATTTGTTGCTCTGCTTCCCAGCCAATCCAGCCATGACTAAAAGGGGCCAAGGTACAGCTCAGGCCGTGGCTTCAGAAGGTACAAGCCTCAAGCCTTGGCAGTTTCCATGTGGTGTTGAGACTTCAAGGGCACAGAGGTCAAGAATTGAAGTTTGGGAACCTCTGCCTAGATTTCAGAAGATGTATGGAAATGCCTGGATGTTGAGGCAGAAGTTTGCTATAAGGGAAGGGCTCTCATGGAGAACCTCTCATAGGGCAATACGGAAGGGAAATGTGGGGTTGGAGCCCCCACACAGAGTCCCTATTCGGGCACCACCTAATGGAGCTGTGAGAAGAGAGCCACTGTCCTCCAGACCCCAGAATGGTCAATCCACTGACAGCTTGCACCATCTGCCTGGAAAAGTCACAGACACTCAATACCATCCATGAAAGTAGCCAGGAAGGAGGCTGTGTCCTGCAAAGCCACAGAGGCAGAGCTTCCCAAGACCATGGGAACTCACCTCTTGCATGAGCATGACCTGGATGCGAGACCTGGAGTCACAGGAGATCATTTTGGAGCTCTATCTAAGATTTGATTGCCCTGCAGGATGTCAGACTTGCCTGGGGCTTGTAGCCCCTTTGTTTTGGCCAATTTCTCCCATTTAGAGTGGGTATACGCATGCCTCAACCCACACTGTATTTAGGAAGAACTAACTTGCTTTGGATTTTACAGGCTTATAGGCAGAAGGGACTTGCCTTGTCTCAGATGAGACACTGGACTGTGGACTTTTGAGTTAATGCTGAAATGAGTTAAGATTTGGGGGGACTGTTGGGAAGGCATGATTGGTTTTGAAATGTGAGGACATGACATTTGGGAGGGGCCAGGGCAGAATGGTATGGTTTGACTCTGTGTCCTCACTCAAATCTCATCTTGAATTGTAACTCCCACAATTCCCATGTGTCATGGGAGGAACCCAGTGGGAGGTAATTGAATCACGGGGGTGGGTTTTTCCATGCTGTTTTTCTGATAGTGAATGAGTCTCATGAGACCTGATCGTTTTAAAAACAGGAGTTTCCCTGCACAAGCTCTCTTTGCCTGCCTCTATCCATGTAAGGTGTGACTTGCTTCTCCTTGCCTTCTTCCATGATTGTGAGGCCTCCCCAGCCATGTGGAACTGTAAGTCTATTAAACCTCTTTTTTTTTCCCAGTCTCAAATATGTCTTTATCGGCACCATGAAAACAGACTAATATGGGGAGCTCTGTGCTTACTTTGGTCCCACCCACCTAGGCTGAGTGTCATCTGCCATTCATCTCTGTGTTTGATCTCTTCCTGTCCCTTGGCTTAAGTGCTGAGATTCCCCTTGTCTCTGAGATGTAAGAACCAAGTGATCTTATCACCTAGATTTTTAATCAGAAACTCAAGAAAGAGTTAGATGGCCCCACATGATATGTATTTTTTAATTGCTTCCAGTTTGATCATGGGGCAGTCGTGGTTTTCCTGATGGGGTACATGGAGATTTTATTCCATTCTTGTTGATTTCCCTCTGGATGTCCCAAATCAGTAGGCGCAAGAGCTTTTCCACTTAGGATATTTAATTAATGAGGATGGAACTGGTAAAGAATGAACTCTGTGGCTGGCTAAAGGTTTTCCTATGGGAAATTAAGACCCACTAACTGGAAATGGTGAAAAGTGACAAGTTCAGAGGAAACTCAGCATAGTCATTAAAAATGTATCAAGTCCTATACAGTAAGCAGTTGACGCAGCACAGTCAAAGAAAAATAGCATCTCTAAGGTCTTGTTGGATACCGTCCATGTTGATTTTGGATAACGCCCAAATGTCTGTTTCTGGGAGAAAGACTGCTCTTAAACCTGAAATGCAGAACACTGGACATGCCAGATGCCTCATCATTTATGAGTTCCATGCAGACACTGATGCATGGAGGGTATAAGACATTCCAGTACCCTCTTTTCGGTGGGTTAGAGTGCTCCTGCAGATGATTCAGGAATGTGAGGTTTGAAACAGAGCCTGTGGGGAGAGTCCTGGAGTTACCAGTGCTGCCAGGGAAGGAGAAGACCATCCGAAAAGCAGTGGTCGGTATGTTAAGAATTGCATTATTATGTATTTATCTAAACGTTGGCAAGAATGCTGTTGTTTATGAATTATCAATTTCATTTTTGGGAAAGGGGGCTCCATTTTTAAAGATACTCTTTGCAAACATTAACCTGGCAAGACATTTTAAGTGACTCTTCTGTGAACAATTCCATGTTGTTTGGGAGGGAGAGAGAAACCCACTGCTAAACCGCATTCTTCCATGCAGGTTTTTCTTTCTAATAATTGATACTGAATGAAAGGAGAAGAGGGTTTGCCATGGGGTAAATGTAGTTTATTAAACACAGATGCAGTAAGGTCACAGTTAAAAAGAAGGAACAATACTGAGGCTTGCAGACAAGAGATAAGGGAACATGGAGAACAGAGGTCAAAGGGAGCATTTTGGAGGAGCAGGAAAACCCTCTAGTGATTAAGAGGATGGGTGGGATCAAAAGATACAGAAGACTAGCTTTTCGGAATTGAGTGTTTTCATTTCTCTGCTTTTAAAGAAGCATCACAAGGCCAGGGTTGATAGCTCATGCCTGTAATCCCAACACTTTGGGAGGCCGAGGCGGGAGGAGTTTGAGACCAGCCTGGACAACATAACGAGACCCCTATCTCTGCAAAAAATAAAAAATTAGCTGGGTATGATAGTGCATGCCTGTAGTCCCAGCTACTCAGGAGACTGAAGTGGGAGGTTTGCTTGAGCCCAGAAGATCGAGGCTGCAGTGAGCCATGATTGTGCTACTGCACTCCAGCCTGGGTGACAGAGTGAGACCCTGTCTCAAAAAAAAAAAAAAAAAAAAAAAAAAAAAGCACCGGGCATAGTGGCTCATGCCTGTAATCCTAGCACTTTGGGAGGCTGAGGTGGGTGGATCACCTGAGGTCAGGAGTTCAAGACCAGCCTGGCCATCTTGGTGAAACCCCATCTTTAAAAAAAAAAGCGCATCATGATACTCAGAAACAGGCAAGGGAGACTAAACACCCACCATTTATTAGACCCCTAATTTGTGCTGGATGCTAAGCTTCCTCTGGGTATGGGGCAGACACTCCAATTAGGGGCCCCAATTCCAGTAATTAAATGTGCTGAGCCAGGCACTACACTAAGTGTTAATGTATCTCCATCATCTCATTGGATCCTCACAACAACACTCCAGGTGAGATGAGGAAACTGAGACAGGAAATTTGCTCCTTACTGCACAGCCAGCAGAAAGAGAGGAAGGTCCACCTGGCTCCAGGGCCCCCGCTTCTTCTAGATGTCTATATCACCCTCAAAGCCTCAGATTGTATTGTGAACTAATTAACTAGTTGAGCAGAATGTTCCTGGAACACATGGCATAGAATTGTTATTGTCCTCCCAGCACTGATGAAGAAAATTAACTCGCAACAATATCAGTTGGAAATGGAGTCAGTTCCATTTCCACTTGATTTTATCCTTCCTTGATAGTTTTCTGAATAAAAGCCTGTTACTATTGCCCTGATTTCTCTTTGCCTCTACATTTTAAACAAATCTAGGGCAAGTCAGGAAGCAGGATGGATGCTTTTGATGCTATATTCCGAGGCACCCCTGGTCCTCCCCAGTGTGCCCAGCCTAAATTAGATGAAGTGGAATTGTTGCAAAAGGGCTAAAGGGGTCCCCATGGAGAGCAGATGGTGGTTGGGGTTATTTGAGGTTTCCTGTGGATATCCTCTGTCTCCCATTCACTTGCAGAGAACATTATGGGCTGTCTCAGTTCTATCGGGCGGGATCCCTCCCAGCCCTCCTCTCACAGCGTTCTAAAGTTTCCTTGTTTATGGGTGGAGATTTACATCAAATCCTCGTTCTTGGAACTCTGGAATACAGTCCTAAGTCTTTCTTGATACTTGGATTGCCTTGAATATACTTATTCTGTAACTGAGTAAGTACTTGGCATTTGGTAATACTGATTTATTATATAAATGACTTGCTGTATTGGGATTTGTTTTAATGGGATTTGGAGGGTGCCATTTTCCACTTCTGGCCTCTTTCTCTCATGTCATCAGATCTCTTAACTTCTGCTTGAGCTTTCACTCCGTGAAGAAGGGTGAGGAGTCTCCCAGACATCTCTGAGGCCATGCTGTCTGCATGGAACCAGGAGCTCCTGGTCTGTCTCTATCTCATTCACTTGTGTGAGTTTGCACCTTGCACAGGGCTGGCATGCCATAGGCCTCCAGTAAATATTTCCAGAGTAGGTGAGTCAATGGAAACTACATCCCATATGCTTTGACTATAATGTCCCTGGGCCCTTTCTTTGTCTCCACTGAATGAGAATCAGGTATTCACATGACGTCCCAAAATAATTGTTTCTTCTGGTGGCCAGAGAGTACTATGAGCTAGTCATAACACTTGTCTAGTTGTTGCGCAATTGATTTTTCACCAGTAAGGCAAGTATAAAGGGCTTGAATTTCATAATAAAACTGATTCTATTTCTTTTAAGCTGTGAGTCAACATCAGAGTATGGAGTGCTTGCTGAACTTGCTTCCTCTTCTTGTGTCTAAGCCAGACCAAGTCCTAGCTCAAGTCAACTCGAAGGAAGCAAGACTCAGCTCACGCTTCAGGGCAGCACAGCACCCCTAGGTTTATTTGGCTGCTGGGGGATGATGGGCTTCATTATCAGGGACTTTTCTAAGAATTAAAGTTTTATCTAGAATTGTGTTTATCCCAAATTGTTTTTAACTTAACCATTTTGGTGAAAGCATTTAAAATAAATGGATGACATGTTACCCCACCTCTTCAAAAAAATGTGTGCCAAATATAATTTAAGCCCTTTTGGATATTTGAGGTTCATCTTTATGGGCAGAGAATCACAGTGTTTCTATCAAAAAGGCAACAGCATCAAGGAACCACTGTGGCCAGCTTTATTTGTCCCTATATTAATCTGTGATATGCAGAGTCCTTTCTTTTCTCAGATGTCCCTTTGTGCTGAGATCAAGGGGCCCTTTCTAGCAGGGGTGCACAGCAAGATCTCCTAGGAAACTAAAAAAATGTATAACTGCCTCAACTACTTGACTGAGCTTTTTATTCAGTAGATCTGAGGTAGAGCCTTGGTAGCGCCATTTGAAACAAACACCAGAATTTCCTGATGTGATCCTGATTTTTGCTCTTCCTTGGGGGTCAGTGTTATAGTCAACATATCTTCTGCTTCTTCTAATCAGCTATCTTATTTTATTTTTTTCAGATATTTGGGTGAAGACCCAAGAAGGGCCTCTTTTTTTCCCAGTAAGTTAGAGCAGTTATTCTCAAACTTGTTCAGATGGTCTAAAAGTTGAAAAACTAAAGCTGGTTTTTTTTCTATTCTCTCACTCGACAACAGTCAACACAGAAGGTTTCTGTGACCAGATGTGTGAGGGTGTTATCCCACATATCAAGTGAGCTGGTGTCCTCTGCAGCAGACATCAGCTGCATGCCTTCCAGTTCAGTTCAGTTCTGACACCATCTATTTGGAGATAGCGTCAGATCATACAGGTCAAGGGCCTGGTCCCTAACCTGCTCCCCCACCTTCAAGTGCCAATTGCAAGCTCCATGTTTGACCTGTGCTTCTGACTGACTAGCTATAAATTGGATCCCTCCTTGGGTTTGATTACTTTGCTAGAGTGCCTCACAGAACTCAGGGAAACACTTAGCTTTACTGGTTTACTGTAAAGGATATTACAAAGGATACAGATGAAGAGATGCATAGGATAACACCTCTAGGAAGAGGTGTGGAGTTTCCAAACCCTTTCCAGGGTGAACCACCATCCAGGAATGTTTATGCGTTCAGCTATCTGGAAGCTCTCCAAACCGTGTCCTTTTGGATTTTTATGGAGGCTTTTTTATACAGACACGACTGATTAAACCATTGGCCATTGGTGAGCAACTCAGCCCTCAGCCCCTTTCCCCTCTCTGGAGGTTGAGGTGTGGGACTGTAAGTCCCAACTCTGTAATCCTGCCTTGGTCTTTCTAGTGGCCAGCCCCATTCTGAAACTACGTAGGGGCTGCCAGTCAACAGTCAACTCTAACAGAAAAAAGATCACATTAGAGATTCTACAGATTTTAGGAGTTATACGTTAGGAACCAAAGGCCAAATATGTGTTTTATAATACATATGGTGAGATGCTTGAATTCTTAGTCCTCCTTGCAAAATACAATGAAACATAAAAAATTGTTCTCTTGTAAAAACTAGGAACAATTTTATTAGCAGTATGTATGACCATGTTTTCTGTATGATCTTAGTCATAGCCCTTTACTTGCAAATTTTAGGAACTCACTTGAATTAGGTCAAGACAAACTGTAGATTGTATTATCAGGGTACATACTCGGGTAGTTTATGGAACTGCAGGGCAGGAAGCAAATTTGAAATTCACAAGAGTTCTAAGCCAGAAAGTGGAAAATCAGCAAGAATTGGCAGCCGTTTTTTCGGGCTCTTGCCTTTGCTGCTTCCTTTAGCTTTTGACTTATGCTTTCTGCTTCTCCCCTTTCTTGGCAGCTCATGGCCACCCCTCAGCCCCTGAATTTTTGTTCCGTCAGTTGAAACAACTAACAATGAGTGCCCACTGTTTCTTAATCCCAAGTTGCATTCCCGAGAGAATCTGATTGGCTAAATGTGGGGGTCAGATGTCTATTCCTTGTCCAGTCAGGTGAATCTTGGGGGCTTGGATCCAGCAGCACAAACATGGCTGCCCCACGAAGTACTCAGGGAAAGGGAGTAGGGGATATTTTATTGTACCTCCTAGCATTAACCCTCCTTCCCATACACCCAGAGATGCCTCTGCCCAGTAGAACCAGCTGTCTTGGTTCATCTTGTTAGTTCATCTTGTGTTGCTATAACAGAATACCTGAGACTGGGTAATTGATAAAGAAAAGAGGTTTCTTTAGTTCATAGATCTGTGGGCTGGAAGTTCAAGGGCATGACCCTGGCTTCTGGCAAGGGCTTCTGTGCTTCATCTTAACATGGTGGAGAAAGTCAAAGGGGAAGCAGACAGGCATGAACCCCAGGAGCATTCTGGCTTTGTAACAACCCACTGTCAAGGGAACTGATCCTTTCCCATGGAAACTAGTCCAGTCTCACCAAAGCGAGAACTCACTCAATGCCACGGGAATGGCACCAGGCCATTCATGAGGGATCTGCCCCCATGACCCAGACACCTCCCTCTAGGCCCCACCTTCCACCACCACCACACTGGGGATCAAATTTCAGCATGGATTTTGGTGGGAACATACTCAAACCATAACCAAACAATAGCAGCGGCCATCTTATTGACTGCCACAAACCGTATTACCCATCCCTTCCGGGAGAACAGTCAAAGTCCTGTTGAGCTGCAGCACACAGAGGCTCATGTTCCCCAGATATGAATGCCCACCAGCTGCCATTTGTGGACTAAGCAATCAGATTAGACCATGCACAACACATCCAGTATACAATACCGGAAAAAAAAAACAAGACAATCGCACAAAACCTTTCCTCTTTAGAAAAAGGAATGGGGTAGAGGAACCCCTGTGCATCTCTCATCTAGTTATTAGCTATTAGTAATGAGCATATAATGAGGGGCAGAGGAAGAGGAAATGGGACTCTTTAAATCCAGACCTACTCAAACTAACATAAGCAAACAAGAATTCATCACAAGGGTCCAGCTCTCTCTCTGTTCTCAGTGTTCCAGGGCAGGAACTTCCCTTCTGGGGAGGGGATGACTCTGTGTGCCTCTCTCTGGGCCTGCATCTCATGCATCTGCCTCACATGTTTCTGTCTGTGTTCCATGTGCCACACACTCATCTATGGGTTCCTCATAGACTTTAAAATGTAAATTCAGAAACCTGGATGTTACCAAGTACCACTGGGGCCACACGTCATTTTAGATAACACATAGAAGACAGTGTTATTGTCTTAATGGCTATTTCATGGGCATTATTTATTTCAATTTTTATTTATTTAAATGGCACACAAAAATACTCTGATTTCTTGACTCTCATTGCTTAGGGTGAAGTTAAGTCAAAGTTTTGAAGTGCTGTAATTTATATAACAATATTAAGCACGTGACCACCCATGCTGAAGATCTGTGTGGCCACATCACTGAGGAAGCCCTCTGGAGACTGTGGAAACCCCATCTACGGCTGGGCGTGGTGGCTCACACCTGGGAGGCCAAGGCAGGTAGATCATCTGAGGTCAGGAGTCCGAAACCAGCTTGGCCAACATGGTGAAACCCCATCTCTGCTAAAAATACAAAAATTAGCTGGGCTTGGTGGCAGGCACCTGTAATCCCAGCTACTTGGGAGGCTGAGGCAGGAGAATCACTCGAACCCGGGAGACAGAGGTTGCAATGAGCCAAGATTGCGCTACTGCACTCTATCCTGGGCCATGGAGTGAGACTCCATCTCAACAAGAAAAAAGAAAAGAAAACTCCATCTACATTGCATTTGGAATGGAATTGTCCCCCTTTATTGCTTTCTCTCTCATTCCCAAGGAGTACTAGGACTCTACTCCAAATCTTTAGAAAATAATTTTGTATTTACCTTTGAAATTAAAAAACAAAATCACCTATTAATCAGAGTGACCACTTATGTTTTTGTGTGATTCTTCCCACACACTATGTGTATGGTTGTTAATAAAGCTGAGATGAGACATTTTTAAATATGTTAGTCCATTCTACTTTCTCAGTAAGTAGAGTTTTCTCAGTGCAGTTGAACTTTCACGAGGGATGTTCAGGATTGCGTGTTGCCTCTGACATTGTTATGAGCAACTGCAGGTGTAAAGGCTATCAGTCATGGAACTCTTCACCCTTATTCAAGATACCCCTTGGTGGCTTTGTAAATGTCCTAAATAAACTCTGCTGCGTCTCGTTTCTTGTTAATGGCCTCTTTGATCTGCAAGTTGAGTATATGAAAAATTCCAAGAAAAATAGAATGTTCGTGGATTTGGTGCCAGGAGACTGAAGGTTGATTTGTCCCTAGATTGAGTTATTAGAAAGGTGTTTCTGGCTCAACAATTAGCCGTATCTATAGCATCAAGTTTCCCATTTGGGACAACTAGGGAGAAAATTGTTGATTATTTAGACAAATGTTGAGGGCTCTAGATGAAGGTCATTGCTATTCCACAACAAAGTAAACCCTGCATAATTGAAGCAGCAAGCCAGCAGCAACCACCTTAACCACATAGCAGATAAATAGACAATAGGTGGTTGAGATGTTCACAGAATTCTTCACGGGGATCTGGGACCTCTGCTCGAGGGGGAGGGTCCCAAAGCCACATCCTTTCTCATACCAAACTAACATAATTTTTTCTTCCAGGGCAAGCAGTGCAGACAGTTTCAAAGTTATACATATTTAACTTTGACATACACACAAGACTCACATCTTCCCTGATGGAGACTAAGAACACGGCTAACCACACAGCTCTGGCTTCTTCTCAAGCTGCTGTTCTATTTGCACATCACCTAAGGCTCAGCTTGCTCCTGCCCTTCCCTTCACAAGCCAATATTAAAATTAATTGCATGTTCTGTGTTAGGAAGCACCTGAGGCCAGAATAAAGGTTTTTTGGAGTCCATCCCACTTTGGAGTTAATAGCATAGATAATCTACACTTGGGTGATTAGGTTTGGCCACAGTAAAAAAATAAATAAATGAAACTAAAAATATCTTCATTTAGGAACCTTGATGCAAACAAGCGAGTCCCTGTTTCCACCCAAGAAACTCCGTAGTAGGTACTGTGGCTGCATTTTGGTGACTTGTTTATCACTGGCCAATTCTCAAAACTCAGCAACGTTGGCCCTAATGAAATCTAACTAGAAGCTGATTCTGCATGAAATTATATTCGACAAACCACATTCTGGCTGGTACTGGTGACCTCAGGGACATAAGGCCTTCTTCTGTTTGCTGGAGAGAACATTGCCTACCTAACAGCAGAGGAAGGCCTAATCAGTCCCAAGGATGTTAGGTGTGAAGCAGTGAGTTGAACAAAGGAGAAGAGTAATTTCTTCAGATTAGTAGCGGTTATTTTTATAGCTTTGATTTGTCCACGTGAAACAGTGGAATGATTTTTAAAAATAGTCTGAAGAGCTGCCACTTTTAAAATTGTATTTGCATTTCAGCACTAGGTTGGTTTGTGCTTTATTTTTTTGAAATGGGGCCTTGCTTTTCGCCCAGGCTGGAGTGCAGGGGCATGATGACATCTTACTGCAGCCTCGAACTCTTGGGCTCAGTGATCCTCCCACCTCAGCCTCTCAAGCAGCTGGGACCACAGGTGTGTGCCACCATGCCTGGCCAATTGTTTTTTTTTTTGTTTTTGTTTTTGTTTTTTTTTTTTTTGCAGAGGCAGGGTTTCACTATGTTGCCCAGGCTGGTCTTGAGCTCTTAGGCTCAAGGAATTCTCCCGCCTCAGCCTCCCAAAGTGCTGGGATTAGAAGGTGAGCCACTGTGCCTGGCCAGCACTAGATATTTGAGTCAAGCAGACGCTTCGACATTCTTTACCACTAACGAGGCTGCAGTCTGTGATGGAATTCTGTCATTCAAGGTGCTTTAATCCCCTGTTCTGTTTCTCCGTCTGTGACATGGGGTGATAATCACACCTCACAGAGTTGTTCTGAGGAGTGGAGCAGGTGACATAGGCAGGTGTTTGGAACCATGTCTGCCTCACAGTGGGCACGAAATACGTTTTTGCCCCTGTTTAGTCTCTCAAATTGCTTCTGACACCAAATGGGCAGGAGATTTTGATTCTCTGAAATCTTGATCTGAAGTCCCAGTACGTCTCCACTCTTATACCTTGTCCCAGACCAGTATGTTGTCTTCGTATGGCAAAACCAATACTTAGACGAGGGGGCAGGGGCATTACATGCAGAAATTCTCCCACTGGGTGGGACACGGGAGAGGGATACAAGACTACAAATTGGGTTCAGTGTATACTGCTCCAGTGATGGGTGCACCAAGCTCTCACAAGTTGGCCAGGTGTGGTGGCTCACACCTGTAATCCCAGCACTTTGCAAGGCTGAGGCAGATGGATTGCCTGAGCTTAGGAGTTTGAAACCACCCTGGGCAACATGGTGAAACCCCATTTCTTCTAAAATACAAAAAAAAATAATAATAATAACCAGGCATGGTGGTGTGCACCTATAATCCTAGCTACTCAGGAGGCTGAGGCAGGAGAACCATTTGAATCTGGGAGACAGAGATTACAGTGAGCCAAGATCGTGCCACTGCACTCCAGCCTGGGCGAGAGAGCAAGACTCCTTCTCCCAAAAAAAAAAAAAAAAAAATACAACCTCACAAGTCACCACTAAAGAACTTTCTCATGTGACCAAATACTACCTGTTCCCCTGAAAATCTATGGAAATAAAAAATTTTTAAAAAGAAGTCCCCCCATCGAAATGGACTCCTCCAGATCTATAGGGGCTCCAGGAATTCCCTTTAAGGTGGAATGTACAGCTGTGATATAGAGCTGGTAACACCACCAGCCAGCATACAGAAAGTTCAGTGGCTGCAGACTCAGCTCATAACTCTCCTATCAACTACAGCATCTTCATTAATTGATGAAAATTGAAGCTTAGAAGAATCAAGTAAGAATCTTGTCTGAGCTGCAAAGCCGGGTGGCAAAGGCAGGATTCGATCCTGGATGACTGTACTCTGGAACCCATCATCTCCATCCCTATCCTACACAGCCACTTTCAGAATGTTGTCTTCTCTCCTGTCCCCTTCCTGGTTATTGGGAGTCAATGACATGGACAGTAGAGTCTCTTCCATGACCCCCTACGAAATTCGTTCCATTATTCCTCGTAGCCTTTAGGAAGTGGTGCTTTTCCACAGAGCTTCTCAATCAGTGTGGCTGTGCTGTCTTAGATGTTAACACTGACTTTCATTCTTTTTTTTTTTTTTTTTTGAGATGGAGTCTTGCTCTGTTGCCTGGGTGGGCATGCAGTGGTGTGATCTCGGCTCACTGCAACCTCAAGTGCTTGGGTTCAAGCGATTCTCCTACCTCAGCCTCCTTGGTAGCTGAGACTACAGGTGCGTGCCACCACACTTGGCTAATTTTTTGTGCCTTTAGTAGAGACAGGGTTTCACCATGTTAGCCAGGATGGCCTCGATCTTCTGACGTTGTGATCTGCCTGCCTCAGCCTTCCAAAGTGCTGGGATTACAGGCATGAACCACTGCGCCTGGCCAACACTGACTTTCTATCTCCCTGTGTGGTTGCTGTCTTCCAGTTGAGTTGCCAACCTTTCATCTAAGGTATTAGACATTAGATTTGGGGGAATTTTAGTTCTGTTAACATTCTGGGAATTTTTCCCCCAACTTTTATTTTAGATACAGGAGGTGCATGTGCATGTTTGTTACATGGATATATTGTTCTCAGGTAGTAAGTGTGGTACCCAATAGGTAGTTTTTCAACCCATGCCTCCCTCCCACTCAAATAACAGCCATAAACATAGGAATAACAGATACTGCAGACTACTGTATCTGTTATTCCCATGTTTATGTCTGTGGGTGCTCAGGGTTTAGCTCCCACTTATAAGTGAGAACATGCAGTATTTGGTTTTCTCTTCCTGTGTGTAGTGTATATACTTCCATTCACGTTGCTGCAAACAACATGATTTTGTCCTTTTTTAAGGCTGTGTAGTATTCCATGGTGTATATGTATGATGCCACATTTTCTTTATCCAGTCCACTGTTGATGAGCACCTAGGTTGATCCCATGTCTTTGTTGTTATGACTGACAAGGTGAGGAACATACAAGTGCATGTATCTCTTTGGAAAATGATCTGTTTTCCTTTGGGTGTATACCTAGAAATAGGATTGCTGGGTGGAATGGTAACTCTAAGTTCTTTGAGAAATCTCCACACTGCTTTCCATGGTGGCCGAACTAATTTACATTCCCACCAACAGTGTTCCCTTTTCTCTGCAGCCTCGCCAGCCTTGAGGGATTTTAAGGGCAATCTGAGTTATTTTATCCAGGACCTTTTCCCATGAAAAATAATGCAGGTATTTTTGGAGGTTGAAACATACATGAAAACTAGAGCATCCTGTCCACCCCAGAGAGACAGACAGCTTTTTTTTTCCTTGGGGGATAGAGTTTCGCTCTTGTTACCCAGGCTGGAATGCAGTGGCGTGATCTCGGCTCACTACAACTTTCACCTCCCAAGTTCAAGCGATTCTCCTGCCTCACCCTCCCGAGTAGCTGGGATTATAGGCTCCTACTATCACGCTGGCTAATTTTGTATTTGTAGTAGAGACAGGGTTTCACTATGTTGACCAGGCTGGTCTTGAACCCCTGACCTCAAATGATCTGCCCGCCTCAGCCTCCCAAAGTGCTGGGATTATAGGCATGAGTCACTGCACCAGGCCCAGACAGGTTCTTTTTCTCTCCTTTGTGGACCAGAGAGATCTCTAAGTGCCTCTCCTGCCTCTAAAGACTTTGCCTTTTCTTCCACTCTCAGCGGCTCAGTGAAGCACAGGCCATACCCCAATGTGTCAGCTCAATCTCTAGGTTCCTGAAGACCCTGTCTTTGCCTCTTCACATTCCTGTTGGGCAGGAGTCAGCCTCTCTTGCCTCTTTTTCTCTCCCAATCTTCCCCCTTTTCTGACAACTCACTCATCTCACTCCTCCACCCGATTTTCCTTTGACCTGAATTTTTCTCTTCTCAGCCAAGCCTCCTCATCTTGTTCTTCCTCAGGGACACTTTGGAATAAAAGCCTGGCATGACCCTGAGTGCCTCCTCCTTCTGTGCAGGCCTTTGGGTCCCTCCCTGCATTCCTGCTGGGTGTCAGGAACTGAGTGGTTTCTGGGCTTTCTCTCCAGACCCTTTCTCCCCACTTAAAACAGTCACATTTATTATTTTCACGGAGACTCTCTGAAATCTGTGATCATATAGGCCACTCTGATGAGTTTCTGGAAACTTCACTGAAATCACACATTCTCTAGAGATGGTTTTCTTTCTTGGCACATCAGTACCCAGATGGCAATAAGACACCTTGTCCCTGCCACACATGCATTTCTATCTTTGGGGACTCTTGGAATTTGCTTGATAATAGTATCTTTTTTATGTCTTTGAAGCCTTTGTGATCACTTGATGAATCCTGCCAGAATTGTCTCACAAGGGTGATGTACATTCTGTTTCTATCCTTGGCCACATGTCCTCCAGGGATGGTCAGATTAAGCCCAAGGGAGACACCACCCTACCCAGGTTGGGCAAGGAAGGTAGAAGAGTCTCAGGAAGTCCCTTTTCTTGTGAGGTGTCATTGTCTTGAATGTGGGGATCAGCTACTTTCTTTTCTTTTTTTTTTTTTTTTTTTTTTTTGAGATTGAGTCTTGCATTGTCACCCCAGCTGGAGTGGTGCAATGGCACAATCTCAGCTCACTGCAACCCCTGCCTCCCAGGTTCGATTATCCTGCCTTAGCCTCCTGAGTAGCTGAGATTACAGGCGTCTGCCATCACATCCAGCTAATTTTTTTGTATATTTAGCAGAGACAGGGTTTCACTATGTTGGCCAGACTGGTCTCAAACTCCTGACCTCATGATCCACCCACCTTGGCCTCCCAAAGTGCTGGGATTACAGCCACCACACCCGGCCAGAAGGAGGTTTTCTATGGAAACAAGGAGATCTGCAGAGACCTGGGCAGGCTAAGCCGGCAGTGCTGGTGGCAGGAGGCCAAGTCCTGGTTGGGTCTGAATTCTTGGGTGTCTGCTTCTTCTGACACTAGTGGCATGATCTCAGCTCACTGCAACCTCCGCCTGCTCTGGAGTGGGACCCAGGATTTTGCATTCCAGGTGATGCCACTGCTGCTGGTCTGGGGCCACACTTTGAGTAGCAAGGACATAAGTCACATAGTGCCTCCTGAGCTAAGTGTCTGTGGATTCAGGGCATGTGTTTCTAAAGTGGGGTGTCTTTGATAGCCACATACTGTTGAATCTCCTGTGGTGCTTGTCAAAAATGCACATCCCTGGTCAGGTGCAGTGGCTCACACTTATAATCCCAGCACTTTGGGAGGCCGAGGTGGGTGGATCACCTGAGATCAGGAATTCGAGTTACCCCTCTGACCTTTAGTAGAAACCTGTCTCTACTAAAAATACAAAAATTAGCCAGACTCTGCCTCAAAAAGAAAATTATGATACTATTATGAAATTTGTAGACATCTCTAGATCCTATGGATCTTTACAAGACAAAGCTCGTTCTCTATCCAAATCTCAGATTCTATGCAAGTCAAGAAACTGTCCTGGGGTGTCAGATAGAGCTTGGAGAGTTGGCCACCCACTGAGGTTCTGGAAATTTTCTATTTCTTGACTGGGTATTGGTTACAAAGATGCTCAAGCCAGTTATACATTTATTCACTTTTTCCCAAATGTATGTTACATTTCACGTATACACAGAGAAGAGGACCTCTCCTTACTGACTTTAGGAGATGTGTTGATTAGCTCAGGGAAAGTGAGGGGAATTGTCAGTTGCTCCTCAGTCCCCATTATCTTATTTCCCAGCTGTGCCCTTTTTCTGTGAATTTCATTGATTCTAGTCTGGCAGTGAGAGAGAGCGTCAGGGAAGACAGTGAAATGTTTCCTTTTGTTGTCCTGAGACCAAGCAGAGAGAGGTTGACCTGCACTTCTTTGGAGAAGGTTATCTGGGGCATCTGGAGAAGGGGCTGAGCCCTTCCATCTCTGGATGCAGAATGTCCCTCTTGTCCCTCCCCATGACATCACTGCCCCAGATGGCTTGGCCACAACAATAAAACCTCTTGCCCTCTGTGCAGGCAGTTGCTTACCATAAAGTATTACAGCTCAACGTTCTCTTGTGACTGTTTTTTACCTAAATACATAAGGTGGCCGATTTCTTCAGGTGAATCAACTTCTCTGGTAATTTTCTGGCCTCACCCCTTCCACGCATCCCTCACAGCTGGAAAATAAGATAATGGGGATTGAGCAGCAACTAACAAGAGAGGGTCCAATCCTCCTGGGGAGTCTAAGGATCCTAGGCTAGTTCAGCAGAAAATCAGCCTTGGGGCTGGCCCCACCCTGACCTTAGATCCCAATTCTGGAAGCTAGTACGTCTTCTCTTAGACCAAACCTCTGCCCTAGTGCCATGTCTGGTCCCCGTGTCTTTGCCTGGAATTCAGCCAGACATCCTGCTCCGCTGGTTCTCCTTGGCCTTTCTTCCCTTTGGCTCACATTCCTGCAATGTCCTGCATATCTCTGGGGATGTCATTTACATTGTGTTCTGTGGGTAAGGCAGTGCTACTGACATGCGGGGACTAGCACCCACCAAGTGAAGCTTTTAAAAAGTTTTGTTTTTTTTTTTAATGAAACAGATCATTTCACTCACTTGACTCATCATCTATTCTTGCTCTGCTGGTTCATGTGTGAACACAAACATCCAGAAGAACTGGATGAGCAATGCAGTCGATTCATCCCCGCCAGTAGAGCATCTCTAGAGTATCTGAGAAGAGCCATTCAGTTTTCCATGGCTCAGCTAAAAACAATGTAAATCATCAATCTTGTAGTCGTCACTGCAAATATAATTGGTAGAAATAATACAAAAGGAAACACAAAAGTTAAAATTGCAAGTGATAAATTTGTTGTAAATGAGACACTACAGAAAGTAAACTGGGAAAGTTGAAAAGTGCAACAATTGAACTGCAAAAAACAAAATGTGTTAGAAAAATCAAATGAAATAAAAGCCACGGAAGGAAAAATGAACATGGTAAAATTGATTTTTTTTAAGCAATAGAAGAATCAGATCTTGGCAAAATCTGGATATGCAGAATTTAACTCAGGAAAATTGATCTTGGTGAAATGTGATCATCAAAGGAAACACAGATTGTCAAAAACCATGATGGACAGCATTCATATAGACAAAATGTAATTGATGAACAAAATATTTTTGGTAAAATTTACTGTAAAAAAAAAATTCTGTTGAAAAGATTTGTTTTATTTTTGCTCTGTTGCCCAAGGCGGAGGGCAGCTGTGCTCTCACAGCTCATTGCAGCGTCTTCCTTCTGGCTCAAGCAAGCCTTTCACCCCAGCCTCCTGAGTAGCTGGCACCACAGGTGTATGCCACCCTGCTCTGCTAATTTTTTGTAGGCTAGGCTAGTCATGAACTCCTGAGCTCAAGCAATCTTCGCTCCTCAGCCTCCCAAAGTGCTAGGATTACAGGCGTGAGCTAATGCACCTGGTTGAAAAGGTTTTTGGTTTTTTGTTTTTTAATGGAAAAACATGATACTGGTTTACTTGCATGGAAAAAATATTCGAAGAATTAAAGTGGCTTGTAATGGAACTCACTGAGGAAAATACTGTCTCAATAAAAATTCTTCAGTGGTAAAATTTAGACAAAAATACATACTCATATTCATAAAGACAAAACAAAAATGTTTTTAAGTTTAAAGCACCAACTGAATTAAACAGGGTGTTTGAACATGGTGGGATACAAATGAAATCTGATGACTAAATCAATGCACCATCTTTGACTGGATCCTGGAGCAGAAAAAAGATGCTGATGAAAAAATTGGTGAAATCCAAATGAAGTCTGGAGTTCATTGGGTGGTAATGTACTAATGGTGGTGTTCTGAGTTTTGACCCATGTGCTGTGGTAATGTAAGATGTTAACATTAGAAGAAACAAAGAGGGGCCAGGTGTGGTGGCTCTCACCTGTTATCCCAGCACTTTGGGAGGACGAGGTGGGCTGATCACTGAGGTCAGGTATTTGAGACCAGCCTGAACAACATGGTGAAACCCCATCTCTACTAAAAATACAAAAATAAGCCAGGTGTGATGTCATGTGCCTGTAAACCCAGCTACTTGGGAGGCTGAGGCAGGAGAATTGCTTGAACCCAGGAGGCAGAGACTGCAGTGAGCCAAGATCACACCACTGCACTCCAGCCTGGGCAACAGAGTGAGACTCCATCTCGAAAGGAAGGAAGGAAGGAGGGAGGGAGGGGGGGAGGGAGGAAAGACGGACTTTCTGTATTATCTTTGCAACTTTTCTGTAAGTCTAAAATTATTCCCCAAAATATAGTGGAGTCAAAATGCCCTAGACCAAAGAAAAAAGCAGACACAAACTTTCACTGCAGCTCTTCCTTGAATACCTTGGCTCACTTCCCAGTGGATCCCCTTGGCTGTGCCAATTTATTTCCAATTGCTAGCTAGAGCATCATAGTTGTTGCCACTCTTCCCTTCACCATCCTTTGTGGACTTGTGTGTACTTCCAGCCACCAGCCTCTCTCTCTATCCTCAGGCTCCAGACAGTTTCCTATTGTTCTCCCTGCATCCAGACCCCCTTGGACTTCCCTGGGTGTAGACCAGGGCACTCAAACTTGGCTGCACATTGGAATCACCTGAAGAGCTTAAACAACTACTGACGTCTGGTTGCCGCCCGTGGACATTCTGATTTAAGTGGTCTTGGGCATCACCTGGGCTTTGGGATTTTAAAAACCTCCCCAGGTGATTTTAAGGGACAGCCACGTTTGAGAAAATGGTGTCAACCTAACTAGAAATTCTGTTGGTCCTGGAAAAGCCAGACCTTCCTCATTCTCAGGAACATGGAGGTCACCTGCGTTCTAAGGTAGATGCCCGTGCATGTATATTGCTCCCACTGGTTTTTCATGTATGCTAATTACAGCCTCCGGGCAGGGATTTTGTTCCATGCATCTTTGGGTCTCCACCACCAGGAGGTGCACACTCCTGGTCCTCTGGGTGTTCCTGTGCATCATCCTTGATAATGAGACCTAAATTGTTAGTTTCTCTCCTGAAAACAGATGGCAGTGGCTGTCCTGAGGGATTTCATTGCTAGTTGAGCATCACCGGTGCTCACCAGGTAGCAGCGTTGCAGTGCGGGTTTCCCATTCTGCTAGGTAGCCCTGCTTTCTGCCTGCAGGTGCAGGTTCACCTCTTGGAGTGCCCTCCAAGTGTGGCCTGGGCAGACCCGACTCTCTTGTTTGCGCTTAAATCCAAAGTCAGATCCAAATCACTTGACTTCTACCAACCCAAGGCAGATTCTGGCATCCAGAAGGAATTGCACCTTCAAAATTTTGGGACTGGGACCTGGTTTCATTTCAGCTTCTGATGTAAATGGTTCCAAACACAGAAAGGAGTTTTGGGGGTTCATCGTTTTGGGGTTTTGATGGTTGCTTTGTTTATAACAGCAGTAGATAGGCCCTAACCCAGAACGACTGAGTGTGAATCTCTGAAGGGTAATTACTGGGGATCTGAGTTTTAAACGTTCCTCAGATGATTCTGGAAGAGCCAGCCTGCTGCTGCTGGTCATTGGGCTCCACTGGGAACTGCATCACCACAAAGCACCAAGGGCCCTGATTTAGAACTGTGGGATCCTCAAGAAAAGGATCTCCTGTGAAATTGACAAGTCATACCCAAGCCTCATTCTGGAGAGTTGGACTCAGAAGGTTCCAGGTGGTGCTAAACATTTATTTGTGTGTTTTATAAACTCCACAGTCAATTCAGATGTCTGATCCAGGGGCCCTTTCTGTAAAGGGCCAGCCAGCAAATATTTTAGGCTTTTGCAGACTATATGGTCTCTGTTGCAACTGCTCAACTTTGCGACTGTAGCCAGAAAGTAGCCATGAGTTTACATCAATGAACATGCATGGCTGGGTTCCAATAACATGTTATTTAAAAACAAACAAACAAACAAACAAAAACGGGCCAATCTAGATTGCGGGCCATAGTTTGTCCACCCTGATAAAACCACCTGGGGAGCTATAAAGTGTTCTGCTATGCCCAGGCCAATTAAATAAGAATCTCTGTGGATGGTGCCCAAGCATTGGTATTCATTAAAAGTTCTTCAGGTGATTTCTCAATCAGCCAGGATTAAGAACCACTGCTGCAATGCATGGCCATTGCACTGCTCATTCTCAGGAGCAGCATCTTGCTCTTATACAGCGTTGAAACTGCTCCAGAGAGTTCTGTGTTTCTTTGTATGTTTGTTTGCTTGCTTTGTTCTCATTAAATGGAATTATTTCAAGCATATTGTGCTAGGCCTGCCGGCCAAAAAAACATTTATTGGGATTTGACCCATATACAGTCAGGGGTTAAATCTTAAGTGTACAGCTTGATGAATTTTTACATTTATTGTTTGCATTCTTCTACACATATACCATAGCCATGTAGCCACACAGATCGAAACAGAACACTCAAAGGAGTCCTTTTCTCTCTTCCCAGGCAATAGTCTCCTGAAGATGTCTGCAACCTGCCTTTAAATCTGTCTTCTCTCTGAATGGATGTCACCAAGTATTTGGCAGTTTGCCCATAAATATTCTTGGCATTATAGGGGGCAAAACCAAGCATGGCTGTGGTTGACATTTTCTGTTGCACAGTTTAGTTATAAACTATTGCACAGTTATAGCCATTTTCGGTAGCTAAGGCAGGAAGCAATGTGTGCCTTGTGGGCCCACGTACTTCGGGGGACAACGAGGCCTGTCAAGCAGCAAGCACCCTCTAAGCAGCAGTCCCCACCCAGCTAGGTCAGCTCCCAAACCTCCATGGAGGCTTTGGGAAAGGAAGAAAGCTCCGGTGGATTTAGACTGCTCATTACCCACACAGCAGGCAGCATGAACTTCAGGTTTGCAAAAGTTCCCCTTGCCCCACAATTCCCATGGAGGCCACGCACAGCAAACCAGACCAATGCTGCGTACCTCACGGGTCTGTGTCACCACTGCTCAGGGAATCCCCCGTCTTATAAGGGGTTGTAAGCAAATGTGCTCACCTTTTCTTCCCCTGGGAGATATTACTCTTATTTTTTAAATTGAGGTGAAATGCATACACATAAATTAACCCTGTCAAAATACAGTAATTCCCCTCTTTAGAGAAAATACACCAAGACCCCATGTGAATGGTTACTCCTCATTTGCTCTTCCCTTCAGCCCCTGGCAACCACCAACTTGTTTTCTTTCTGTCTGGATTTATCTATCCTAGACAGTTCTTACTAAATGGAGTCCTTCAATATATGACTTTTTGTGTCTGGCTCCTTTTCTTACCCACACAACAGGTGGGCTCGATTGCTTGGCTAGTGACAGTTCAATGACTATAACCAAGGAGGACTTAACGAAGAGACTTTATTACTTGCAGCAAGTAAGGAGAACACCACGATAGCTCCCAAAGCAGTGCCTCCACAAATAATGGTGAAAACAGGGCTTTATTGGGCTGGTAGCTGAGTCATTGTATCTAAAAGTGAATGTAGTGAAGGCACAGTCACTGATCATGCTTCTGCATATAGGAAATGGTGAATAAGCAAGCTCCTCCCTGGGAGGAGAGTTTAGTGTGGTAATGAGGGGCGTTGGGCAAAGTTCATTACCAACTCAGGCATCTCTAGATCCAACTCATTTTTGTTTCCTAGGGCTGAGTTTCTTCCTGGAACTTTTTTGAAACATCAAGAACTTAAGATGCAACAGTTACAAGTGGGTGCTTTTTCACAGTGCATACACCAAATTCCGGGATTCTGGGTTACACTTTCACTTAGCTTAATGTTTTCAAGGTTTATCCACATTGTAGCATGATTCAGTGCTTTATAATTTATGGACATGTGAGTTTCCACCTTTTGGCTATAATGAATAGTGCTGCTGTGGACATTCGTATACACGTATTTGTTTGAGTACTTGTTTTCAATGTTTTTGGATATTTAAGAGTAGAATTGCTGAGTTAGATGATAATCCTGTGTAACTTTTTGAGGAACTGCCATGCTGTTATCTACAACAACTGCAACATCTTACATCCCCACTGGAATGCACAAGAGCTCGCTCCAGGTTCCCTGCATCCCGGCCAACACTTGTTATTTTCATTTTTAAAAATAACCAAAATCAGAGCTGAACTGAAGGAAATCAAGACATGAAAAACCATTTGAAAGATCAACAAATCCAAGTGTTGGTTTTTTGAAAAAATTGCTAAGATAGTTGACTAGCTAGATTAATAAAGAAAAGAGAACATCCACTGAACCCACAGAAATAAAAATAACCATCAGAAACTGCTCTGAATACCTGTATGCACACAAACTAGGAAACCTAAAGGAGCTGGATAATTTCCTGGACACATACACCCTCCCAAGACTGAACCAGGCAGAAACTGATTCCCTGTACAGACCAATAACAAGCTCCAAAACTGAATCAGTAATAAATAGCTTACCAACCAAAAAAAAAAAAAAAAAAGCCGAGGACCAGATGGATTCACAGCTGAATTCTACCAGATGTACAAAGAAAAGCTGGTAACATTCCTTCTGAAACTATTCCAAAAAATGGAGGAGGAGGGACTCCTCCCCAACTCATTCTATGAGGCCAGCATCATTCTGTTACCAAAACCTGGCAGAGATGCAACAAAAAAAGAGAGAAAACTTCAGGTTAATATCCTTTATTAACATTGATGCAAAAATCCTCAATAAAATACCTGTAAACTGAATCCAGCAGTATCTCAAAAACGAATCCACCATGATCAAGTAGGCCTCATTTCCGGGATGCAAGGTTGGTTCAGCATATGGAAATCAATTAACAGAACTAGTTACTAGAAAAATGCAAATTAAAACCACAGAGATATACCAGTTCATATCCACTAGAATGGCTGTCGTTTTCTGTTTATTTTTATTATTTTTTTGAGACCAAGTCTCACTCTGTTGCCCAGGCAGGAGTGCAGTGGCATGATCTCAGCTTACTGTAAGCTCTGCCTTCTGAGTGTAAGCAATTCTCCTGCCTTAGCCTCCCGAATAGCTGGGATTACAGGTGCCCACCACCACGCCCAGCTGATATCTGTATTTTTAGTAGAGACAAGGTTTCACCATGTTGGCCACGCTGGTCTCGAACTCCTGACCTCAAGTGATCTGCCCACCTTGACATCCCAAAGTGCTGGGATTACAGGTGTAGGCCACTGCACCTGGCCTTCTGTTTATTTTTTAACTTTAAAAAAAAAACTTTTCAGTTCAGGGGTACATGTGCAAGTTTGTTATTTAGGTAAACTTGTGTCACAGGAGTTTTTTGTACAAATTATTTCATCACCCAGGTACTAAGACTGGTACCCCATAGTTATTTTTTCTTCTCCTCCCTACCACTCTCCACCTTCCAGTAGGCCCCAGTGTCTGTTGTTCGCCTCTATGTGTCCATGTGTTCTCATCATTTAGCTCCCACTTAAAAGTGAGAACATGCAGTATTTGGTTTTCTGTTGCTGCATTAGTTTACTAAGATAGGCCTCCCACTCCATCTCTGTTCCCACAAAAGTCATGATCTTATTCTTTTTATGTCTGCATGGTATTTTATGGTGTGTGATGTGTGTGTCTGTGCACTCTTCCAGTGAGGATGACCAAGTCACCCCATGAGAGTTTACTTTGAGTTAGATCTACTGTATTAGTCCGTTCTCATGCTGCTATAAAGAACTGCCCGAGATTGGGTAATTTATAAAGGAAAGAGGTGTAACAGACTCACAGTTCTGCATGGCTAGGGACACCTTAGGAAACTTACAATCATGGTAGAAGGAGAAGCAAACACATCCTTCTTCACATGGCAGCAGGACAGAGAAGTGAGTTCCAGCAGGGAAAATGTTAGACACTTATAAAACCATCAGATCTCGTGAGAACTCACTATCATGAGAACAGCATGGGGGAAACTCCCCCCCACCATGATTCAATTACATCCCAGTGGATCCCTCCCACAATCTGTGGGATTATGGGATTAAAATTCAGATGAGATTTGGGTGGGGATACAAAGCCAAATCACATCATTTCACCCCTGGCCCCTCCCAAATCTCATGTCCTCACATTTAAAACACAATCATGCCCTTCAAACAGTCCCTGAAAGTCTTAACTCATTCCAGCATTAACCCAAAAGTCCAAGTCCAAAGGCTTATCTGAGACAAGCCAAGTCCCTTCAGCCTAGGAGCCTGTACAATCAAAAGCAAGTTAGTCACTTCCTAGATACAATGGGGATACAGACATTGGGTAAATACACCCATTCCAGTCTGTGGCTTGGGAAGTTATTGCAATTGTTGAGGGAGAGATGGAGGCGGCATTGGCCATAGGAGAAATGGACTGACTGGAGGGTGGCTTGGAGTCCCTCATCACTAGGACTTGAAGGACTGGATGTGACAATGAGGGAGAGGGAGAAAACCAACTGATGTCTAGATTTCTGGCTCACTACCAAGGTAGGAACCTCTGTGAAGAGCATGCTGCAAAGAGTAAGAATAATATATGTGCCTTATCAGAATTGCCCATTTATGTAAATATTGACTTTCATTGACAGGTTTCTGTTAAATTAATTAAAGAGAATGTTTGTAAAAGGGATAGGAGAGAAGTTGCTGAAGCAGCACTTGGCAGCCCCTGTCCTTTGCCCCCCTGTACGCACCGTGGCTTCCTTAGGATGTGTTTTACACCCACATCAGGAAAACCTTCTGGGGAGGGATGTCGTTATGCCACCGCCATGTCATTAGCTAAATGGTGTTTGATTATTCCCATGCATTGTAATGGGATAGCTGAATCCCTAATCAAAATGTGTCTCCTGGGTCCTATTTCTGTTCTTTATTGTTGGCTGTTTTATATTAATTCTGTTTTCTCCCATGATAAATGTAGTGTATGCTCATTATAGAAAAAATCAGCTCAGAGCAGGAAATGTCAGGAGGGAGATCACTCATAGCCCACTGTTAAGGCACCCCCTTTATTAGTACCTTGTTGGATTGCCTTTCAGCCTTACCTTTATGCCTTTTTTATTTTTTGAGAAGGAGTCTCGCTCTGTTGCCCAGGCTGGAGTGCAGTGGCACAATCTCAGCTTACTGCAACCTCTGCCTCACAGATTCAAGCGATTCTCCTGCCTCAGCCTCCCAAGTAGCTAGGATTACAGGCATGCAACACCATGCCCAGCTAATTTTTGTATTTTTAGTAGAAATGGAGTTTCACCATGTTGGCCAGGCCAGGCCAGGCCTCAAACCCCTGATCTCAAATGATCTGCTGGCCTCAGCCTCCCAAAGTGCTGAGATTACAGGTGTGAGCTACCATGCCCAGCATATGCATTTTTAACCTATATATTTTATTTTTTTTTCTTAAGGAAGTGCCATTATATAAACATTTTCCATAATTTTAATAGCTTCATCATAGTCTATGATGGGCATGTACTATATTTATCCTCTCTTACTGGACATTTAGATTTTCACTGATTTTTCAGTTACATATAATGCTATAAATAATCTACTTATGAATAAAGCCATTTCTGTATTTAGCATCTTTTCCTCAGAAGTGAGTAACAGAAGTGAAATTTCTGAATAATAAGGTATGAATATTTTAAAGACTTTTCATCCATAATTTTTTTTTTGAGACAGAGTCTTACTCTGTCACCCAGGCTGGAATGTAGTGGTGCGATCTCAGCTCACTGCAACCTCCACCTCCCGGGTTCAAGCAATTCTCCTGCCTCAGCCTCAGCCTCCCAAGAAGCTGGGATTACAGGTGCCCACCACCACACCTGGCTAAATTCTTTTGTATTTTTAGTAGAGATGGGGTTTCACCATGTTGGCCAGGGTGGCCTCAAACTCCTGACCTCAGTTCACCCATAATTTGACATTGCTTTGGAAAAGGGTCGTACTCACTTATTGTTTAAGGATGGAGTGTGAAATTGTTGGGTTTTGTTTGCAACATGATATTCACAAACTGGCCCAAGAAACTTAACATGAAAAGAAAGGGAGGAACTGTAACTTGGAGGAGACCAAAGGTATTATAAAACTAATTTTTAAAATACAGCTGAGCTGATAGAAGAAAAAGTTTGCATGGTTTGCTCTGCAACACTGTTCATTCATTCAAAATATACTTAATAAGCCTTTATCCAAATCAAAATCAGGCAGACCATGGAAAGATCTCGGTAGATTTCCTAGCACAGTTCCGTCACACACTCTCATCGAGTGGCATTTTTCAGATGAAGACTCTGAAGCATGTTAACTTAGCCAAGATCACATGGCTAACTGGTGGTGGAGCTGGGACGTAAACCCAGGGGCACAGCTGCTTTAATTAACTACAGCTATACTCAAACAGTCTGAGAAGCATCAGGGGAGAAAGCAAGTCCCACACCCAGAAACTTGTACTTACTGAGGAAGCTCAAAGGCACCCAGTACTTCAAATCTGTATCAGTCTGCTAGGGCATCCATAACCAAGCCACTGAGTGCTTTAACAACAGAAGTGTATTTTCTTACAATCCTGAAGGCTGGACGTTTGAGATCAAGGTCTCTTCTGAGACCTCTCTCCTTGGCTTGCAGATGACTGCCTACTGCCTGTGTCTCCACATGGTCTTCCCCTCTGTGTGTGTCTGGGTCCTGATCTCCTTTTCCTGTAAGGACACCAGGCAGATTGGATTAGGGCCCACGCTAAGGATCTTGTTTTCATTTAAGAACCTCCGTAAAGACCCTGTCTCCAAATACAGTCACATTCTGAGGTACTGACAGGTTAGGACTTTGACACAGGAATTTGGGGTGGACACAGTTCAGTCCATAACAAAAGGCAATAGAATGAGAAAAGTTGCAAGTCCTCAGTTATGAGATATGGCCATTATTATTATTTATTATTTTGAGACAGGGTTTCTGTTGCTCAGCCTGGAGTACAGTGGTGTGATTGTGGCTCACTGCAACCTCAAACTCCCAAGCTCAAGTGTTCCCCCTGACTCAGCCTCCTACGTAGCTGGGACTACACCATGCACTACCACACCTGGCTAATTAAAAGAAATTACTGTAGAGATGGGGTCTCACTACGTTGCCCAGGCTGAGGTATGGCTAATTCTAAGCCAGTGACTCAACCCCACCTGCACTTCCAAATCACCTGGGGAATTTTTAACAGATAGCAATGCCTCCAGAGATGCTGACTTAATTGGTCTCTGAGGGGCCTTGGCATAAATATTTTGTAAAAGTTCCTTGGTGATTCTAATGTGTACCCAGGACCAAGAAACTTGTTTCACTGAAATGCCAAAGAGGAACCTGAACTGCTTTCATTATCCTACACTGTCATGCTTTCTGCCCAGAAAACAATTAGTTTTTCATGGATAGGATACTTTTTAATCAGCAAAATGGCACAGCAGCAGAATTGTGCGTCTCCAGTTAATGTGTACTCGGCTCGCAGTGTTCTTTAGCTCTTTCATTCATTAAAGTCGTTAGTCATTTGTTGAATGCCTGTGATAGACACTACGCTGATGGAATTGACCAAATCATGACCCCTGCCCCAAGATACGTTCCATTTCCTGGAACCTGCGAATAGGGAAATTATCCTGGATTCTCCAGATATGCCCAGTTTAATCACACGAGATCTTAAAAGCAGAGAATCTTTCCCAGCAGAGGTCAGAGAAATGTAAGAACGGCAGAAGAGATTCAAAACATTAAATGGATCACACCCACCATATTAGATGGAGAAAGGGGATCCCCAGCCAGGGCATGTGGGCAGCCTCAATAAGCCAGGAACTGGAGCTGGCAACAGCCTTCAGCTGACAGCCTGCAAGGAAACAGAGACCTCAGTCTTGCAGCCACAAGGAATTGAATTCTGTGGGCAACATGAATGAGCAAGGAAATGATTCTCGCCTAAGGTCTCCACTAAGAATGCACCCCTGCGGACAGCTTGATTTTAGCCTGCTTAGACCCAGGTCAGACTTCTGACCTACAGGAGTGTGAGATTATAAATGTGTGTTGTTTTAAGCCACTAAAATTGTGGTCATTTGTTACAGCAGCAAGAGAAAATGAATGCAGCTAAGCTCTGAAAAATACAATGAGAAGACAATCTCCCTGTTGTCATGGAGCTTAGCAACTTACATTTGCAAAATGTGTAGAAGGAGAAACATGTGAAGTTTGCAGTAACTCAAGTCTTAGGCTGAAGAAGTTATTGAATGGAGGGTCCCTGGGTTTTAGGTGCAAGTTCCACGCTTTCTGATGGAAGTTCCAGCTAAAAGGAGAATGGGGAATCTTTTACTGTAGATTGAAGGAATGGGGATGTTTTTGTAATACAAGTGTAGAAAAAAATGATCATTTAGGAAGGATAGGCTTATGTCAAAATAATAGTAATAACAGCTCTTCAGACTTCAAAGGAGTTCTTATCCTTCCCCAGCCCCTAGATCTACTTAATTTTAATATGAAAGCTCATGGTAAAATCATATGTACCAAGTAAGGAAGTGCTTAAACACACACACACACACGCACGCACGCACGCACGCACGCACACACACACACACACAGGCACAATGATGGAGCATGTCAAAGAGACGCAGGAGTCAATGGAAAGCACTCTCAGTGGCCAAAGCTGGAAGGATTTGAACAACAAAATAAGTAAAGTTGGGCCAGACACAGGCACTCACACCTGTAATCCCAGCACTTTGGGAGGTCGAGGCAGGTAGATGGCTTGTGCTCAGTAGTTTGAAACCATCCTAGGCAACATGGTGAAACCTCATCTCTACAGAAAAATACAAAAATTAGCTAGGCATGGCGGCATGCACCTATAGTCCCAGCTACTCAGGAGGCTGAGGTGGGAGGATCACCTGAGCCCGGGTTGAGGTTGCAGTGAGCCATGGTCATGCCCCTGCACACTAGCCTGGGCAACACAGTGAGACCCTATTTCAAAAAAAAAGTAGAACTGGAATTGGATAATAACTTAAGTATAAAGCAAATATCCCTAAGTCCACACTGATTTAAGTAAATGATTCAATGAATAAATGGTGGAACAGAAGCAAATCTCCTCTGAAGAAAAATTTAATATAATTTTTATATATTTTTTATTTTATTATATTAATATTTTATATATATTATTTTTTAATTTTATTATATTAATAATTATAAAAATACATTATTTCACCCTCACGGAAATGGGCTATGATCTCCCCACTCCTAAGTGTGGGCTATGCATAGTGACTTCCTTCCAAAAAGCACAGTATGGAAATAGCATGAGCCAAGGAATGTCTAACTTTGCAGTGGAAAAACCTGCCAAACACGGCCTCAGCTAGAGCTCAAGGTTTTAGTTAGCATCATCAGTGATAAGTTATGCTGGTAGTGAATCCCCTGGATGTGATGTGATGAGAATAGCACTTCTCCTCTCTGGTCTTCTTCTCCAAAACCCATGACTCCAGTTTTTGGGTTTTTTTTTTTGTTTTTTTTTTTCTGAGATGGAGTCTCACTCTGTCACCCAGGCTGGAGTGTAGTGGCATAGTCTTGACCCACTGCAACCTCCGCTTCCCAGGTTCAAGCTATTCTCCTGCCTCAGCCTCCAAAGTAGCTAGGACTACAGGCACGCACCACCATCCCTAGCTAATTTTTGTACTTTTAGTAGAGACTGGGTTTCTCTATGTTTGCCAGGCTAGCTGGTCTCAAATTCCTGACCTCAAGTGATCCGCCCATCTCAGCCTCCCAAAGTGCTAGGATTACAGGTGTGAGCCACTGCGCTCAGCCTCCAGTGTGACCATGAGAAAACATCAGACAAATTCCAATTAAGGGACATTCTACAAAATACCTAACCAGTGTACCTCAAGACTGTGAAGGTTGTCAAAAACAAGGAAAGTCTAAGAAAGTGTCAGACCAGCAGACTGGTAAATGTACTGTAGTATCCTGGGTAGGATCCTAGAACAGAAAAAAGACATTCTGGAAAAATAAAGGAAGTCTGAATAAAGTATGGAATTTAATTAGTAATAGATCAATGTTGATTAATTGCAAGGCATGTACCATATTCATGGAAGATGTTAGTAACAGGGGAAACTGAGTGCAGGGTATGATGTGGGAACTCTGTATTATCGTCACAACTTTTCTATGGATCAAACTATTCAAAAAAAAGTTTATTTTTAAAAAATGAAAAAAAACTGATGCACCTTAAAATGTTTCTTCCATGCCTGGCACCCTGTATGGTCTGTAGCATAGGAACAGCCTTTCTGCATTTTCTGAAGGGAATAAAACATTTGTGTATGGATCTGGGCTAGCCGACTTTTGTCCTGTTTTGGAGACAGGAAATGTGTTCTTTGGGTAATTTAAAGGTAAAAGTGCTCACCATAATTTATTTATTATTTTGTACACTAGTTTCTCTGCCTCACATACAGCTCACTCATCATAGCATATTTAACCTATTCATGGCCAGACGTGGTGGCTCATGCCTTTAATCCCCACACTTCGGGAGGCTGAAGCAGGAGGATTGCTTGAATCTAGGAGTTCGAGACCAGCTTGGGCAACATCTCAAGACCCCCATCTCTTAAAAAAAAATTAACGGTGGGCAGTAATGTGCACCTGTAATCCCAGCTATTCATAAGGCTGAGGTGGGAGGATCCCTTGAGTCCAGGAGTTCGAGGCTGCAGTGAGCCATGATTGTGCCACTGCACTCCAGCCTGGTAGACAAAGCACGATGCCATCTAAAATAAAAATTTTTTAAAAAGCTATTTAATGTTCCAAGAGTATGTTTCATCTAACAGAGTACATTCTGTGACCATTCTGAGTATACTTTTGGGAAATAAAGAAAAATATTTATTGTAGAAAACAGATGGAGGTTTGGTAGTTGCCCAAGTTGAAGGCAAACCTGGCTTGACCCCAGACCTATGGGAATCCAATTCTTGTCCCTGTGTTAAATACTACCATTTAGAATAGCTTTCCATAATAGGATTGGAGGCAATTTTAAATCAGTCCACACATGGAAATAAAAAATATGGACCCTCTAGCCTATGGAGGAAGAGCAGGAATCGTGTATCTTGTCTTTAACAATAGATTGATGGTGGGAACATTTAAGTACTTTGTGTAGCAGTTATGTACTCCGTCTTCAATCGAAATGTATCCTTTCATTCTGGGAAAGATTTACAATTTTCTAAGCAGCAATTTACTTCCAGTCCCAGGGAGGGTTCAGTTGGTAGTGAAAACAAACCAATCAAAACGTTTGAGTAGTAAAAACGCCTGTATGTATTTAGGTGTTTCTTTTTGGTATATAAACTATTAACAGACAAGGCCTACAGACTTATTTCTTCTTGGACTTATTTCTTCTTGGACACACCCACGGTGCGGCCAGGGCGGCCAGTGGTCCTGGTGTGCTGGCCTGTGACACGAAGGCCCCAGAAGTGGCTCAGCCCTTCTGTGAGCCTGAATCTCCTTCAATTGCTCCAGGTCTTCATGGAGCTTATTGTCCAGACCATTCTGGAACCTGGCTATGTCTTCCAATCTTTGCATCCTTACTAGTTCAAGAACCAGTCTAGGATCCTGTAATGGCGTGGCTTCTGCATAATGGTGATGGCACGCTCCACCTCATGCTCAGCGAGTTCTCCCTCCTCCTTGATGAGGTCAGTGTCTGCTTTCCTCAACACCACAGGAGCGTGTCTTCAGCCCACACCCTTAACGGCAATGATGGCAAAGGCTATTCGCTGCCGCCCATCGATGTCAGTGTTGAGTACTTGCAAAATATGCTGGAACTTTTCAGGGACCCCTAAAGACATGGTGGCAGCGAAAGCCACAGCATGTAGGCCTCCTGTGGAAGAGCAATTTAGGCGATTTTCAGGGGCCTCTATCCAGGCCTGGGGATCCCCTCGGCCAGGGGCTCCCTTACATTCCTCTCCTCACTTCCCTTCAGCTCATTCCCTGCACTGACCTCTCACTGTGCAGCGTGCGGGCTCTCAGGTGTTGGGTGAATGCACATCCCAAACAAGCGTGGTGGCAGAAATAAAGGGCTGGCCCTCAGCGCGTTACCATCCTGGAGATGGAGGTGGACACGGAGGTAAGACAAGGAATCCTCTGTGCGTTTCAGCCTCCTCCATTGCTCACCTCTCCCTCTGAGGCCACAAACCCTTCCAAGCTGGCTCCACTCTGGAGAATTTTCTCAAACATTCTGTCTCTCACTGGTTGCTTTTCCTGAGCATCATTCTCCAACGTGAGCGAGAAATAGTGTGATACTTGGCAGAATTCATCCCCATTCCCCTTTTTTTTTAACTTGATATTTGATACCTACAGAAGAATATGTGTAACATAAACGTAACGTATGCCTCCTGCTAACAACATGGACACCTTGAACCCCACCCCCGACCCGAGGACAGAGGCATTATCAATACTGTCCTATGCTGCATCTTCCTCACCACCCCCCAAGAGGGACCGCTACCCTAAACTGTGTAGTTATCATTCTTTTGTTTTTTTCAAAATTTATGCTTATATCACGTAAGTAGGTAACTCTAAGCAACATATGGCTTCACTTTTGACTTTGAGATTACAGAAGAAACAGCAGACCACATGTAGTCAACTGCAACTTTCTTTTCAGTCTCAACCTTAGGTTTCCAAGATTCATCTATATTGTGTCTAAATTAGAACCTATTTATTTTTGCTTCTATATAACATGCTATCATATGAATATTCCACGGTTTACTCATTCATTCTCCTGGTTTGGGGCATTGGGGCTTTTTTCCGGGTTTTTGCCATTGTGGTCAATGCCATAGTGAACATTCTTGGCAGATGTCTCCTGGAGGCACATGTGTGGGCATCTCCAGTGTAATCACTCTCAAGTGTGAGGTGGCATCAGAATTGCTTGGAGAGAACACATATTGCTGGGCCCCCTCCCCAGAACGTCTGATTCAGAGGGCCTAGGGTGAGGCCAGAGATGTTACCTTTCGCACAAGTTTCCAGGCGAGGCTGAAGCTGCTGCTCCAGGCTCCACTTTGGGAACCATGGTCTAGGGTAAATATCTAGGAGTGGAATGGCTGGGCTGCAGGGTGTGTGCCCGCTCCACATTAGAAAATAATGCCCAATTGTTTTACGATGTCCCTGTGACATTTTATTTTCCTGTGACAGTACGAAAAGTTCCACTGACCACATTTTCACCAACCCTTAATATTATTCATCCCCTTTCCCTGCATTCAATGTGACTGAAACTTAGACACTGAAACAAGTATGTTTGATATTTTATTTAAAGAAGATAGGGGACTTTACATCATTTGGGTGTGTTCTTCCTTGGGCTTAACAAGCGGAAGAATGAGCTCTAACAGGTTTTCCAAGGAAAGTAAACAGTGTAACAATTCACATAACTTTAACACATTATCTTTTAGCAGAATCAGGGAGAGCCCAATGGTGTCATCATTTAGGTCCATTTTAGATAGTCATTAGAAAACCAGAGATGGTTCCTAATGGTAGCTGAGACCATCAACGAAGCTGTTTTTGTCTATTCTTTCACTGGAATATAATGTTGTTTAATCAAAAGGCACTTCATTTTGAAAAGATGAATGAATACTCAGAGAAGATGTGATTGAAATTGCTTGTGACAGATAAGATGATCATCGATTGATTTATCACATGCCAGAACTGGAAGAAGATTGAGAGGAACATTTATTTTTATTTTTTTCAGACAGGGTCTCTCTCTCCTGTACAGGCTAGAATGCAATGGCGTGATCTCGGTTCACGGCAACCTCCATCTCCCAGGCTCAAGCAATTCTCCTGCTTTGGCCTTCCAAGTAGTTGGAATTACAGGTGTGCAACACCACACCTGGCTAATTTTTGTATTTTTAATAGAGACGGGGTTTTGCCAAGATGGTCAGGCTGGTCTTGAACTCCTGACCTCAAATGATTCGCCTGCCTCAGCCTCCCAAAGTGCTGGAATTATAGGCATGAGCCACCACATCCAGCCAGAGAAGGACATTTAAATAAATAGGAGCGTAGGCGTGCGCAGTGGCTCATATCTGTAATCCCAGCACTTTGGGAGGCCGAGGCAGGCAGATCATCTGAGGTCAGGAGTTTGAGACCAGCCTGGCCAACATGGCGAAACCCCATCTCTACTAAAAATACAAAAAATTAGCTGAGTGTGGTGGCAGGTGCCTATGATCCCAGCTACTCGCAAGGCTGAGGCAGGAGAATCACTTAAATGAGGGAAGCAGGGTTGTGGTGAGCCGAGATTGCACGACTGTACTCCAGCCTGGGCAACAAAGGTGAAACTCTACCTCAAAAAATAAATAAACAAATAGGAATGCAGATTTATTTATGCAGGAAATGGTACAATTTGTTGGCCCATGTGGTAGCAAAGTCGAGCATGATGGGAAGCATGTCAGCTTTCATCAGCCAGACAGACCCAAGTTTGAATCCCAGCTCTTCTGGAAAAGCCCAAGTATGTGAACAGGCACAAGTTGCCTGGTCTCTCCTTAGCTTCAGTTTCTCCATCTATGAATTTGGATCACTCCTGTGTGCCTCACTGGGCTGTTGAGTTTCCATGAGAGAACTCACGGAAAGCACCTGGCACACAGTAGGGCACTCAGTACATGTCGTGCCTCCTCTTTTTCCATTCAAATGGTTTTATAAGAACAAAGACTATTCTGCTTCATACCCATTAGGGGTGCCTGTTATTGTTATTATTTATTTTTTGAGACAGACTCTCACTCTGGCATCCAGGCAAGAGGGCAGTGGCATGATCGTGGCTCACTGCAGCCTTGACCTCCTGTGCTCAGATGATCCTCCCACCCCAGCCTCCCAAACTGCTAAGACTATAGGCATAAGCCATTGTACCGAGCTAATTTTTTACAGATTTCGTAGAAGTGGGGTTTCATCATGTTGCCCAGGCTGAGGATATCCCACTTCTACTTAGTAAAAACAAAAAGGAAAATAGCAAATGTTGTTGGTGAGGAGGTAGAGAACTGGAACCCTTGTGCATTGCTAGTGGGAATATCAAATGGTGGGTCCCCCAAAAATTAAACAAAATTACCATATGGTCCAGCAATCCCACTTCTGGGTATACCCAAAAGAATCGAAAGTAGGATCTTGAAGAGATATTTATGCATCCATGTTCACAGCAGCATTATTCACAGTGGCCAAGAGGTGTGAGCAACCCAGCTGTCTGGTGATGGGTGAATGGAAAACAAAATGTGGTCTGTATATACAATGGAATATCATTTGGCCTTAAAAAAAAAAAAAAAAAGAAAAAGAAAAGAAACTCAGGCACCTGCTAACAAGAATGAACTTTGAGGACATTATGCTGAGTGAAATAAGCCAGTCACGAAAGAACAAAGAGTGTATAATTCCACTGATATGCTATACCGAGAGTAGTCAAATCCGTAGAGACAGAAAGTAGAATGGAGGCCAGGCACGCTGGGTCATGCCTATAATCCCAGCACTTTGGGAGGCTGAGGTGGGTGGATCATCTGAGGTCAGGAGTTTGAGACCAGCCTGGCCAACATGGCAAAGCCTCGTCTCTACTAAAATTACCAAAAATTAGCTGGATGTGGTGGTATGCACCTGTAATCCCAGCTACTAGGGAGGCTGAGGCAGGAGAATGCTTGAACCTGGGTGGTGGAGGGTGCAGTGAGCCAAGATCATGCCTCTGCACTCCATCCTGGGCGACAGAGTGAGACTCCATCTCAAAAAAACAAAACAAAACAAAAAAGAAAGTAGAATGGAGTTTGCCTGGGATGGAGAGGAGGAGGGAATAGGGAATTATTGTTTTGTGGGCCTATAGTTTTCATCTTGCAAGATGAAATGAGCTCTGCAGATGGTGGTGGTGATTGTACAATGTGGATTTACTTAATGCCACTGAACTGACCATTAAAAGTAGTTAAGATGGTAAGTTTCGTATTATGTGTATTTTACAACAATAAGAACAAAAAGAATAGTGACTCTTGCCATTTGTACGTCAGTTTACTGTTTACAAAGCCCTGTCCCATGTCTAATTCTCATAATACCCCAAGAAACACTACTTCCATGATCCTCATTTTTAGTAGAAATGGGGTTTCACCACGTTGGCCAGACTGATCTTGAACTCTTGACCTCAGGTGATCCTCCTACCGGTCACATTTCCTGCCCTGCCTCGCTGGCATTTGTATATGTTCTGCCTTTCTCACTGTACAAACAGCTGTGTGCTTGAGTCTCAGTTCCATGGCTCATTTAACGTATGGACGACAGGATCGTTATAGACAGGAGACATGTGACCTGTTCTCTTCCTTGACTCTGTGAAGAAACGTCAGCAGGAAGAAAGTTCACATTATTGAGAACTTGCTATGGGCCAGACACTTGAAAAGCTTGATCTCATTTAAACTTCACCAAACCAATCTATCTCTGAGGTAGATTCAATTATTAGTCTCATTTAATACGTGACAAATCAGACACAGACCTCAAAAACATTATGCTGAGTGGAAGAAGCCAGTTGTAAAAGACCATATACTGTGTGATCCCATCTACATGAAATGTCCACAACAGGTAAATCTCTAGAGATGGAAAGTAGCTTTGTGGTTGCCTACAGGATGAGAGTTTAAGTGGAAGCGGGGAGTGACTGCTGGTGAGAATGAGGTTTCTTTTGGGGGTGATGCCAGCGTTCACTGTGGAGGCTATATAGATGGTTGCACAGCTCTGTGAATATCTGAAGACATTGAAATGTGTACTTTAAATACATAAACTGTATGGTGTAGATTGTATCTCAATAAAGCTGAGTTTTCAAATCTTATTTAGAAAAAAACAAAACAGGCGAAAAACAGTTAAGAAATTGCCCAGTGTTAAGAGCTACCAAGTAACAGGGTTGGTATTTGAACCAGGCAAGTTGAGTCCTGAATCCACACTTCTGGCTTTCTCTCTTCCCTTTGTCTGCCTGAGAAGCTCTTCCTGCTCCTTTGAGACACTGCTCAACTCTACTCTTCTGCAAGAGTTCTCTGATTTCCAGGCAGCCTCCACGATGATCCCTCTCCTGAGGCCATGCTATCCAAAAAGCAGCTGCTCTAGAGAGCTTTTTACAGTGCACTGTGAGGCAGCCTACCCATTGCTTTCTTGGTATAACTCCATGGGTGATTCTAGGGAAGAGAAAATGGGTTCTTCCTGTCTACATTCCCAGAGCCTACCTCATGTTAGCACCAATTACGTGTATCAAGTCCCAGCAATGTGACTGAAACCATGGGACATAGGCCAGACCCTTCTACAAAGCATCCTTTGGCACCAGAGTCAAAGAAGACTCCTGCTTGTGGTCCCAGCTACTCAGGAGGCTGAGACAGGAGGATCTCTTGGGCCCAGGAGTTCGAGGCTACAGTGGGCTGTGACTGTGCCACCGCACTCCAGCTTGGGCAACAGAGTGAGACCCCATCTCTATCTTGTAAAGCCTGTGCAGTTGATAAGATGGGACACTAGGTCAGCATGTATATAATTTGAGGGAAATGCATTGCTGCCTCTAGAAAAACATCTGCAAGTTCATGTCCAAGTGGTGGAAATAAACACTATTTCCTTGTACATAGAGATAACACTTCTGAACTTTTCTTATTTTTTACTGTCTTTCTTCCCATTGTAGTTTATGAAATATAGGCCTCAGATGATTAGTCAGAACTGAGCTGAAATTGAACATAGGTAGGAATTTTCAGAAAAATTAACTCTCCATAAGAAAGATCCAGCGTTTATGAAATATTGATGTTTGTAGACACACATACACACACACACACACACACACATACACACACACACACACACACACACACAAAGACTGAATGGAAATACATCAAGGTGTTCACAGTAATAGCAGTTCACATTATTGAACTCTTATGTGCTAAGTGCTTTACTTTAGTCTAGGATGACAGCATAATAGATTACGTGACAGTCTCATTTAGTCCTCATACTATTATACGATCTTCACCTCCCTCTTTACAGAGAAGCTGAACTGCAGAGAGACGTGTTTGATCCCTTTTCTGAACAGCAGGATTACAAACAGTGTTTTGCATTTTCTGAATTTCTATAATGAAGATATATTATTGTGAATAACAAATACAAAATGTTATTGTAATCAAACATTATTAAAAACGAACCGCACTGGGACCATGGAACCTCGCCAGGGAGCTAAATAAATTGGCATTTAATTTTCTTAAAAAAAAAAAAAAAAAACCAACCATAAGAAACAGGAACTGCTGGGAAGAAAACACTTTCCTCGATGATAAGGCTGCCCTGAATTGGCAGTTGTGGAGCTCACAGTAGCCTACTCATCATAGACATGACTAATGTGAGAGTTTTTACCCTGCCTCCAAGGTTTACTAAATTCATCTTACTTTCAAAATTATCAAGAGATACACTGCACGTTGTTAAGTTGCAGAGAATTGGGCCTAGTGGCTCACTTGGGGAACTCACACCTCCACACTGCTGACCCAGGTCTTCTAATAAAAACACTCACATCTCTACTGAATCCTGCAATTGGGACTCATTCGAAAAGAAAACAGAGATAAGGATGAAGTAGGTTTCATGAAAGACAACTCTTTATGTGCTTGATGACTTCTTGGCAGAGGAAAGGGGAAGTGTGCTGCCGTCAGGCGTCTCCTTGGGCCGCATCGGGACCCAGCCAGCCCGCCATGGCATGAGGTCAACATTTATCTCACTGAGGACCAAGGGAAGGAAGGTGCTGAGGTTCACCGACATCTCAAACTGTTTCAAGGCTGATAAAGGATGCTGCATAAGTGATTTTTCAGATTTCTAAAACATCAAGACGCTGAGGTTCCATTGTTTTCTATTTGGCGGCCACTGCCCAGTGTCGGGTCTCGAGAGGAACTTTCTGCCTTCCTCACCTTACGGCAGATGATTTTCACAGGCCTGTGGACAGGCGTTAGAGAGAAGATGGCCTGAAATGTCACTGGTAGGATGTGGCTCCCATGTCAGGGTTCGGCATGAGAAGGGTCTGGCCTCGTTGGAGGGAGGTCGGAAGGCCTTTGGCTTGCTTTCAAGCTTTAAGTCATGCTGGTCCCCTCTTCAAGAAAAGGCATCTTTTTCGCTCTGTGTTTAAGTTTTCATTTCTGGTTGAGTGTAGGGATCTGGCATTGTTTGCAGAGTATTAAAGAAGCTTCCCAAAGGGGACCTATCAGAAGAGTCCACCTTCGTGGTGACAGCCGGGATGTCTGTAAGCTACTTTTTTCCCCCTGAACAGATGAGAGCATGCATTCAGCTGTCATCACTTCTCAGGCATAAAGGAAACCTACTTCACGGGTGCTGGGAGCACCAGGGGACACCCCGCATCACAACACAACATCTGCAAGACACATACACACCCGGCCTGGGAAGCAGTGTAGTGGACAGACTGGGGGATGGCATCCAAAAATAGAAACATGCCACCAAGAGGGAGGTTGGTCTGGGGGTCATGAAAAGTAGCCGGAATGTGGATGACAGCAGATGGGACAAGCAGAAGGCTGAACATCAAGGAAGTTTATGCACATTGAGCTCACATTTCTTGCCTCTGGCCTGCTGTTTTCACATTTCCTGCAGATGAAGTGGATGGAATAGATGGTCCCTGATCTATTTTGCAGGTCTCCATGTTTGATCATGGTCACTTCTAAGTGGGAACAGGCAGACGGGAACAGGTGGCTGCTGATTGAGGTCAGGTGCCTGTGGATGAGGAATCTGGAGACTCTTGGCAAATAAATCCTGGTCCAGGTGAGAAGAGAGACTCCTTTAATAAGAACCCCAAGGAAGGCAGAGCAGAAGTCTCTGCCTCACAGTAGGGATACAAGTGAATTGATTTAAGGAGGAGAAGATTTTTTAAAAAAATCTTAGCAAAACCTGAACTGCCTAAGATTTTATTGAAAGCAAAATAATACCCTTGATAGTTATTATCACAAAGACAGCACACAGCATTGTGTAGTAAAATAGTTATTTACTGGCTTTCTTGCCAATTGAATTTTGAGCTATTTGACAGCAAGTAGTCCTTCATCTGTGTCCTGTTGTCTGGCTGGAATAGACATTAAATGAAGCTTCAGGACCCACTGAGTGGAGAAAGCCTGGCAAAAGAGGGAAGGAGCTGCATTTCCCCCTACCTCATGCCAGGCTGAACTGGGAGGAATCTAATGACCCAGTATTTGAAAATGGCACTTTGGGGCTGAACGTGGTGGCTCACGCCTGTAATCCCAGCACTTTGGGAGGCTGAGGCGGCAGATCACAAGGTCAGGAGATCGAGACCATCCTTGCTAACACAGCGAAACTCTGTCTCTACTAAAAATACAAAAAAGTAGGTAGAAGTGATGGCAGGTGCTTGTAGTCCCAGCTACTTGGGAGGCTGAGGCAGGAGAATCGCATGAACCCGGGAGGCGGAGGTTGCAGCTAGCCAAGATCGTGCCTCTGCACTCCAGCCTGGGTGACAAAGTGAGATTCCATCTCAAAAAAAAAAAAAATTGTTTAAGAAAATAGCACTTTGGATGGTGAAAGGCTAACCCCCACGAAGGTCTTTAAAGTTTCAAGGGGACGCTCATTAGCATCTTCATGTGTATTTCTCTGGCCAAGACAGATAATGAAAGAAATGAAAGGAAGAACAAAGCAAGGGTCACTAAATCACAAAACAGGCAGTGAAAGTGTAGTTTCTAGAAGGAATTATCCACAGGTCATGGAGCAGTTCTCCAAGTTGTTCTGATTCATGTTTCTTCTTTTCATGTTTGTGCTCATTTAAGAAGAGCCAAAGTCCACGCAGAAAAGTAGTAAAGTTTCTGCCTTCATGGCCTTCAGTTTCCTTTCTCCCAGCCATAGCAGGGGCCTCTGCCTACTGCACCCCACTGCGTTTCCTGCTCGTAACAAGGTACCCAATGAACTTAGCAGCCTTTTTCTTTGACTTTTCTGTCTTTAGCCAATGTTCCCACTCTTGTTTTTTTTTTTTTATTTTATTTATTTATTTTTGAGATGGAGTCTTGTTCTGTCGTCCAGGCTGGAGTGCAGTGACGTGATCTCGGCTCACTTCAACTTCTACCTCTTGGATTCAAGTGTTCTCCTTCTTCAGCCTCCCAAGCAGCTGGGATTACAGGTGCATGCCACCATGGATGGCTAATTTTTGTATTTTTCATAGAAAAGGGGTTTCACCATGTTGGCCAGGCTAGTCTTGAACTCCTGACCTCAGGTGATACACCTGTCTCAGCATCCCAACATGCTAGGTTTAGAGGCGTGAGTCACTGTGCCTGGCCCCCCTCGTTTTAAAATGATACGTTGAGAACAAATGAAAGAAGGCTCTTAGTTGTAAAGTTATTTCTAAAAATGGAGGAAATAAATGAGTTGTAAAATTGTGAGCAATGTAATTGACTCCCAGCTGTGTGTTTATCACATTAGAACTGCCAGTGTCAGAATTTATTTTCCCACTCAGTGGTTTGACACAGTGGTAGTAAGTCTTATATGCACAATTGTGTGTTTAAGAAGTTGTGGCTTCTTATAATTAGAGATTGATTCCACTGTTAGGCTGGCAAGTGGGCCAGCTTTTAGTGTGAAGACAGGATTGGTTCTCTGAGGAGTTGCTGTCACCTGTGGTGGAGTAGGGAGATTTTCTAGGGCTGATTATCCAACCATTGGCAATATCTCCTCCTCTGACTTGAGGCATTTTGATCATTTCCCTGCTTATCAGTACCCATAGCAGAGAAAAAAAAGTAGGGTCAAAGAAGAAATTCAAAGCAATTAATTTGGCTTTTTACTTATAGCTTTTTATTTCATGCTATTTTTTTTCAAAATGTAAATAGCTTTATTATTATTATTTTCTGTTTGTTGAAGTAATATGTGCTCATTGTAAATACACACACACACACACACACACACACACACACAGAGCCAGGTGCAGTGGCTCACGCCTGTAATCCTGGCACTTTGGGGGGCCAAGGGAGGTGGATCACAAGGTCAGGTGTTCAAGACCAGCCTGACCAACATAGTGAAACCCTGTCTCTACTAAAAATACAAACATCAGCCAGTGTGATGGTGTGTGCCTGTAATTCCAGCTACTCAGGAGGCTGAGGCAGGAGAATTGCTTGAACCCAGGAGGAGGAGGTTGCAGTGAGCCAAGATTGCACCACTGCACTCCAGCCTGGGCGACAGAGCCAGACCCTCTCTCAAAAAAGAAAAATATACATATATATATATATATATATATATACACATATATATATATATACACATATATATATATATATATATACAATTCAGAAATGTATCAAGTGTAAAGTCCTATTGCAAACTCTACTACCCCAAAATAACTACTATTAGGAGTTTTCCCTCTATCCATACAGGTCTTTCTGTCCATGACTGAAACATATGTTACCATTTTGATTTCCAAATGGGATCATATTATTTATGGAATTCTGTAACTTTTCTTTTTCCCAATGTGCTGATGTCATATGGTTGATAAAATATGACAATGTGTACTTGACATGGGATTGCTGAGATCTCAAAGATGCCATGTACAGCTGTGTGATGAGCGCACTGCACAAAGGCCCCCAGCTGAGGGGTAAATCCGCCCTGCATGCACTCCATAGCCTGCACCCATGGGGGCTTTTTTTCTCAGAGGGGAGTCTCTTTCCAATTTGCACAGATTGGTGCTATTTTCGCTAGTGACATCTCTTTGACTACTAGTAAGAGGTTGCTTCCGTGCTCATTTAAAAATGAGCTTAATTTTCTAGGCCAGCACAGTGGCTCACGCCTGTAATCCCAGCACTTTGGGAGGCCAAGGCAGGCAGATCACGAGGTCAGGAGATTAAGACCAGCTGGGCCAACATGGTGAAACCCCGTCTCTACTAAAAATACAAAAAAATTAGCTGGATGTGGTGGCGCATGCCTGTAGTCCCAGCTACTTGGGAGGCTGAGGCAGGAGAATTGCTTGAACCCAGGAGGCAGAGATTGCAGTGAGCCACTGCACTCCAGCCTGGACCACAGTGCGAGACTCCATCTCACAAAAAAAAAAAAAAAAAAAAAAGCTTAATTTTCTGTTGTATGGCCCAGAGGTTAATTTTCTGTTATATGGCCCAGAAGAAACAGCCAGGGGAAGAGTAAGGCCAGAAAGAAACCCAGGCAGTGTCTAGAAGGCAACAGTGGGTCTCCAGGGAAGTCAGCAAGGCACAAAGGGTTTGCTTCCATTAATCAGGCACAGTGGGGCCAAGAAGGCTCTGGAAGGATAGAATCACGTGGGACCAGTGTGGTTCAGGCATCCAGTTGGCAGTGGACAAGCAGCAGAGGCAGGTGAGGTCCATCCTCTCACAGAGCTTCCACTTTCTCGTAAGAAGTGTATAAATACATGAGAAGTAACAAGATGGGGCAAGTGCTGTCAAAAACAAACAAAACCAGACTGCGATGAGTGAATGCGGCTGGGAAGGGGGGCAGGCTACTCTTTAGGTGGCCATGGGTCTGGGGAAATGATATTGAAGCTGAGACCTGCAACCAGCGGTGTGAACGAGGAACTGGGAAAGAGCATTCCCGGCAGAGAGAATAGCAGGTGCCAAGGCCCTGCAGTGGGCCAGGGTAGCTGAGGCACAGTGAGCGAGGGGGAGGGCGTGACGAAGTGAGGCTGAGGATGAGGCAAGAGTTCAAGCATGCAGGGCCCTGTAAGGCAGTGAGGAGCTGGGGTTCTTTCCTTTTGTATAGCGCAGTGTCATTGAAGGATTCTAAGCAAGGGATGATGAGATACAGTTTATATTTTTTAATGATCCCACTCATAATGAAACATTAACGATTTACTCGGAAGCTGAGAGGAAACAGTGTTGTACGTGGCAAGAAAAGAAGCAGAAAGGCCCGCTGGGGGCTGGGGCGGTGGCTCACGCCTCTAATTGCAGCACTTTGGGAAGCCGAGGCAGGTGGATCACTTGAGCCCAGGAGTTCAAGACCAGCTTGCGCAACATGGCGAAACCCCATCTCCACTAAGAATACAAAAATTAGCTGGGTGTGATGGCACACGCCTGTAGTCCCACCTACTTGGGAGGCTGAAGCACAAGGATCACTTGAACCTGGGAGTTCAGTCACACCACTGCCCCCCAGCCTAGGTGACAGAGCAAGACTACATCTCAAAAAAAAAAAAAAAAAAAAATCCGCTAGAAACATGTGCAGTGGTCCAGCCCAGCAGTGTGATCTTTGACTGTGGGGTGACCATGCAGATTGCGGATAGTGAGTTGAGATGTTGGGATGCAGGATTCACCGTCTCTGAGGAAGCAGGCACATTATCATGAGAGACTGGAGAAATAAGGGTTAAAACAGGCCCCTTCACTTTGGGGTTTGAGGTTGGAGGGTGGTTATAAGAACAAGGAGAAAACCCACACCTCAGAGCCTCTGAGCCATCATGCAAGGCTCCTTAAATTCAAGAAGTAGATTCCCTCAGTGCCTGTTCTCACCTATAGAGTAATAGCCTTAAGAGACTTGTTCCTTTCTTCTGGTTCTTGAAGTCCTACCACCCATCAAGCAGATTCTCGTCCTTGAAGGCCCATTGAGAAGCAATGCACCATACTACAAAGCAGTAATTTAGATACTGGGGGAAGAGGGAACAAAGGAGGGGTGCCATTAACTGTTAAACATTGGTGCAGGGCTGGGGACTGAGTCATCATCCCTTCCAGACGAGTCACCTCTCTCTAAAGAGAGAAATCTGGTACTAAAACTGGAGAAGCACGGAAATAAACTGAAGCTCATTTTATTTTAATGTCGCACCCTTGAAAATCCCACAGGATTCCCTCTAAAATCCTGCTGTACCCTCTGAGTTATCTGAGGAAGATTAATCATGCCCGGTAGAGTTTGTGGATTAAGGATTTGCTTGGGAACAGGATAAATGTGCTTGTGACTTCTGTATGTTTTAAGTTCCGTGATGAGAAATAAATCAGCAAAGGTCATTCTCTCCCTGGGGCAGTGGATGTTTTAATGATCATTCCTCTGGCTACTTTTGGCAGAGTTCAGAGTAAGTAAGTAAATGATAGCAACTTTGAGGCAACATGTGACAGAGGGGACTTGAGCCTCCTGCAGCCCTCAGCCACCCAGCTCTCATGTTAGAGGAAGGCGTGTTATTTCTCAACTCACCAATTTAAGCTCCTACCCATAGCGAATGAGAAGGAAGGGCATCACTCCACCACCTGCCACCCCATCCCCTGGAAATGGGGGTCCTCCTGGACACTCTAGCTTCTCCAGGTCAAAACCAAGAGAACTGGACCCTGCTAGCAGCCCCTCCTCCTCCTTTCCTTGTCCATCCCCCAGGAAGTGGCTCTAAAGTTGACTGCATTCTCAGGAGAGCTTTTCTTCAATGCAAACACACACAAGAAAGTGGCGTCACACTTAAGCTTCATAGTATAACCAGAGCTATTTGTTTCAAACCAGAGCTTTTATTTCTTGCAGCTTTATTGAACTATAATTGAAAGACAATAGTCTGCATGTATTTGACAATTTAATGAGTACACAAATGCATACGCATACATGCATTCCTGAAACCACCTATGCTATTTAGGTAAGGAACAGATGCATCATGCCCAAGCATCCTTATGCCCTCTTGTTTTTTTTGTTTTGTTTTGTTTTGTTTTTGAGATGGAGTTTTGCTCTCATTGCCCAGGCTGCTGTACTATGGTGCAATCTTGGCTCACTGAAACCTCAGCCTCCTGGGTTCAAGCAATTCTCCTGCCTCAGCCTCCCAAGTAGCTGGGATTACAGGTGTGTGCCACCACGTCTGTCTAATTTTGGTATTTTTAGTAGAGACAGGGTTTCACCATGTTGGTCAGGCTGGTCTCAAACTCCTGACTTCAAGTGATCTGCCAGACTTACCTCCCAAATTGCTGGGATTACAGGTGTGAGCCACCACACCTGGCCTTATGTCCTCTTGTAACTCAGCTCTCCCTTCCCCGTTCCCAGGTAACTAGAAATCTGCTCTCTGTCACTGTGATTTACCTTGCATTTTCTAGAATTATGCAGAATTGGAATTGCACAGTATATGTTCTCTTTTGATTGGCTCCTTTCACTCAGCAGAATCATTTTGAGATCTATTTATATTGTTACATGCATCAATGATTTGTTTTCTTGCTTTGGCTGCCCCATTTTTTAAGCATCATTTGTTAAAAACATGTTTCATTTCCAAGTGTATTGCCTTGGCACTGTAAGGGAGGAAAAATACATTTTCCCTGTACCCTCCTAGGTTCTTAAGTTGGCCCCATAAATTAAGCTGATGAAAGATGGATTAAACAAACAGAGGGTTATTAACATGTCAGGGAACCAAATAAAGCAGGAACGGCCAAGAAACAAATCTCTCAAACACCGAACTGGGAAGGAAGGGGTGATTTATTTGGCCAGGAGCAAGGCGTCATAGCTGCCTAGCAGCCAAGCTCATCCAACAAAGAAAGACCCCGCCCTTATAAAGGCTTACAACTCTAAAGATCACGCGTGAAGGGTCTTGGGTTTATAACTTTAGAAATTACATGCAAAAGGGTCTTGGTCCATGGAGTAGGCATGGGGTAGGGGTTTGATCCTGTTTAAGTAAAAACAATGCCTTCTGGAAAGATTTCCTCCATATCATGCCTACAACCTACAGGAGGGCGATTAAGGTGGTGCCAGCCTGCCAGCCCTTACTTCAATTGAAATGAAATGTGGAAGTCAACGGGAAGGTGGTCTTAGATGCTTAGGTCTCCCTCTTCAATTAACATGTGCTTACGTATGGGAGTGTTCACTGGTAACAACAAGGCTGTTTAGGACCTGGGCTTACATAGCGCCTTAATAAAAGAACAATATATTTTTAAAGAAGTGACAAGACAAAGGGAAATGACTACAAGTTTCTAGGGGAACAAATTATGGGAAGGTAAATATACGGGGGAACTAGTGGAAGATAAGGGCCAGTTAATAAGGTTTGTTACATAGATTCCTCTGGTTGAATTTGCTGGGTTGATAAAGATCTAGAGTTGTCTCCTGAGATTAATGTCTGTCCTTCCTGGTAAAGAAAAAAGGTGGGGACACCTTTACAAATTTATGTCCCTATTTTAGGAAAAGAACAGAAACTTCTTTGTTTCTCTCTCTCTCTCTCTCGACAGGGTCTCTCTCTGTCTCTAGGGCTGGAATGCAGTTGTGTGATCTTGGCTGGCTGCAACCTCTGCCTCCTGGGCCCACACCATCCTCCTCCTCAGCCTCCCAAAGTGCTGGGATTCACAGCTTTTTAAATATCTGCTTCTTCTCAATTGCCTTCAGCTCAGAATAATCCTTATATCAAAGCAGCATCTTTAGGGTGGCATATTCTGCTACCCTTCAGCACCTTTGTAAAACAATCATTTGATCGTGTATGTGTGGGTTTATTTCTAGACTCTCTTGTGTTCCACTGATGTACATGTCTGTCTTTACACAATCACATTATCTAGATTATTGCATCTGTACAAGAAGTCTTGAAATCAAATAGTGTAAGTCTTGTTAAAAGAAAAACTTTAGGCAAATTAAATTTTGTAGAGTTTAATTGAGCAAAGAACAATTCACGAATCAGGCAGATCCTAGAACCAGGACAAATTCAGTGAGACTCTGGGGCTGCTATGTGCGTGGTTAATATTTTGAACAGAAAAGTGGAAGAGATGTACAGAAAACAGAAGTGAGGCAGAGAAAAAGAGCCCAATTGGCTCCAGCATGGCATTTGCCTTACTGAACACGATTTGAAAAGTTGGCTGCTGGCAACTGATACTACACTGAGACTCAGCAAAGGCAAATTCCTATTTGCTTTTCAAATTGTTTATGCACTAAGTTAGGTTGCAGTTCACTATGTAGGACTTGGACGGAGGCCTCTAAAGCCCAAATTTAGTTTAACAGTCTGTAACGTTGTTCTCTTTCGAAGTTGCTTTGTCATTCCAGGTTCTTTGTATTTCCATGTGCATTTCAAAGTTAACTTGTCATTTGCTATAAAAATGCTGCTGGAATTTTGATTAGAGTTGCATTGAATTAATCTAGGAGAACTGACATCCTAACAAAATATTGTCTTCTAATGCATAAACATGACATATCTCTCTACTTATTTAAGTCTTTAAGTTTCTCTCAGTAATCTTTTATAGTTTTTAGTGTACAGATCTTGTACATCTTTTGTCAAATTTCCCTAAGTATTTTATATTGTTGATGCTATTGTACATATCTTAGTTCCATTTTTTTATTGTCTATCACGAGTATATAGAAATAGAATTGTTATATTTTGTCTCCTGCAACTTTGCCAAACTTATGTATTAGTCTTGATTCTCTGCTAGATTCCACTGGATTGTCTACATAGACAGTTATGTCTACTGTGAATGAAGACTGTTTTACTTCCTTTTTTTGAGGCAGAGTCTCACTCTGTCACCTAGGCTGGAGTGTAGTGGGATGATCTTGGCTCATTACAATCTCTGCCACCTGGGTTCAAGCCTCCTGAGTAGTCCGCCACTATGCCCTGCTAATTTTTGTATTTTACAGGAGTCCACCACTATGCCCTGCTAATTTTTGTATTTTTAGCAGAGATGGGATTTCTCCATGTTGGCCCAGCTGGTTTCACTACTGACCTCAAGTGATCCACCCACCTCAGCCTCACAGAGTGCTGGGATTACAGGCTTGGACCCCCCTGTCTGGCCTCTGTTTTACTTTCTCTACAATCTGCTTTTTATCTCTTTTGCTTGCCTGATTGCACTAAAACCTCCAGCACAATGTTGAATAGAAATGGTGAGAGTGGATATCCTACACTTGTTCCTGATTATAGGACCCTGCTAAGGAACACATATTTTATCCTATGAGCCAGAGAGTGCTAATAGAGAACTTTAGGAAGGAAGGTAATAAATCAGATTCATTCTACTAATCATCACTCAACTTGTAAGATGCTGGACAGAATGAATAACAACACACCATCCTTGCTATCTGGCAGCTCCCAGTCAAATACAGGAGGTCAACATTTTGCACTGAACTGGAAAGACACTGTAAAAGTGCTATTTTGGTGGCAAAATCCAGTTGTGCCTCCCTGAGAGATGAATAAGGTCAGGAAAGGTTTATATATTACATGGTGTATTAGTCCATTTTCATACTGCTATGAAGAAATACCCAAGACTGGGCAATGTATAAAGAAAAAGAGGTTTAATGGAGTCACAATTCCATGTAGCTGGGGAGGGCTCACAATCATGGTGGAAGGCAAAGGAGGAGCAAAGGCATGTCTTACATGGCTGCAGGCAAGAAAGCGTGTGCAGGAAACTGTCCCTTATAAAACCATCAGATCTCGTGAGATTCACTATTACAAGAACAGCATGGAAAAAACCTGCCCCCATGATTCAATTACCTCCCACCAGGTCCCTCCCATAACATATGAGGATTATAGGAGCTACAATTTAAGATGAGATTTAGGTGGGGACACAGCCAAACAGTATCACAGGGTTTGCCTATTGCTGTGGCTGGGGATAAGCAATGAGATCATCATAGGCATGGTGAGATATGAAGAAGGCTTACACCAAGGTGCTTGGGTCATGATGATGGAGAGAAGAATTCAGGAGGCATTTTTGAGAAGGAGCTTGAGTACACACTGAATTCATAGACATGGGAGAGGGCAGAAGATGATTGTAGTTTCTAACTTGATTCCACAAATGCAAATAGAGCACTTACTATGTCCAGGCTTTGTGCTAGGCACTGGAACATAACAGCAATCAAGTAATCCACAGCCTTCCAACGGTTTAGCATCTAGTAAGTGAGACAGACAAGTAAATCAGCAATTACAATACAGAGCTATGGCTACCAGAGGGGTGTGTACACATTGCTCACATAAAGATACATAAGAGCTCACAAGAGGGACCCATAATCTAGTCTTCAGAGATTTCATGGAATTGTAATGATTAAACCAATTTGAAATGCACTGTCAAAATTCCCTAGCCAAAGAAGGGAGTGGAAAAGTGAAACAGGGTCTCAGGCTGAGGCACAGAAGCTGGAGAGGATGTGGCTTGTTTGGGGATGATAGTTCAGTATGGCTGGTTTTGAACCTGGGAAGTCCGGTTATACAGCCCAGGTACTTAACTACTATGCTCTCCTGTTAAAGGTAAGATCTGGGCCAGGTGTACTGGCTCACCCCTGTAATCCCAGCATTTTGGGAGACTAAGGACAAAGGATTGTTTGAGGCCAGGAGTTCAAGACAAGCCTAGGCACCATAGCGAGACCCTATCTATACAAGAAATAAAAATAATAATTGCAATAAAGGTAAGATTCTCAATCCATATCTCAAAGGTCTTCATGAATGAGACACTCCAACCTGCAAAATCCAGAACCAGCCACTTCAGAGAAGGTCTGTCTGATGGACAGGAAGGCAGCTTTCCAGTTTCAAGTGGAACTTCTTCAAAGAAGCCCATGGTTAGCAGAGTGATAGGGTTTGAATTTGTGTCTCTGCCCAAATCTCATGTCGAATTATAAGCCCCGGTGTTGGAGGTGGGGCCTGGTGGGAAGTGATTGGATCATGGGAGCACATTTCCCCCTTTGATGCTGTTTTTGTGATAGAGTTCTCATGAGACCTGGTTGCTTAAAAGTGTGTGGCATGAGCCAGATGTGGTGGTGGATGCCTGTAGTCCCAGCCACTGGGGAGGCTGACACGGGAGGATCACTTGAGCCCCAGAGGCAGAGGTTGCAGTGAGCCAAGATCATGACACTCCACTCCAGCCTGGGTGATAGAGCAAAACCTTGTTTCAAAAAGAAAAAAAAAGTGTGTGGCACCTCCTTCATTCTTCCTCCTGCTCACGCTTTAAGATGTGCCTGCTTCCCCTTCACCTTCCACCATGATTGTAAGTTTCCTGAGGCCTCCCCAGAAGCTGAGCAAATGCCTCCATACTTCCTGTACAGCTGTGGAACCATGAACCAATTAAACCTCTTTTCTTCACAAATTACCCAGCCTCAGGTATTTCTTTCTAGCAATGCAAGAATAGCCTAAGACACAGAGCCTCGAAAGTAACCTATTTTATTTTTTTACATTCCCACCAACAGCGTACAAGGATTCTCTCTTACCGCATCATCAACAACACTTAACCTTTTTGGCGGCAAAAGCCATCTGAACAGGTGTGAGGTGATATCTCACTGTCATTTTATTTGGCATTTCCCTGATGATTAGTGATGTTGAACATTTTTTTCATGTAATTTTTGGCCATTTCTATGTCTTCTTTTGAGAAATGTCTGTTCAGGTCCTTTGACCGTTATTAAATTATCTGTTTTCTTGCTGTTGACTTGTTTGAGTTCCTTATATATTTTGGATATTGGCCCTATATCAGATGTGTGGGATAGAAATATATTCTCTCATTCTATAGGTCATCTTTTCACTCTGATTGTTTTCTTTGCTATGCAGAAGCTTTTAGTTTGTTGCAACCCCATTTGTTTATTTTTGCTTTTTGCTACCTGTGCTTTTGGGGTCATATGCAAAAAATCATTGCCAACATCAATGTCAAGACCCCCTTCTATGTTTTCTTCTAGTAGTTTTATAGTTTCAGGTCTTATGTTTAAGTCTTTAACCCATTTCGAGTTGATGTTTGTATATGGTATGAGATAAGGGTTCAGTTTCATTCTTCTGCATATGGATATCCAGTTTTCCCAATATCATTTATCGAAGAGACTGTCCTTTTCCCATTGTGCATTCTTGGAACTTTTGTCAAAGATCAATTGACTGCAAATATGTGGATTTGTTTCTCGGCTCTATTTTATTCCATTGGCCTATGTATCTGTTTTTATGTCAATACTGTGCTGTTTTGGTTACAGTAGCTGATATGGTTTGGCTGTGTCCCCAACCAAGTTTCATCCTGAATTGTAGCTCCCATAATCCTGACATGTTGTAGGAAGGACCAGATGGGAGGTAACTGAATCATGGGGGCAAGTTTTCCCATGCTGTTCTCATGATAGTGAATCTCACAAGATCTGGTGGCTTTATAAAAGGCAGTTACCCTGCACACATTCTCTTGTCTGCCACCATATAAGACATGCCTTTCCTCCTCCTTTGCCTTCCACTATGACTGTGAGGCCTCTCCAGCCATGTGGAACTATGAGTCCATTAAACCTCTTTTCCTTTATAAATTAACCAGTCTCCGTTATGTCATTAGCAGCGTGAGAATGTTCTAATACAGTACCTTCATAGTCTGTTTTGAAATCAGGTAACATGATGCCTCCAGGTTTATTCTTTTTGCTCAAGATTGCTTTGACTATTTGGAGTCTTTTGTTATTCCATATGAATTTTAGGATTGTTTCATAAGTAACCTATTTTAATTGACATAGAGTCTCCCTGTTCAAGGAGGTTTCATTCTATGGGTTTCTGAGGCCTGGGAGATACGTAGCACAGGGTCATGCTGGACTGCATTGTAGTAAGGGCCTGGTCTGGGCCTTGACATTTCCCCAGCTTTGCCCCTCTGACACCCAACTCTGCCCGTCCCCATTGGTACCCTGCTGGTACTTGCCTGAGCACACTGTGCTCTTCCTGTGCACTAGAAGTTCCCTGAACCTGCAGTGTTTCTCCTGTTACTCTACCTAGACCACATGATTCTTCTGGCCTCAGCGCAGACATCCCCCACCTCCCAGGGGAAACCTTTTCTGAGTTCCCTGACCCTCCTTCCCCTGGCCTTCTTAGACCCCAGTCAAAATTAGGTGTCCCTCCCACTGTACTCCGTAAAGCCCCAAGAATCAGTAGGGCTTAGTGATAAGGCACTGGCTTTGGAGTCAGAAAGACTGTAATTCTCATATTGGCTCTGCTTCTTTCTAGCTGTGTGACCATGAGCAATTTCTTTGACCTCTATAAGTCTCTGTAAAATAGAAACTTAATACCAGTAGTACCTAAATCACAGGCTCTTGAATAAAATGATCCATGTAAAGTTTATAGCACAGAGCCTGGAACTTTGTAAGTCCTGGATAAATACTGTTGCTGTTGTTATCATCACCATAGTTTACTTATCCTTGTTTGTGGGTCTATTTTCACTATTGCACTTGCAGACAGGAACTGTGTTTACTTTTTTGTCATGATCTAAGTACATAGCACATAACCTGGCATGCACTGGGCATGCAGTGAATATTGTGGTATGAATAAAGTTTCCATTTATGGAAGACCCTCCATCTGATGTCATCAGGAGTACTGAAAGGGGAATCATGAGAAGAAACATGGGCTGGAGTCTGAAGGCCTCTGAGCTGTGAAGATGAGCTTAGATCTGCCTCAACTTAGAGGCAGGGAGCTGTCTTCAGGTGTGGCAGCCACATTTCTATGCTCTGTCCAGCCTTTCTCCCAAGAGCAGTGACATCTGGCAGCCCTCGTCTGCCCACCAAAGAATGTGCTTAGAGTGGGCCACCCAGCCTCTGTCCTGGGGTCACCATGTGGTGGTGGGTGGGTCTTGGCATGGATCTTGCCGCCTGATGTGGTTAGTTTCAGTTGGACCCAGGCTCTTATCTGGTCTGCGTCTATCCTCTGACTTCAGTCAGGATTTTATCTTTGCTTCTGCCTGACCCTAATTAGGCAGCATGTGTTCTATTTGGTTTGCTCTGAAACCATAAGAATGTTCTGCCCTTGCCAACAATCCTGAATGATCTCTACCAACACTGAATGTGGGCTTTCCTACCACAGCACCACTTCTACTACCCACAATGCCATGCTTTCTTACCCACAATGCCTGCTCTCCTACCCACAATGCCTGTTCTTCTGCCCACAATGCCATGCTCTCCTACCCATAATGCCTGCTCTCCTACCCACAGTGCCTACTCTGTTACCCATAATGCCATGCTCTCTGCCAAGCATGTATTCTACTAGCCTCGCCCATTCTGCAGTCTATTTCCTGGTCAGCCCTGTCCAGCTGCCATTGCGTGACTGGTTACAATAACAAGAGAGGATAAACAGGACCATTCAGACATACACAGAACTACCAGAGATATCAATAAGAATGGGTTATAAAAAACTAATCAATTTCTTCACATAAATGTTTGCTTCTGGGTTAAGGACATTTGTAAATCACTTATTCTCTAGGTAATTTTATAATTTTCCCTTGAATACTTGCTTATTCTATTAACTTTATTAATTTAATTAGCTAGCCCTTCCCATATGAGATATTGCATTGGAAAACTTAGGTGGGAATGATTGCAAAAGCTGTACAGGAAGAGAGGAATTTAATCTGACTATGTACAAGTGAAAATAATATTTGTTGAGCCCTTATTCTATTTCAGGCATCATCCAAGGCTCTGAGGGTACAGCAGTGAATCTCTCTCCTAGTGGAACATACACTTTAATAGGAGAGACAAGAAACATATAAATATCTAAAATAGATGGTGTATCATACTGGTGATATGTGTAAGAAAAAAATTTATGATAAAGCAGAAAAGAGGGATGGGAGTTCAGTTTTCTTTTTTTTCTTTCTTCCCACCATCTCCCCCACCCCAAGATGGAGTTTCGCTCTTGTTGCCCAGGCTGGAGTGCAATGGCGTGACCTCCACTCACTGCAACCTCTGTCTCCTGGGTTCAAGCGATTCTCCTACCTCAGCCTCCTGAGTAGCTGGGATTACAGGCATGTGCCACCACGCCCGGCTAATTCTGTGTTTTTAGTAGAGACAGGGTTGCTTCATGGTGGTCAGGCTGGTCTAAAACTCCTGATCTCAGGTGATCTGCCCACCTCAGCCTCTCCAAGTGCTGGGATTACAGGCATGAACCACTGCTCCTGGCCACTCAAGTTTTCTTTAGAGTGGTTGGGGAAGGCTTCACTGAGAAGGTGGCATTTGAGCAAACACATGAAGAGGTGAAAGGATGAGCCTTGTAGCTATCTGGGGGAAGTGCAGAGAAAGCAATCAGTGCAGAGGGTACCTGGCATGGAGGAGGAACAGCAGGGAGGCCACGTAGCCAAAGAGACTGAGTGAACAGTGGAGGGGCTGGAGAAGTTAGAGGTAGAATTGGGGAGGAGAAGATTGCGGCAGCTTTGTGGGCTCTTGTAAAGACTTTGGTTTTTACACCAGGTGAATGGGGGCCAATGGAGAGTTTGGGGCTGCAGGGTGCATGATCTGACTTGTTTCCGAAGGATGGCTGTGGCTGTGTTCGCAGACTGGAGAGGATGGCTGCACGGGGACCATTCAGGAAAGACAGAATGTTTTGGACCATGGAGGTGGCAGGAAAGGTGATGAGAAATGGTTGAGTTCTGAATATATTTTGGTAGGTAAAACAAACAGGATTGCTTGATGGATTGGATGTGTCAGCGAAAGAGAGGAGTACAAGATGACTGTTTTAGGCTTCAACAACTGGAAGGGGAAAGTTGCTATTTACTGAAAAAGGAAAGACTGTAGGTGGATCAGATTGGAGGGGAAAGAAAGGAATTCCATTTTGGACCTGTTAATTTGAGAATCACTATTACATAGCCAAGTGGAAAAGTAAAGCAGTCAGCTGGATACACGAGGATGGAGTTCAGCGGAATGAGTTCAAACTAGAGATAAAAACTGGAAGAGAGGCCAGACATGCTGGCTCATGCTTATAATCTCAGTATTGTGGGAGGCCGAGGTGGACAGATCACTTGAGGTCAGGAGCTGGAGACAAGCCTGGGCAGCATGGCCACCTCTACCAAAAAGATATGAATATTAGCCAGGCATGGTAGCATGCACTTGTAATCCCAGCTACTTGGGGAGCTTGAGGTGGGAGGATCACTTGAGCCTGGAAGGCCGAGGCTGCAGTGAGCCACTTTTGTGGCACTGCATGCCAGCCTGGGTGACAAAGTAAGAGTCTGTCAAAAAAAAAAAAAAAAACCTAAACGACATCAGCATAGAGATGGTATTTAAAATCATGACACCACATGATGTCATCAAGGGAATGAAGAAAGAGTGGAGAAGAAGCCACAGGATTGAGGGATGGAGCACCCCAATACTTAAAAGAAAGATGAAGATGAGCTAGCAAAGGAGACTAAGAAGGAGAAGGCAGTGAGTTAGGAAGAAAATCAGAAGAGACTTGTGTCTTGGAAACCAAAAGGGAAAAGTAATTTAGTATGCCAAAGGAGAAGGCCCGAGAATTGAGAGGCCAGGCCAGTGTTTTGCAAGGAGCAATTGATTCTCTGTGAATACTGAAGCCACACAGAACTGTGATAGGAACAGTTTTGATGAGAAGGACAACTGTGAGCCAGGGACCGAAATATTCAAGGAATGGGGGTCGAAACAAGGAGGAGCAGCAGACACATTAGATACTTCATTTCACTGAATCTGTCCCATGGTCCTGTGGGGTATTACAATCATCTCATTTCCCAGATAAGGCACAGGGGAGGTTAAATACCATATCCAAGGTACATGAGTGGCAAAAGCAAGATGTGAGTCTGTGCTCTTGGTGGTCTCCTGCCTCACATGCAGGAGGCCACCTGCTCCTTTCTCCAAGCTGGAGTTTTTCAGCCCTGACAATGTATGTCTTGAGGGTATCTTCCAGTTTGCTGTATTGGGGTCCAGGGCAGCGGTATACTTCCTCACGTTGCATAAATGCATAGGTTTGGATTCTGGATAAACCAGAGTTTATTCTATGTACAAATACATGTAGAAAGTGCCAGGAAGAAATCTCATATAATCAGACACTCCCATCAGTGCAATTTCAAAATAATTTGTGCTTATTTTGATAATTCTGATGTACTGCAAGAATCTGAAATGCCATCTGGACCATCAAAGAGAATTTTAAATAAAATCTGGTAGAATTTATGTGATGAGCACATTCTGATACACTGATAATTGCACATTTGTATCTACTATCTATTGTAATCCTCAGTTAACCAGAGTATTAATTGAACCAAAACATTCTGGATAAACAATCCACTGTACTTGTGCAGACCCTTTTCATCCCATTAAAGTCATCCTGTCTTAGTAGTCAAGCACATTGTCACCAAGAAAAAAAAAGTGTTGGCATTTATTTAACTTCTAGTTGTTTAGAGATGGAGTCTCGCTGTGTCACCCAGGCTGGAGTTCAGCGGTGCAGTCATAGCTCACTGCAGCCTTGAACTCCTGGGCTCAGGCAGTCCTCTCACTTCAGCCTCCTGAGTAGCTGAGACTACAGGCATGTGGCACTACACCCAGCTAATTTTTAAAATTTTTTTTGTAGAGACGGGGTCTTGATATGTTGCCCAGGCTGGTCTCAAACTCCTAGACTTAAGCAATCCTCCTATCTTGGCCTCCCAAAGTGCTGGGATTATAGGCATAGGCCACCATACCTGGCATGGCATTGATTTTTTTTTTCTTTTCTTTTTTTTAAGACAAAGTCTTGCTCTGTTGCCCAGGCTAGAGTGCAATGGCACAATCTCAGCTCACTGCAATCTCTGCCTCCCAGGTTCAAGCGATTCTCCTGCCTCAGCCTCCCAAGTAGCTGGGATTATAGGCCTGTGCCACCACGCCCAGCTAATTTTTGTATTTTTAGTAGAGGCAGGGTTTCGCCATGTTGACCAGGCTGGTCTCGAACTCCTGACCTCAAGTGATCCACCCACCTCAGCTTCCCAAAGTGCTGGGATTACAGGTGTGAGCCACTGCGCCCAGATAGCATTTGTTTTTTCGAAGTATCAGATGGCAGTGGCAGTAAGCCCCCGACCTTGGGAACTCCTGCTGGTGGTGCATGGTCCCATGCCCTGGACTGAGCTGAACAAATCTTAAGGCTGATTGCAGGTCAGAGGGGAGGTGACCACAGCAGAAACAGACCTGCCAGTGACCCAGAGCCATGGTTGCCCAGAGCACCAGGTCCTCCTGTGAGAAGCTGGTGAACATACCAGGGCTGGCCTGAAGTGTTCCATCTGCCCTGACAAGACATGTCCCCAGAGACCACAGTTAGACTGTGGGAAATGCCCACACACACGTGCCCTCCCAGCTGGTGTCCATCAGGAAACGAGGTGGGAGAACAAATATTATTCATTTATTATCTGTCTCTGATAAGAGAGAGAAAACAACGTGGGCTAAGTCAAAGTTCCTAAAAGGAAGCATTCATGACTTGATCCAGGCCTTGACCTGTAAATGTGGCCAGCTCTTGGCTAAGTGTTGAGGGCCAGAAGGGAAGGGGAAAAACACCAGGATGGGCACAGTCCTGCTTTTGAATAGTTTACGCCTTGTTTTCATGTTTCCTTCCTTGGCTCCCAAAAACTAGAGAAAAAAATATATGTCAGAGAAGGCCCCCTGGAGTGCAGTGTTTGAGAAGTGAGTAGGTGGGGTAGAAGAGGGAGATGGTGCTCTTCCTCTCCTCCTGCTTGCCTGCCTTCCTTCTTTCCAAATATTTGACAAACATTGTCCTCAAGTCAAGGTCTCCATCCTCATGCTGTATGTACTATTGAGGGAGACATGCAAACAACGTGGCAAGCAACGTAGCCACAGCCTGGGACAGGCTGTAAGAGGAAGACTTCCTCAGAACTGGATCAGAGTTGAGTAGAAAAAAAAAGAAAAAGTGAAATCCAAGCCAGGTTTGGTGGCCCACACCTGTAATCATCCCGGCACTTTGGGAGGCCACAAGGTAGGAGAATTGCTTGAGTCTAGGAGTTCGAGACCAGCCTGGGCAACAGACTCAACTTGGTCAGAGTTGAGTAGAGTTGATCAGCCCGGCTCCTGGGAGTCTGTGGGCCCCCAGTTGGAAGAGTCCACACTCAGGAGCTCCAGAACCTCAACCAGCACGCTGTCTTAGTCCATTCGTGTTGCTTTAACAGAATACCCTAGACTGGGAAGTTTATAATGAACAGAAGTGGATTGGCTTGCAGTTCTGGAGCTGGAAAGTCCAAGGTTGTATGACTGGTATCTGGCAAAGGCCTTCCTGTTGTGTTATCCCATGATGGAAGAGCAAAGACAGGGTGACAGAGAGTAAGAGATCAAACTCACAACCTCAGGCCCTTTTATAATCAGCATTAATCCACTGAGAGTGGAGCCCTGATGACCTAAACACTTCCCATTCGGCCCCACTTCCCAACACTGGTGCGTCGGCGACTAAGTTTCCAACACATGTTTTTCCAGGGACCTATTCAAACCATGACAATAGCTATGACCTTTTTGCCCTGATTAGACATCAGAAATGAGCCAGGACTGAGGGCCTGCCTGTCCCTTCTTTCCAGGAGTCTGCTGCCCTCGGGGCCATAAGCACAACCAATCAGGCAGATGGCCTGAGTCTGTCTGTTCTTGATAACTGGTTCTTGTCAAATACAAGTGGAAATGCGATTCCAGCTGTAGGAGGGCAAAGGTGTGATTAGATGAGAAATCTTCCAAGGTGCACAATGGAAGACCCAATTCACAGAAAGCGGTACTCAGCAAACTCAGGGCTTGGCACTGTAGTTGTCAATCACAGCCTTCCTTAGAAGGGCAAACTCTTAGAACTCTAAGGCACATATCTCGTGCTTTATCTATATTAGGTTATTCATTCCTCACAAAAGTCCTATAAGGGTGTTGCTGTTAGTATCATATTTTACAGAAGAAGAAATTGAGAGACAGAAGAGGTTAAATAATTTGAAGGTTAGAATAATGACCCAAAACTGCTGGGGTGTAAATTCCCCCTGTATCCCTTTCAGGTGGGTGTCCTTGGGTGAGTGACGGGTCTGAGATCTGAACCCATATAACCTGACTCCAGACTTGGTATTCTTAATAACTGCGTGTGTGTAGGTGGGCGTGTGCGTGTGTGTGTGTGTGTGTGTGTGTGTGTGTGTGTGTGTGTATGCATATGGAGGGGACTGTGGGTCAAGCCTCTGCTTTTGAGAGCTTAAACCTTAACAGAAAATACAAAGATTTACTGATTAGGAACTCAATTCAGGCCTTCAGGCTACAGCAAAATAAAAATGTACCCAATTTAGGAAGAGAAATTACTTTTCCTGTGAGGAAAGTGGAAGAGAGATGTATTCAAGTGTATTACCAGCCTATGGTAAATACCTAGACATTGATGGAACAACCTGGTACTTTAGATAAATTCAACGGCTTTTGTGTCCTCAAAACCACTTCTGCAAAGTTAATGGAGGCTTTCTGTTGCACCTGCCCTAATTCCCTTTTGCCTTTGTGAATAAACTCATCTAGAAGACCCAAAAGCACAAAAAGAGAACTGACTTTTCATGAACAATTACATGTAATAATTTAGGGTATCTGGTATATGCTGAGCTCACAGCTAAGGGTTCATGAATGACTGTCCCTGTGAGGCCAGGGGCTGTGGAAGCAGAAAGGGCATGTAGCAAGGGCCTTGAAAGATGACTACATATATTTTGAGTGACTTTTTATTTTTATGTTTGGGTATATGGAAATGTTAATATTTTTTTCTAATTAGAAATGGAACACCCATGCCTGTAATCCCAGCACTTTATGAGGCCAAGGCAGGCAGATCACCTGAGGTCAGGAGTTCAAGGCCAGCCTGGTCAATATGGTGAAATCCCATCGCTACTAAAAATACAAAAATTAGCCATGTGTGGTGGTGGGTGCCTGTAATCTCAGCTACTTGGGAGGCTGAGGCGGGAGAATTGCTTGAACCTGGGAGGTGCAGGTTGCAGTGAGCTGAGATTGCACCACTGCACTCCAGCCTGGGCAATAAGAATGAAACTCCATTTCAAAAAAGAAAAAGAAAAGAAAAGAAAAAAAAGAAATGTAATACCTTTCCCCCCTGCCACTAATAATCAGTTGTGAAAAAATATTATTCTTTTTTAATATGTACCCAAAAGAATTAAAAGCAGAGACTCAAACAGACATTTTCACACCCATGTTCCTAATATTCACAATAGCCAAAAGGAAGAAACAACCCAAGTGTCCACGGATGGAGAAATGGATAAACAAAATGTGGTCTATACATACGATAGAATGGTATTCAGCCATAAAAGGACTGAAATTCTGATCCATACTATCACATGAATCAGCCTTAAAAACATCATGCTAACTGGAAGAACCCAGACACAGGAAGACCAACATTACATGAGCCCACTTATATGGGGTACACAGAATAAGCAAACTTATAGACAGACAGTAGAATAGAGGCTGCCGGGGGTGGAGGTGAGGAACAGGGAGTTGTTGTTTATAGGCACAGAGACTCTGTTTGGGATAATGAGAAAGTTCTGGAGCTGGCTCGTGGTGATTGTACATATTGTGCATGTACTTACTGCTACTGAACTGTACACTTTAAAATTGTGAAAATGGTAAATTTTATGTATATTTTACTGCACTAAAAATAATAAGAAAACAAACACCCAAAAAATATGTATGGTGGGAGAAAAGATTCCATCCGCAGTAGCTACAAAAGCTATGAAATAGGAATCAGTGTGACAAGATTTGTGCAGAATTCGTATGAAATAATTACAAGATTCTACTAAGGCTTATGTTTAAAAGGTTTCTATAAATGGAGAGAGAGAGAGAGAGAGACACTGTGTTCCTGGTGGAAAAACTCAGTTTGGTAAGGATGTCATTTCTCCACAAATGAATCTCTAAATATAAGGCAACCCCAATCACAATCCAAATATCTTTTCTGGAACTTAACCAAATGATTCTAAAGCTCATCAGGAAAATTGAACATGAAATAAGCAAGGACAGCTTTAAAAAAAAAAAAAGGAAAAGAAGAGGGGTGAGGGAAGAGCCTTCACAAACATTAAAAAAAGGAGAACTTGGCTGGACCTGGTGACTCACACCTGGAATCTCAACACTTCGAGAGGCCCAGGAAGGAGGATCATGTGAGCCCAGGAGTTCAAGACCAGCCTGGGCAATATAACAGGACCCCATCTCTACACAACCTCAAAAAACGTAGCCAGGCTTGGTGGTGGTGCCAGCTACTTGGGAGGCTAAGGTGGGAGAATCACATGAGCCTGGGAGGGCGAAGCTGCAGTGAGCTGTAATTTTACCACTGCACTCCACCCTGGGCAACAGAGTGAGACCCTGACTCAGAAAAAGAAAAGAAAAAAGAAAACAGTCTGGTTTTGGTACCAGCCCCAGGATAGACAATGGATCAATGAAACAAAATATGAAATCCAGAAACAGATAGAAGAATTTTGTCTCTGATAAGTGGCATTTTAGGAGAGTGGAGAAAGAATGGACTATTCAAAAATGGTGCTACAGTGCCTACACATGCGGCAAAATTATAGAGAACTAAAGACACACACACACACTAGCACAAGTCAACCAGGGGAAAAGGAAAAAAGATAATTGGATTATATCAGTGTCAATATCCTGGTAGTGATACTATGCTGTAGTCTTGCAAAATGTTCCCATTAGGGAAAACTGGGTAAACTATAAACAGAATCTTTCTGTATTATTTCTTACAACTGCTTGTCAGTCTGCAATTATCTCAATAGAAATTTCAATTTAAAATAGTAATAAGAAAAATAGACTATTTTTAAAATGTTAGGTGCCTGCAATTAACAAGGAATTAAATATTGCATTGTTTTTGAAAAGTACAGCCATAAGTGAATACTGGCATATTCCTAGAATAAGGAAGGAAGGACTTCAGTTTCTGTGACCCCAAAAGCCAAGAGCCACAATAAAAGAAATTTATTTGCCTACATGAAAATTAAACTTTAGCATAGCAACAAAACAATTATACACAAATAAAAGACAAACACAAATTGGGGAAAATATTGGCAACATATATAGAAGACAAAGAGTTAACTTTCTTAAAAATATATAGAGAGTTCTTACCAACCAATAAGAAAAACCATAAATACCCTAATAGGAAATTGGGCTAAAAACAAGTAGGCAATTCACAGAAGAAGAAATACAAAGCCAGTAGACACGTGAAAAATGTAGGCAAAGACGCAGAATCTGCTGGAGAAAGAACATGCAAATTCTGGAAGAAATATAGGTTAAAGGAGCTGAGAGGTGATGTTTTATTTGCTGATAACACTGAACTCTGCATCTGGCATGTACTAGATGCTTTACTAATGTTTATTGAATGAATAAGTGGAAATGAAGAACACAAATGGCTTGTCAAGGAGAAGGGAAATTCTAGATGTGGGTAGGAGAGAAAAGTAGAGGCACAAGGCAATTATTAAGGAAGAGAAACTCAAGTTAGGTGAACTCAGTAAAACTAGAAATTATGTCATCAGAAGCAAACTCCTTTGTCTCAACTCCCAGCAGCCTCCTGTAAAAAGACACTCAGACAAGAGAGCCTCTGAGATATCGTTCAGGGTTTAAATCGTCCTCTTCAGTGCCTTCTGTCTGCATCTGCAGCTGCTCATCCCTCTTTCTTTTGACCAGTGGATAACAATGACTTCGCCCTTTCCTAGCCGCATGCTTGAGCCACCGAGTTAGACCTCACTGAGCGTAACGGTGTGACACAAAGCGCATTGGGGGCAGGATGAACTTTGTGGTGTGTGCTGGGTGCTTCACACTTGCTAACTGAGTTGGCAGTTCCATCTAACTTCACGTTTCTACTTTTTTTTTTTTTTTTTTTTTTTTAGATGGAATCTCACTCTGGCTCTGTAGCCCAGGCCAGAGTTCAGTGGTGCAATCTCGGCTTACTGCAGCCTTCGCTTCCTGAGTTCAAATGATTCTCCTGCCACAGCCTCCCAAGCAGCTGGGAGTACAGGCAGGCACCGCCAAGCCCAGCTAATTTTTGCATTTTTTAAATAGCGATGGGGTTTCACCATGTTGGCCAGGCTGGTCTCAAACTCCTGACCTCAAGTGATCCTCCTGCCTCAGCCTCCCAAAGTGCTGGGATTACTGGCATGAGCCACTGTGCTCAGCCCACATTTCTACTTTTAAAAATTACTTACCAAAGACCCCGGCATTTGGGGCAGCAGCCTGGAGTTCATGGGAGGTATCTGTCTTCAGTCTCTGCTCCCTTTGTGGAAAAAGAGATCCTAATGAATCAGCCCATTCTTTCCCCATGACTGGCTAAAATGCCATTGCATTACAATATTTTGAACTTGTCCTCTGGCAGTTCAGTTATTAAGCCAATCCCATGTGTGCCACAAATGTCACAATGCTTTAAAGAATGGATCTACACTGGCTTTGGGCAAAGGAAAGTTACAACTTCTTTCTGACACTAACAATACTAAAATTAAACATTTTTAAAGAAAGGCCTCAAAAGAACCCCCCCGCCAAAGAACTGTTTCTTACAGAACAGTGATTCATTTAGCTATTCCCAGAAGGTGCCTCCAAAAAGAATGAGGTTTGAGTTGTATCTTTTTTTTTTTTTTTTCCGATCTGAAAATGTCTTTATTTTTTAGAAAATGGATTCCAGGAAGGTTAAAAGCAACACCAGAGGGTATGGGTGCAGAACTGGATGTAGTCATTCAAAGCATTCAAGTAAGAATATGGCAATATAAATATTCAAAAAGTATCTCTTAGGTGTTGAAAACAGAACGTATAAGTCATTCCTAACTAATTTGAGCTTTATAGCATTTTCCTAGACAGGAAGGGGAGAACAGTTAACATTTAAAAGTCCTGAAAGCTTTTTCCTTGGTTAATTACATTAGACGGTTTGCCTTTGATCAAATTCCTTCTTTTTTTTAAACATGGATAAAAGTATTACATGGGTCCACTGTTAAAACAGACATGTTGCAAATTAATTCCGGTATAATGGTTTCCAACAAAGCTTAGAAAATAAAGGTGTTGAGGTGGCTTTGGACTAAGTTTAATAGTCCTCTCCTCTGCTGACAACTTCTTTGCATGTTGGATGCAACAGTATGGTATGCTCAAATTGAGCTGTATACGATCCTTTAATATCACATAATGGTGGATATGGATCTACAATGCCCAAGTCACACAGATTCTTCAGAGCCATCAGGTATTTACTTTCTCCCAAGCGATCCAGCCACCTGCGGCAGAAGGCAAGAGTGCCAAAGTTTTCATTGATGACATTTAACAAGTGTTTTGTTCTTGGAAGCCTTATTGGCACATGTCCAACATCAAAATTTTTCCTGTAATGTGAACATTCCATATCATCATGAACAACACCTGTTCCTGTACTACCAAAGGTTTCAATTGCATATACTTCTCCTTCCTCCGTTCTTGTTGCCTCCCCTCCTTTCACAATCGGCACGGTTTTCCCAGCATGTATTCTATATTGCCCAGTTGAATGTCCATTTAGATTACGGATTGGTTTCACTTGATATGTCTTCCCATCTATTTCAACTTCATAGGACTCCATAACTTCTTGGATGGCCTCACCAACATCACATAGACGAACATCAGTTCCAGCACACTTTATTCCAGTGTTAGCAGCATCTTTTACAGCTTTTAATAATGCATCATATTTGGGATCAAAAGTGACAGTAAAAGCACAGTCAATAATCCTACCACTTATATGTGTTCCAAAGTCTATTTTACAGATGTCATCATACTGCAATACTGTCGTGTCACCGGCATTGGGAGTATAATGGGCAGCACAATTATTGAGAAAACATCCAGTAGGAAATGCCAGGCCTGCATTTAATCCATTCTCTTTTATTAGCTTGCGTGAACAGTCTTCCAACTTTTCACAGATTTCTATCATTGTCAACCCAGGCTTGATCCAGCTCATTACGTATTTTCTAACTTGTCGATGTGCTTCTGCAGCTTCTCGAAAATCATTCCAAATCTCTTCACTAGCCTGATCTAATGCTTTCTTTTCTTCACTTGTAGTTCTCCAGGCAGCTGTTCGCCCATCTTGTGTGGGTGGGTATTCGCATTCTTGTCCTTTGGGAAATACATTAGGATACAGGTCACATATTGGAACTGAGGGAGGGTCTGTTTGAACCTTTGGTCCTCTCTTCTTCTTCTTTTTCTTCTTCTTTCCAGTTGCTCCATCTCCATCACCATCTCCATCTTCATCATCCTCATCTCTTTCTTTATCCTCCAGTGCTTGTCTTTCCAACTGTCTTGCTGCTTCATCCACTGAGGCTCCTGATTCTTTATCAGGTTCCTGTTGCCCTGCTGCACCAGCCCCTTTACTCTTCTTCCTCTTCTGTCTTTTTTTTTTTGGCTGCTTCCTCAGCCGTAAAGGCAGCTCCCTCTTCCCTGTCGTCTGGATCCAGGTCGCCATTCAGGTGGCTCCCAGAGCCCGCTGCCTCCTCCACACCCGCCATGTTGCCCGAGAGTGAGTTGTATCTCTTTAAAGACTCTTTTAAAGAAATGGAAGGAAGGAGGAAGAGAAGAAAGACAAGAAAAAGAGAGAATGGAGAAGAAAGAAGAAAAACTAAATTTTCTACTGTGGGTGGTTCCCTAGAGCTACTGTCATAGCAAATGTGAGGTGTTTGCCAAACATTTCTCAGAAATTGTAGGTAATGCAATACACCTAGTGATACAGTAGTACCATAGGAAATTTCATGACTTTGTAGGAAAGAGCTACAGACTGAAAGAACACATATTGTAAATAACACATTTATTTCAAGTCTTTATGATTCTGTCATTTTGTATCCCTGGGCCATGCTTTATTCTTGACATTTAAGTAAAACCATAAAAGAGCCATTAATCTTTTGTAGGTCTTTGACTTTCAAATGGGGTTTCTGGAAGCACGAGGGTCCCACAAAGAGGTCTGTATTAGTTTGTTTTCACACTGCTTGTTCAGTTCACAGTGTATTAGTTCATTTCACATGCCCATTACCCATGGGTAATTTGTACATAAAAAAGGGTTTAATGGATTTATATTTCCTTGTGGCTGGGGAGGCCTCACAATCATGGTGGAAGGCAAGGAGGAACAAGTCACATCCGACATGGATGGCAGCAGGCAAAGAGAGAGCTTGTGCAGGGAAACTCCCATTTTTGAAACCATCAGATCTCATGAGACTTATTCAGTATCATGAGAACAGCACAGGAAAGACCCACTCCCATGATTAAATTAACTCCTACTGGGTCCTTCCCACAACACATGGGAATTCAAGATGAGATGTAGGTGGGGACACAGCCAAACCATATCAGGGCCCAAGAAGCTGCCATGGAGAGATGGAGGGTGCCGATCAGGGTGGGGCTGGGACCCACCCTAGGCCAAGAAGAATAGCTCATCCCCTTCTGCTTTTTACACCAACTGCCACCTCTCCAGAGGGGCCTTGCATACCTCTCCTTTGCAGCAAGAAATTCGAAAAGGCAGGCAGATTAGCTTATACCTGATCTAGAAGTCCATCAAAATAAAGATATCATTGTCAGCATCCCTCAAAATGTCTTAGAGCCAGATTTTCTCACTCATGTTAAAGAAGAGTCACAAAGCCACCTTTCATCGGTTACATGCCCTGCGTTGGTAACATTCTACTTAACTGAACCATTTCTTCTCAGTCTGAGGGAGGACAATTTAGTTCAAGAGAGAACATAATTATATCTGCTTGCTTTTAAGGAGTAGTTTCACAATTTTAGAAGTTAAGAAGCACTCGAATTGGGACACCTCCTTGAGATAAGTAAATCACATTGTTTTTCACCTTAAATGAGGGTAAAATCAGAAATAATGGCAGCATTTACTGCTTCTAGCATTCATTCCAACCATCATCATGGCTGACTGTGAGGAGGGAAAGTTTGTGAAAGCAGAAAACACAGCACTAAATGCCCACATGATGCAGTAACTCTCTCAGCGAAATGAAATGCTTTAAATTCCTCTTCGGGAGCTGATGCACTCTGATTCCCATGCAGCTGATTTTTGTTACTTCTGAGTGCAGGAACTACTGTGATTTGTAGGAAGGCAGATGACTTAAAGAATCTCCATTCGTCGCACCCTAGTTTTCAACTTATGCAGTTAGAATAGCTGTAATTTATTTTTCATTTATAAACGACTTGTTGCTGAAGAGTCTAGAAACATCTCCATAGTTCAGAAGTTACTTGGAAAATGGTTTAATCTGTGCTACACTCATAATCTTTATTCAAAGATGCTTACTGTTATGGAAATGAGAGAGGAGTCATCATCCTAAAAATATCGAATTCCAAAAATATCCTTAACTTTGGGAAGAACTGGTAATCTCTGTATTGATAGCAGTAACTGCTGCAAAATGATAGCTCAGGCATAGAGTGGAAATACGCTCCCTTTGGCTTACCTGGCAACTTTTAATATGCTTTAAATCAGCCTGTAATGTATTTTTTAGTTGAGAAGTGTTACAGATAGAAATTTTCTTTGGGTTACCAGGTGCAGTGACTCACACCTGCAATCCCCAGCACTTTAGGGTGCTGAGGTGGGTGGATCACCTGAGGTCAGGAGTTCAAGACCAGCCTGGCCAACATGGAGAAACCCTGTCTGTATTAAAAATACAAAAATTAGCCAAGTGTGTTGGCGGTCACCTGTAATCCCAGCTACTTCGGAGGCTGAGGCAGGAGAATCACTTGAACCCAGGAGGTGAATGTTGCAGTGAGCCAAGATCGTACCACTGCACTCCAGTCTGGGCAACAGAGCAAGACTTCATCTCAAAAAAAAAAAAAAAAATTAAGAAATTTTCTTTGGGTAGACTGTGGATCTACCTGCCTGGCCTATGGGAGGAGAGCTGCAGAGTCAGCGTGAGTCCTCCCCAGAATCCTGGGATGATGGCATGAGCAGCATGAGCTCCAATTCATGCCCTGCACACCCAAATCACAGAATACTGGCCCTGGAAGATTCTTAGAGCTCATCTGAGACACCCTACCCTCATTTTACTAAAGGGACAACCAGAAAAGTTGTGGGCATGACACAGAATATTAACTGGGTCTGCACCCAGGCCCTAATTAGCTAGCTACTTTACTTTGAGCAAGTTACTTAACCTCTGTGTACTTCAGATTTCTCAAGTGTAAAAGGGGGATGAATGGTTCCCGCCTCTCAAGATTGGCATGAGGATTGTGGGAAGCACCAAACTCAGTGCCTGGCTCTGAAAAGCGCTCTCTGTGCACAAACTGTCATCGTGACTGTCCTCCTCATCATGGCACAATTCTGACAGTCAAACAGCTTTGTGCTCGGGGACCTAGAGAGGTGTAGCCTTTGTACTGCACTCATGAACCAATAGGCCAGGAGCGAAGGAATAACTTCCCAAAGGCAATCTGTTGTCATTGTTTTTCTCACCACTAGGTAACACAGATGTAAAGAGTGCAGTTATCCTGAAAGCATAACATGTTTTGAATTACTTAATTGCCAGTCCTCCTCTGGTCTGTTAAATCACAGAACAACCCTGTCTTGAATGGAAAACTCCAGAACAGTGATTCTCTAGCTGTAGGGTAATCATTGTTATAAATACAGGGAAGTGGACTCAATCCCAGACATGGTGATTGGAAGGTAAGGCTTAGGAATCTGCATTTAAACAAGCTCCTCAGATGGTTTTTTTTTTTTACCAATGGTTAAGGTGCCACACTGGAAAACACTGCCTAGAACACCGGGGATTCAGGCCTGCTCATTCACCAAGGCAGTTCACCAAGCTAGCAAATACCCCTGCCAAAAGCTGGTTTGGAAGTGACTGCCTCAATCCTCTATCATACTGCCACATTTCCCTCTTCCTACCCCCACCCACTGCCAATAATCCCAAACCTCATTTTACAAAAATAAACTGGGACTAGGACCTGCCTGGCTCACGTGGCAGAAGGTGTATTGGCTGGGAAGCATCACTTTCCTCTGTTCACTTCCTTTATCACTATAGGTCATGTAGGAAGTTGAAGGTCCTTGAATACGTTGGAAGTCAGTTTCATCCAAAGGAAGAAGTGAGCAACTACCTTCCTGTCGGCCACAAGGCCTCACAGTGAAGCCAGAACTTCTGAAGACAGCTCATTTTACATACTGTGCCATCTGAAATGTTTTCTGCATCACATACTAACATACAAAGGAAGTGAGGGGTCTACTGTGGTGGCTCACATCTGTAATCCCAGAACTTTGGGAGGCTGAGGGGGGCAGATTGCTTGAAGCCAGGAGGTTGAGGCCAGACTGGGCAACATGGCAAGACCCCATCTCTACAAAAGATACAAAAATTAGCCAGGCATGGTGGTGTGTGCCTGTGGTCTCAGCTACTGAGGAGGCTGAGGTGGGAGGATTGCTTGTGCCCAGGAGGTTGAGGCTGCAGTGAGCCAAGATCGCAACACTACACTCCAACCTGGATGACAGAATAAGACCCTGTCTCAAAAAAAAAAAAAAAAAAGTGAGGGTTGTTTTTGCTTCCAGGACCCCAGAGATAATTGTTTCCTTCACTGGGTTTTGTTGGGGAATAGGGACACCATTTTTAGACTCTTCCCCAGGCAGACTTGACTTTTGTTGCCTTCCACAGACCAACCCTGTCTACCCCAGTGCTGTGACCCTAACTCGTGGGTATTTCCCTGAGTGAGGTCTGTGGTCCTTGCGTCAGAATCAGTATTAGGCACTGGTTTAAAATGCAGGTTTTCTGGTCTCACTGAGCCTCTGAATCAGAGTATCTGGTGATAAGGCCTAGTAATCCTGGTCTTTAACAAGCCCCTCAGGGGATTTCTTGCTATAGTAAAGTTTAGTACCTTTGTCCCAGGTGATCTAAGTTTCCTTCTACCTTATTCACTGACAGGGTTTGGCTGTGTTCCCACCCAAATCTCACCTTGAATTGTAATAATCCCCACATGTTAAGGGTGGGGCCAGGTGGACATAATTGAATCATGAGGGTGGTTTCCCCCATACTGTCCTCGTAGTAGTGAGTAAGTCTCATGAGATCTGATGGTTTTATAAAGGGCGTTTCCCCTGCACAAGCTCTCTTGCCTGCCACCATGTAAGATATGACTTTGTTCCTCATTCACCTACCACCATGATTGTGAGGCCTCCCCAGCCATGTGGAATTGTGAGTCAATTAAATTTCTTTCATTTATAAATTACCCAGTCTCTGGTATATGTTTGTTAGCAGCATGAGAACAGACTACTACATTCACCTTTTATTTGCAGTATAAAAGTTAATTTTTATAAATTAAAAAGTTAATTTGTAAATACCGCAAATAAAGGTGTAATTGGACCTTCCATCCTCTCTGAAGCTTGGCAGAAGTTTTTAGGAAGTTTCTTTTTTTTTTTTTTGAGATGGAGTTTTGCTCTTGTTGCCCAGGCTGGAGTGCAACGGCGTGACCTTGGCTCACTGCAACCTTCGCCTCTCGGGTTCGAGCGATTCTCCTGCCTCAGCCTCCTGAGTAGCTGGGATTACAGGCATACGCCACCACACCTGGCTAATTTTGTATTTTTAGTAGAGATGGAGTTTCTCCATGTTGGTCAGGCTGGTCTCAAACTCCTGACCTCAGGTGATCCATCCTCCTCAGCCTCCCAAAGTGCTGGAATTACAGGTATGAGCCACCAAGCCCGGCCTTAGAAAGTTTAAGAAGTTTTAGGTTGGGCAGATGTCTTTGATGTCATCTGCAGGTGACTCCGAAAAGGAGTTGACTTGATTTCGTACACTACCTTGTGCAGGTCGCCTTCTTGTGTGTTATTTCTAAGACTTTATTTCCTGGATCAGGTTTGAAACTCCTGGAGGGCAGAAACTATCTTTTCACCACTACCTCCTTACCTTGCTCTCAACACGGTGTTTGAAACCCAAGGAATGCTCCATTCTGTCTTATTTGACTGTCAAGGCAGCACTTGCCTTCCATGCCTCTCTCCACATGAGAACCGAGGATTTCCCAGAAGGAAGTCAGCTTTGATGGGGGACCCGTGACCCTCAGATGGTAAACCTTTATCTGTAAGCATTTTCTTTCAGTGACTCATAGAACTTTATCTGCAGATGGGCTCTCAGTACCCTGTGAAGTACAGATGCCCTCTGGACCTCTCCGTGTGCCTCCTCCCTCTCCACACAGCTCCTAGCCCACATATCCCAAGGCACTTACTTGTCCCAGTCTCTCCTTACCTTAAGTTTCTTTAAGGGACTCTCATCACCACTCTGGCACTCCCAAAAGTTAGGTTCTTTAAAATTTGTAATACTCTGTAGTTTCTTTCTCTGCTGGGGACAGCATCCTATCATACAAGCATTTAACTAAGAGAAGGTTTTACCCTGATTGTCAATCAAGAAAAATGACCAGACAAGTCTCAATCATTTTATATTTTATTTTATTTCTTTATTTATTTTGACAAGGAGTCTTGCTTTGTTGCCAGGCTGGAGTGCAGTGGCAAAATTTCAGCTCACTGCAACCTCCACCTCCCGGGTTCAAGCAATTCTCTTGCCTCAGCCTCCCTAGTACCTGGTACTACAGGCATAAGCCAACACGCCCAGCTAACTTTTGTATTTTTAGTAGAGACGGGTTTCAGCATGTTGGCCAGGATGGCCTTCATCTGTTTACCTTGTCGCCTCGGCCTCCCAAAGTGCTGGGGTTATAGGCATGAGCTGCCGCACCCAGCCTATTTATTTATCTATTTATTTAGAGACAGAGTCCCACTCTGTTGCCCAGGCCAGATTGCAATAGCGCAATCCTGGCTCACTGCAGCCTCCCCCTCCCAGGTTCAAGCAACTCTCCTGCCTCAGCCTCCCAAGAAACTGGGATTACAGGCAGTCACCACCATGCCTGGCTAATTTTTCTATTTTTAGTAAAGATAGGGTTTCTTCATGTTGGCCAGGCTGGTCTCCAACTCCTGACCTCGGATGATCCACCCGCCTCAGCCTCCCAAAGTGCTGGGATTACAGGCAGCTGCCACCGCACCTGGCCTCAATCATTTTAGATTTATTTGCCAAACTTAAGGACACGTGCTGGGGGGACAGGTCTATACCTTTCTCTGAAGATGATTTCAAGGACTCCAAATCTAAAGGGGAAATTTTATATTGAAAAGTATACAATTTTCATGTAAGAGGGAGTAGGGAAAAATAGACATTCATGCCTTTGTCCGGCTCAGTGAATCTGCCTGTTTTACATAAGATGACCTAAACAAATGGGGCCAAGGAAAAATGCAGGGAATCTGCATTTTATGTAAGATAACACAGACAAAATGGTGCAGGGGAACAATCAGATATGCATTTGTGTCTTGTAGATGGGATAGACTGCACCTGTAAAGATAAGCTATCAATTTGCATTGCCATGATGACATTTTAACAGCTCACTAGGAATTTCCTTGTGGGCAGAATATGGGAGAGGCGTGTAGCTTTTCATCTTGTAGCTGTTTTATTTAGGAATCAAAAGGGGGAGTCAGATTTGCCTGACCCAGTGCCCAGTTTGACTTTTCCCTTTGGCTAAATGAGTTTGGGGTCCCAAACTTTAATTTCCTTTCACGTGATCTCCTGGTAAATACCAGTTCACTTGCCTAATCATGTCACCAATCCCCCTAGCTCGTTTCCAGGTAGGTGAGGGAGGGGACAGGGCCGCTGAGCCCCTCCTTGGGGCAGCTCTTCTCTGTAGGGCTGAGGCTGTGCTAAGCCACCCAGATGTATTCTGCATGCAGGAGCCACAAGGGACATGGGTAGACTGTGAAGGAAAACTCAGAGGCCAGAGAAGGCCAGTTTCACATCCTATTGTTCCTTCTTGGTAAGTTTCCAGTGGTGTTTGTGAAGGAAAAACGATGCCAAAGGAGAGACATCCTTACCTAGATTTTCATAATTCATAAACACTGCTTTTTTGCTTTGTATAAGGCAAATTATGATTGTGAACCCCAAAAATCTGAGACATGTCTCAGTTAATTTATAAAGTTTATTTCACGAAGGTTGAAGACACGCGCCCGTGAAGCAGCCTCAGGAAGTCCTGGCAACATGTGCCTGAGATGGTTGGGGAACAACTTAGTTTTACACATTTTAGGGAGACATGAGACATCAATTAATATATGTAAGAAGAACATTGGTTCGTTCTGGCAAGGCCGGACAACTTAAGCAAAGGCAGGAAGAATAAGTGGGAGGGGGCTTCCGGGTCACAGATGGATGAGAGACAAATGGTTGCATTCTTTTGAGTTTCTGATTAGCCTCTCCTCCAAAGGAAGCAATCAGATATGCATCTATCTCAGGGAGCAGAGGGGTGACTTTTAATAGAATGAGGCAGATTTGCCCTAAGTAGTTCTCAGCTTGACTTTTCCCTTTAGCTTAGTGATTTGGGGGCCCCAAGATTTATTTTCCTTTCACACGGTCATGAACGCCAGCATGGAGCAATGTGAAATTTTACAGAGACAAGCTACGTTCCCTCTATTGGCATCATTCTATCTTGCAGAACTCAGTGGGCAGTGTTCTTGATGGAAAAAGATTGATTTTTAAAAGTTATAAAAGGGGCAGTGGCTCACAGGCGTAATCCCACCATTTTGGGAGGCCAAGGAGGACACATCACCTGAGGTCAGGAGTTCCAGACCAGCCTGGCCAACATAATGAAACCCTGTCTGTACTAAAAATACAAAAATTAGGCAGGCGTGTTGGCAGGTGCCTGTAATCCCAGCTGCACATGAGGCCAAGGCAGGAAAATCACTTGGAACCTGGGAGGTGGAGGTTGCAGTGAGCCTCTGCACTCTATCCTGGGTGATGGAGCCAGACTCTGTCTTTAAAAAAAAAGTTATAGAAGAGCTTGGAAAAGGATTTTGAGTCACCAGCTTGTACCCTTCCCTTCGATTTATAGGTGTACAGTGGTTCCTTTGAGTGTGAGGTGACTGGAAATTGTTAATTTCCTATAGAGCATGTAAGCCTTTGGTGAACAACTATAGTTTCCAATTGTAGGATTCAAACCGTGGCTTGTAAATTTAAATCCTATACAGTGTTAACATGAGCATGTTCTGGTGTTATTATATTGTCTGAGTGGTAACTTAACCATAAAACATTTCAGTATAATCTGTTATACTGGTTTTATTGTATTGTTCTGGTGTTACTATATTATCTGAATTGTCACTTACCATAAAACACTTCAGCATAAAGTGTTATAAGTGTGTGGGTTTGCGTAAGTTCACTGCAATTTACACCTGAGAGGCATTTGGCCATTTAAGTGTCTATTCTGGAATCCATTCTAAAGAGGTTACTAATAAGCACGATCAACGTTGTAATCAGAATCTACACCACAGAGTGAATTGGCTAGGATTTAAAACACTAGGAATAATTTTCAATCAGAGAAATGAGTGTTGTGAAAGAGAGAAGATCGTGTGAAGATTGTGCCAAGCAGATTGTGTGAAAACCACTGCCCTTGCATGAATGAAATGAAGCAGTAAATTCACCCAGCAAACCTGCCCCCTTCCAAGCCTCACTCAAGGCCTAGAGCTTCACTGTTTCTATGTCACCTAGAAATCAATAATAAACAAGAGAAATGGCCAAAATAAGTGGGCAGGTGCTAAAGAGAATATCCAAATGACCATGAAACCTGATGCTCAACTTGATTAGACATCAAGGAAATGTGAATGAAAACCACCGTGTATCCACCAGAATGGTTACAATGAATACCAGCAAGAATATGAAGAACATACCGCGTGTGGTTGCTCATGCCTGTAATCCCAGCTACTTGGGAGGCAGAGGCAGTAGGATCGCCTGACCCCAGGAGTTGGAGGCTGCAGTGAGCTATGATTGCACCACTACACTCCAGCCTGGGTGATGGAGTGAGACCCTACCTCTAAAAATTCAAAAAGAATATGAAGAATATGAACTGCAGCTCAAACGATAGTGGGAGGGTAAATCTGTACATCCACTTTGCTGAACATAATCATATGATATGAGTCATCAATTTCATTCATATGTATCCAAGAGAAATATGTATGTATGGTCACCAAAATGTTATTGAACTGAACTGGGGTCCACTTGCCTGGTGCAGTAAGGCCACACAACCACACCAAGATTTGAAAAGGGGAGAAAGGAGGGTGTTTATTGGCAGGGTGCTAAACAAGGAGAATCAGGCAGCTCATGCTTAAGACCCGAACTTCCCAATGGCTTGCAAGCAAGGGAAAATTTCAGGAAAGTAGAGGTTACAAGCAGAATTGTAAGTCAATACATGAAGATTATACATTGGTTTGGCCTAAAAGGGCAGGATATCTTGAAGCAGGGGCTTGCAGATCATAGGTAGTGTATTAGTCCGTTTTTATACTGCTATAAAGAAATATCTGAAACTGGGTAATTTATAAAGAAAAGAGGTTTAATTGACTCACAGTTCTGTATGGCTGAGGAGGCCTCAGGGAACTTACAATTATGGCAGAAGGGGAAGCAGGCACATCTTACATGGCAGCAGGCAAGAGAAAGCACAAAAGGGGAAGAGCCCCTTACAAAACCATCAGATTTCATGAGAACTCTTCACTACCATGAGAACAGCATGGGGGAAACTGCCCTCATGATCCAGCCGCCTCCCACTAGTTCCCTTCCTTGGGTATTATAATACCAGGTGAGATTTGGATGGGGACGCAGAGGCAAACCGTATCAGGTAGATTCAAAGATTTTCTGATTTGCAATTAGTTAACAAAAAGAAGCTTTGTTTAAAAATTGGGAGTCAGGCTGGGCGTGGTGGCTCACACCTGTAATCCCAGCAGTTTGGGAGGCCGTGACAGGCAGGTTGCTTGAGCCCAGAAGTTCGAGACCAGTCTCAGCAACATAGTGAGACCACATCTCTACAAAAAAAAAAAAATTAGTTTTGTTTGGTGTTGTACACCTATAGTTCCAGCTACATAGGAGGCTGAGGCAAGAGGATTGCTTGAGCCTAGTAGGTCAAAGCTGCAGTGAGCTGTGGTCATGCCACTGTACTCCAGGCTGGTCGACAGAGCAAGACTCTGACCCAAAAGAATAAAATAAATAATAAATAAAATAAAAATTTGGGGTCAGCAGAAAAGAATGTTAGCTCTTGCTAATGGGAATGACCTCCTCCAGTCTGCTCAGAAAGAACTTTAGCACAAAGGATAGCAGTCAGAGTTTAGTCCTCAGTTCCCCCTTAACTGAGATCTACAGGCCCCTGGATCCATTCGGTGAGGGTCCAGGTTTCTGAAAAACAACTCAGGACTATATTAAGATGTTGTCTTTAATTTCCGATGTCCTGTGACTTTAGCTTCCTTAGCTATTGTTTTAAGCTACTGCTACCTTCTTGGTTATCAAGTTGCTCATTTACTTCTCAAGGGTACCTAGGTACCTGGAATTTCCCCAGAAGGAACTCAAGATTTTCTTTTATTTTCATGCTTGTGGCTTTGGGAGTGGGCCAGCAGGCTCCTAAGAGGGGTCCCTGCTTCATCGAAAAAAAACATGTATAAAAAATTTTGTGGAAACACTATTCTTATAGCCCAATTTAGGAAGCAGCCAAATATTTATCAACAGTAGAATGCGTCTTCCGCCTATCCCTGTCCTCAGGTGGAGGCTGTTGATTAAAATCAAACAGGTTCAGCAGCCTGCTTGATTTACAGGTTGAACTTCCATTGAATTCCACATCCCTTGCAGGCCTCCTCTTGAAGCTCCTTTAAGTCCCTCACACCGAATTTTCAGTGGAGAATGGAGCAGGGAGCTGAAGGAAAAGAGAAAGATAGAGGGAAAGAGGTGCCTGTTGAAAAAACTGAAAGTCCCAGACAGGAGATATTTCATTATTCATCGCGAAGTAGCAAACCTCCCCAGAGGAGTGGTTTAACCAACCATGGATGTTTCTCACAACTCTGCAAATTTCTTGGGCTCAGCTGGCAGTTCTGTGGCTCCACTCAGTGTCAACTGCTGACTCCTGTGACTGAATCCAGCTGTAGCTTTGACTGGCCGTTACTCAGTACCTGGCAATGGCTGGACCTCTCTCTCCAGCTGAGCAGTCATCCTTCTTACGTGGTGTCTAGGAGTCCAGAGAGAGGAAGCTGAAGTTCCTAAGTTTCTGACAGCCTAAGCCTGTAACTAGTATAGCATCACTCCCACCATATTCTACTGGTGAGAGCAAGTCTCAGGGTCATCCAAGATTCAAGGAGAGAGGAAATAGGCTTCATCTTCTTAATGGGAGGAACAGCAAGTGCTTACAAGGATGAGAGCAATTTGTTTGAAATCGTCTTTGGAAACTGTATCACAGGCAACAAGAGGAGAGGTTAAGCCAACACAACTTGTGAAGATTACCTGGCTTATTGATGCTTCAGTTTCCTCACCAGTAACTTGAAAAGCTTGGACTAGAAGGCTGTGAAGTCTGTCCAACTTTGAGTGTTGTGGTTTCATAATTCACCTAAATACAGTGGGCCCAGTGAAGACTCAGGGCCTCCTGCTGATCCTCTAAGTCTTCCATCGTTGAACCTATTTCCCATCCCCCACCTCACCCCTCAAGAATAATTCATAGGCGTCTGTTCTTACCTCCTTTCTTCATCCCAGTTGAAATTGGAGGGGCTTTTTTTTTGAGGTAGAGTCTCGCTCTGTCACCAAGCTGAAGTGCAGTGGCACGATCTCGGCTCACTGCAACCTCTGTCTCCCAGGTTTAAGTGATTCTCCTGCCTCAGCCTCCCTAGTAGGTGGGACTATGAGCATGTGCCACCATGCCTGGCTAATTTTTGTATTTTTAGCAGAGACGAGGTTTCACCGTGTTGGCCAGGATGGTCTCAGTCTCTTGACCTCATGATCCATGGTCCGCCCCGCTTGGCCTCCCAAAGTGCTGGAATTATAGGCATGAGCCATTATGCGTAGCCCTCGAGGGACTTTTTACAAAAAAAAAAAAAAATGGTCTGCCAATTCTTATGTCATTTCATCCTACATGAGGAGGCTTAACATGTTAGCATCAAAAAGGTTGTGGGAAAGTATATGCAAGTCAAGCTTTGGTTCCTCAGAGTATTGAGAAGAATGAATCTAGAGGTATGCCGCAGGTGTCTGGGCAGGTGTCTGACTGCAACTTGAGAAAACCTACTGAGAAACATTTTTCTCAGTTTAAAAATAATGAAAGAGACCCGGCTCAATGGCTCATGCCTATAATCCCAGCACTTTGGGAGGCTGAGGTGGGCAGATCACCTGAGGTCTGGAGTTTGAGACCAGCCTGGCCAACATGGTGAAACCCTGTCTCTAACAAAAATACAAAAATTAGCCTCAAGTGACCTTCCTGCTTCATCCTCCTGTAATCCAGCTGTAATCCCAGCTACTTGGGAGGCTGTGGCAGGAGAATCACTTGAACCTAGGAGACGGAGGTTGCCAGGAGCTGAGATCATGAAACTGCACTCCAGCCTGAGCGGCAGAGTAAGATCCTGTCTCCAAAAAAAAAAAAAAAAAAAAAGGCAGTAATGAAAGAGGCAGATCTGAAGGTAGTAAGTTATTTCAATTGATTGTTCACAGTTACAGATAGCATTCTTTGTTCTACTCCTTCCCCTCTTCTCACTACTGCACTTGGCTAGTCTTTTTAAAAAAGTAATGAAAGATAAAACATTAGAAAATAATTAAATCACTTGTGTTATCATGATGTCAAAATAACCTGATTGATAATTTTGTGTATTTCCACTTTTTCCCCCTTTTCTGTGTATGTTTGTGGCAGACATTGTCAGTTCTGGGGTCCATCTCTTCCCCCAAGGGGATCTGATGACCCATGACCAGAGGAATCCTTCCTCTTATAGATCGTTGGTTTTAGGAGTGGACATGCAACTTGGGCTGATCAGTGGTCTGTAATGGCAATTTTGCCTGAGGATTTCTGGAAAGGATACACAAAGTAGGAAACCATTTTTCTTACTCTGAACACTGGTGTGTGAAGGAGTGGTTCCTGTAGCTGTTGGCATGAAGGGAGCCAGCTGACATGGTGGTGGGGCCGGAGCTGGGAAAAGGAGTTGGTCTTGATTCAGGCGTCATATTCTAAAGCCACCAAATTAACCATCCCCGGAGCTGCCCTCTCTCTCAATTTTGTGTTCCAGGAGCTAGTCCCTGCGTGTTACAGCCACCTCTATTTATGATTTGCTGCTCCTGGCAGCCAAAAGCATTTTAATTGCTGCAGTATATAGCTACGTAAATATATTTTACCAAGTTTATTCTTTCATCCAACAAATATTTAATGAGGATGCCCCATATGTCAGGCATGACTCATGCTGCAGACACACTTTGGCTTTGCTTTTTTCCACTTAACATTTTCACCAGTCATTGAGAACTCTTTAGATATATAATTTTAATGGCTACTTTATTTAGTCCTTTCCCCATTATCTGATACTTAAGTTGCTGAGGACTTTCATTATTAAAAGTAAAGACATGGTGAACATCCATGTGCAAAATTAATCACATTAGTCATAATTGGAGAAATATATTCAAAAAAAAAAAACAGAAGAAAAGGATACCCTGCTGTGGTTATTATGCATTATGTGCCCAAAATATCTCATGATACACCTACTCTGTACCCATGGAAATGAAAAATAAATATAAATATATAAATAAAAACAGAAAAAAAAGCGTCTGACACATATTCCCAAATTGCTTTCCAGTTTGTACCAATTTTTATGTCCCCGTGTAGCATTTGAGAGTTGCCTCTTGAAATACACAATGCTTTTTTCCACCCTCAATTCTTTCCAGAAAAAATATCTGATTAAAGTCTACAGGACACAACAAATCAAGGGCATACAAAATGAGAGGGGAGATTGTTACTGAATGAAGGAGACTGAAGAGCTGTGCTCAATCTGGGCACACCCTGTTAGGATCCTGATTCATACAAATCATCTGTAAAAAGAGAATTTTGAGAAACCTCAATATGTACTGGGTATTATTTGATACGTATTTATGTTATTAGGTATGGTAATGGCACAGTGGTTATGTTGGAAAAATAAAGCCCTTAGTGTTAAGTATGTGTCTTTATTAATCAATGAAATGGTATGCTGCCTGGGATTAACTTTACAATACTCCAGCAAATAAAGGGTTTGGGGTGGAGTGAGATGGGAGAAGCATGGTTGGCAGAATGTTGATAATTTGGAAAATAAGAGTTTATTATACTTTTTGCCTGTTTGAAAAATATCATAATACAAAGGTTTTACATGTTTTACCTTAATTGAATTTTGAAAAAGAATATGTAGTTGACAGCATATACATAAAAGGCTGGAAGACTATGGGCTTGCTCTCCATGGGCTCAGTGAAGTGTTCCATGGGGGTTGACTGGGACCTTGGCAGTCCCTGGTAGCTTTATTCCTGGCCCCAGGAACAGCCTGGACTGGTCCCAGAATCTGCACTAGAAATTGCAAGCACATTAACATAGGTCTGAAATGATTTAAGGGAACTAGACCAAATCAGCTGTGAGTTTCACTGGCCTCCAAGTCAACCTCATGAGCCCTTGGTTCTTGATGCATTCATCTGCTCCCAGATTCAGGGGCTGAACACAAATCGATGACTTCAGGCTTGAAGCACAGGGAATATATTACGTATTGAAAAGTACCACCTGTGACTGTCAGTTTCATTTGTATGCCTACAAAATATGGGGAGACTGAAATGCATGGGGCATAACAGGTTTTTAAACTGATGTAATTATATCATTTGTTAGAAGAGACATATATACATTCAGAAATATATGTTTTAGTAAGTGAAAATGGTAAGGTTTTAGCTTCTGATGCCAGCCAAAACGCCCCGGTTTTGCTACCAGGTTTGGCAGCCACTGCAGTCTAGGTGTCTGTATAAAGCATAGAACTATGGACGCTTGGTTAATTTCCTTCCCTCCATTCTGCTTGTGGCTTGTACCCTTGACAGTGACAATAGGGACCTGCACTCAGCATAGTCAGGCAGAAAAAAGCACAGGCCTGGGAGACAAGATAATCTAGGTTCTGATTCGGTTTTATGACTTTAGCCAAACCACTCAGCTTCTGTAGTCTTTTTCTGTTTTGTCAAATGCCACTAGTAGACGAATAATACCCAGCTCCCCAGCGTGGGTGTGAGGAGTTGCTGACGAGCACACAGCCTGGCAGAGGAAAGGCCTTTTAGAATAATCCCTGAACCCTTTTCCTCCATCAGAAAGGACCCTGAGAATTAGTATTCACCATCTAAGCCATCCTCAACTCTCAGCATTATGGGGCTCAAAAAAGGGGAGGCTTTCTGTGGAAAAGCCTACATTATTAGCTTATTTCCACACTCACAGCACTGAGGGTAGTAAAGCCACCTGTCACACCTCTAACTGCAGACGTGAGGAAGCTGTCTCCCATTGCTTCCATGAGTAGCACATGAGTGCCATTTTCTGTTATTTTTGCTGATTGAAGAGATTGCAGTCATCCATCAAACAGTAGGTAACCAAAAGTCACGATTTTCCCTCCTTTAACAAAATTGAGTATGCTAAAACCAAATAAATAAGATGGAATCTAGAAATGTTAAATCTCTGGAACATGTCACAGAATCACTAGAAACCTCATTCACTGGAAAAGTCAGCTCATCAAGTGTGTCCGCTGGCATCAGCACTTCACTGTCTGCCCACGTGAGGCTGTATTTGGGACCCTGAAACCCAGATAACTCCATGGTGCTTCCGTGTTGGCCCTTGACTCACTGTGGCTTGTTTGTAGATAGTTGGTCTCAGCCTTGGATGCTGGGGTCAAGGACTATGTCCATGTCATCTTGTTTGGCTGTCTTGGTCCGCATAGGCTGCTATGACAGAATACCAAAAGCTGGGAGGCTTATCAACAGTAGAGGTTTATTTCTCATGATTCTACAGACTGGAAGTCCAAGACCAAGGAATCAGCAGGTTGAGAATCTTGCAAGAGCCCTGCTTCCTTATATATGGCACCTTCTTGTGTCCTCCCACAGAGGAAGAAATGAATGAATCACCTCTTCTGTAAGAGCACTAATCCCATTCATGAGAGCACCACCCTCACGACATACTCACCTCCTAATATCATCACCTTATGGCTGATGGATCTCAACACATGAATTTGGGGGGCACATAAACACTCAGACCATGGCAGAGGCCTAGACATGTAGTGCAGGGCCTTGAACTTAACAGGTGCTCAGTAAATTATTGCTATCGCTGTGGCTGGCAGCAAATCCATAGCAACACCTGTTGCTCAGCTTTCTGAGAGTAGAATGACTAAATCACCTCAAAAACAGGCGAGGACCACCTGAGAATGTTCTCTTCTAATCGCCTGAAAGGACCCTCCCCCAGCCCATACACCTCTCTTACTGTTTCTGTGCCTTCCCTGTTTTCGTTGACTTCATCCAGTTTCTAGAATAAATGGCCCCAGATAAATGTTTCCCCCTTTTCTGCACGTTCGCCTGTTCAGTTCCCTGTGTTTAGTAACTACAGCAGTAATACCCTCTGGTCTTGCAGCTTTGGGGTCTACATGATAGCCTCCACTGCCAAGAATTGCTGAGGGACTTTGATTTTGAAGAGTTCTCAGAGAAGAGATGATGGTCGCATTTTCTCTCTACCATGAAGGGCCCTAGGTAATTCTCAATGGAACTATTCCCTGTCCCTCGATCCTCCCTTCCCAAATCATCCTGGCAATTCCGCTCCATCCCATCGCGCTCAAAAGCTACACTTGGTATCTTCCTTTAGTTTCCTGGTTACATGCTGTTAATTTCTTCCCTAAATGCAGCTCCTTGTGTGCCGAGAAAGGAAAATTGTATTTAGTTCTAAATGGTAATACAGTATGCACACCTGGGTGTTTGGGAAAGGCGGCCCCTTGGCTTGACTTGAATAGACCAGGAGGTCATAACCCCCAAAGCCCGTACATTTTAAGGTCTGGTCTGAACACTTGCCAGGATGCACTGGGAGTCAGCTGTTGGCTGAGCTGTAGCAACAAGGAATTGTATCAGCTTGGTGACAGGCGGGGTATTATCAGGAGGGAGGATCATGATGGGACCCAAGTTAGAAATTTGAACTTGAAAATAAGGAAAAAATGGGCTGAGTACGGTGGCTCATGCCCATAATCCCAGTGCTTTGGGAGGCTGAGGCAGGTGGATCACTTAAGACCTGGAGTTCGAGGCCAGCCCTGGCAACAAGACAAGACCCTCAGCTCTACAAAAATTTAAAAATTAGCCAGGCATGGTGTGCACAGCTGCAGTCCCAGCTGCTTGGGAGGCTGAGGCAGGTAGATCACTTGAGCCTGGTAGTTTGAATCTGTGGTAAGGTATGATCACACCATGGCACTCCAGCCTGTGGGACACAGCAAGATCCCATCTCTTCAAAAAAATAAGAGAGAGAGAGAAAGAGATTTGATGGTTTGATTTTAATAAGAAATTGACCCAGGGAGACATGCTCTGTATTCTTTTTATTTATTTTTTTAATTTTCAAGACAGAGTCTGGCTCTGTCGCCCAGGCTGGAGTGCAGTGGCACAATCTTGGCTCACTGCAAACTCCGCCTCCCAGGTTCAAGCCTTTCTCTTGCCTCAGCCTCCTGAATAGCTGGGATTATAGGTGCATGCCACCATGGCTGGATAATTTTTGTATTTTTTTTTACTAGAGATGGAATTTCACTATGTTGGTCAGGCTGGTCTCAAATTCCTGACCTTGTGATCCACCTGCCTCAGCCTCCAAAAGTGCTGAGATTACAAGCATGAGCCACCGCACCCAGCTCTTTTTATTTTTTAATGGTGTTTGCAGTCAGAGTGACTCTGATGCCAACCCCCTACAACGCATCAGCCACCTCATGTTTACGGAATCATTTGCTTGGAAAGAGTCCTCACCCCTCCAATGAAAGCGGGCTGACCCTCATTGCCTGTTCATGAGAAATCTTGAGTGTATCACTGCTCTCTTTTCTATTTCTGTTTTTCTTAGTAAAATACATTGTTCTACAATATGCATTCTAACCAGGATGCCTTTGTGCACAGGTAGAAAGGTCAGGAGGGTGGAAATTGTGAACAGTTAGAGGCAAAGGCAAAACAGATGTTTTATAGTTTATTGAAGTATAACATCCAATACTTCTGTTGTCACTCCAAAAGCATGAAGTGTGTATTTGAAAAATATTGTTTAAAAGATGGGTAGATCTTGAGCAAATTTCTCATTTCTATGTATGCTAGCACCTGCCGTTTCTCTGCCTGGAAGATCCCCACTTCCCCATCCCAGCACCACACACATACAGCCTTCTTGCCTGCCTAACTCCTCCTTAGCTTTTGGGTCTCCCTGCCTCATCTTTCCTGAACCCCATGTCTGAGACGGGTTCCCCTCTTAGCAGCTCTGTAGAACCCTGTACTCCCTCGGCACCCCAATTTCACACAATATAATCATCTCAGTGGACTAGGGTTCCATGAGGGCAGGGACTAGATCTGTCTTTTCCACAGTTCTATCCCCAGGTCAATAAGTGTTTGTAGAATAAATGAATTCCTGCAAGTCTGTATAAGCCTTTTCTTTGTATGAGCCTTTGCTTCTCTCTCTAAACATGGTCTGTTGAGTAAAGGTGTTCAGGTTGTGGACTGTACAAGGACATCTATCAGAGGTGGGAAGGGAGGCTGAAATCCAGCCTGCATTCTCATCACCAAGCCATTTTTTGCTGGCTATGTCCATCATGAGGATGAGGTGCTATTCTCCTGATTTGCACAATAGCACCATACAGGCTTTCAGTAGCCTAACTCTGAGCAACACTTAGTGTCTTCAAAAGAGAATTCTCCTGCTCATTCCTGGAAAGACTAGGGCTGAGTGATTTTATGAAACTCTCCCTTTAGGTCCTTTGCCAGCCATCAAAGCCAAGACCCAGACCCCATTCACAGAAAGATTTCTCGTACTCTTCTCTCATTTTTGTCTCCTGCAGGATTTGGGATGACAACTCCGGCGACAGTAGGAGGAAAAATCTTTCTGATCTTTTATGGCCTCATTGGGTGTTCCAGCACCATCTTGTTCTTCAACCTCTTCCTGGAGCGCCTGATCACTGTCATTGCCTACATCATGAAGTCGTGCCACCAGCGGCAGCTCCGGAGACGAGGGGCTCTGCCCCAGGAGAGCCTGAAGGATGCAGGGCAGTGCGAGGTGGACAGCCTGGCTGGCTGGAAGCCCTCCGTGTACTATGTCATGCTGATCCTGTGCACAGCCTCTGTCCTCATCTCCTGCTGTGCCTCAGCCATGTACACCCCCATTGAAGGCTGGAGCTACTTTGACTCACTCTACTTCTGTTTTGTGGCTTTCAGCACCATTGGCTTTGGGGACCTGGTCAGCAGCCAGAACGCCCAGTATGAGAGCCAAGGCCTCTACCGCTTCGCCAACTTCGTCTTCATCCTCATGGGCGTTTGCTGCATCTACTCCTTGTTCAATGTCATCTCTATCCTCATCAAACAGTCCTTGAACTGGATTCTGAGGAAAATGGACAGCAGGTGCTGCCCGCAATGCCGGAGAGGACTCTTGCGATCACGCAGGAACGTGGTGATGCCAGGCAGCGTCCGGAACCGCTGCAACATCTCCATAGAGACGGACGGAGTGGCAGAGAGCGATACGGATGGGCGCCGGCTCTCGGGGGAGATGATCTCCATGAAGGACTTGCTGGCAGCCAACAAGGCCTCGCTGGCCATCCTGCAGAAGCAGCTGTCTGAGATGGCCAATGGCTGCCCCCACCAGACCAGCACGCTGGCCCGGGACAATGAATTCTCAGGGGGAGTGGGAGCCTTTGCAATTATGAACAACAGGTTGGCAGAGACTAGCGGGGACAGGTAGAAGCCAAGAGTGGAAGCTGGGCAGGAGGCCAGGGGAGAGTGGAGGATGACTGCCGCCCAGGGGAGGAGCTCAGCCCTGCATCTTGGCTCTGTTCCTTCTGGGAGCTGTTCCTGGGAGCCTCCGCACACCCACCTTTAGACATCTGATCTCGGCTCCAGCCAACGGCCACCTTCCAGGGATGGGGGGTCTGAAGCCTCAGTGCTTGTCTCCTGATCCTTATTCTTTAAGTCTGAATTCACTCTTTTCAAAATGAATCACAAAAGCAGCATTAGACGTGGCATTGCTTCTTTCATCTTGTTTCAGAGTGTTAGCTGCCTGGGGAGATTGGTTTTACTTAAGCCTTGATTGCCTAAAGAGCTCTCTGGTCTTTATTTGGGAATGAAAATTCTGAAGACTAAATTTTCCCTAGAACTCTGAATGGATGAATTCAAAAAAGCGGGGAGAATGTGTGGGGATCCGTCAGGGCTTTCTCTTTACCAGGCTTCCTTCAGAGTAGACCTGCCGGTGGTGTCTGCATAGGGAAAATATCTGTTCTACTCTTTATACCTGCTTCTGTCTTTTGTTTTCTCCTTCTTTTTATTTTTAAGGCTTTAATGACTGACTGTGGCATCTGTGGGACCTCAATGTAATAAGAAAATGAAATTCAGCTTCAGGCCTTTGAACTGCAGCCAGATGGTGGCATGGCGGTGTGGGAGGGGGAGAGACTCACTTTTGTTAACTAAAGAGCATAGCTTAACATTTCCCCTTTGAATGGTCGTGTAGACCACTTCATTTTTACCAGGGCTTGGGGGCCCAATGCAAAGATGATGACTATTTATTAAAACTGAAAATTTAATAAATCCTCATTTTATTAAATAAGATTCCATGAGTGCTCATTGTGGCCAGTAGAGGACAAGCACCTAATTAAACAGGCATTTACTGGACTTGGAGAAAAAGGAAATGGGAACTTGACCTTCATGGAGATGAGCATCATCTTGGTGTCTTGACTGGAGAAACATTCTAGGCCAGAAAATGAAATCTGGCTTTTTTTTTTTTTTTTTTTTTTTTTTGCTTTGATGCTTTTCCTTTGTGCCTTCTGAGACTGTAACAAGTCTAGTTTTATAACCTCCCGAGTAAATAAATCATCCACACTAGGAACAAAGGATGTTGACCTTCATATACACAGATGTGTTTGGGGAGATGACAGCAGTGTTCAAAAATGCTAGCTGTTGTTTTTCTAAGATAAGAGTGGTGCACACACAGTGCTTTCATAAATCATGAGGAAAGGCCGGGCACAGTGGCTCACACCTTTAATCCCAGCACTATGGGAGGCTGAGGCAGGTGGATCACCTGAGGTCAGGAGTTTGAGATCAGACTGGCCAACATGGTGAAACACTGTTTCTACTAAAAATACAGAAATTAGCCAGGCATGGTGGCACGTGCCTGTAATCCCAGCTACTCAGGAGGCTAAGACGGGAGAATCACTTGAACCTGGACGGTGAAGGCTGCAGTGAGCCGAGATCACACCACTGCACTCCAGTCTGGGCAACAGAGCGAGACTCTGTCTCAAGACATGATGAGGAAAGATGGTCACCGGAAAGAAGACGAAGCTGAAAACGTGAAATGTTGAGCAGAGAACATCAGAGCTGCTGGGGGGGTGGGGGCTTAGAAACCATCTCATCCAGACTCCTTGTCTTTGACGTATAGAAACAGGCACGGGGATTGTCCCTTGTCCGAGGCCTTAGGGGTGAATAGTGCACAGCTGGGGAAGGAACCCAGGCCTCCTGATGGTGAAGCTGGGGCTCTTGGTCCCTATTCCACACAGCCTTGACCCCTTCCTCAACAGGTCCCTCTTCAGGCTCAGTTGCCGTTCCTTCTAGCTTGCAAACCCAAATATTTTCTTTATAATACCAGAAGTGCCTGATGGAAGTTCGACAAGCAGTAACACTGGGCTTGGAACTTAACGCTGTGTGGCTCCAAAGTCAGAGATCTTAAAGTAGTCTCTATATCACCCTGAAAGGGAAAGCATCCTGGAGCTACTGCAAAATGCATGTTGGGAATCTGTGACCCCAAACAGAGCTTCTCATGGGCTCTGTACTGTACCAGGTGCTGTGGGGATGAGAAGAGGAGCACCTGCGGGATTTATGATCTCCATATTTCTAGCACAGGAGTTGGCGTGAAGCAATTGATTGCATCTCCAACACAGGTTCCTGGAGACCCTGATGGTGTGCCAGGAGCCCAAGGAATATCAGTATACCAAAGGCTTGTCTTCCTAGAGGGTCAGTTGTACTACGCAATTTTTGCAGAGAAATGTTATATCAAAACACATGACTTTCTTTAAATAGGATCCAAAATGGGCATAAGCTTTTTTTATTGGAGAACGGGTCTCATTCTATTACACAGGTTGGAGTGCAGTGGTGCAGTCTTGGCTCACTGCCACCTTCGCCTCCTGGACTCAAGCAGTCCTCTAACCTCAGCCTCCCAGGAAGTATAAGCGAGTTGTATAGTATAAGAAGGTGTTAAAGACACTCTAGCATCAAGCAGAGACTTTCTCTGTGACGAAACCAGAAGGACTGTCAGAGTCTTGGAAAAGCAATAACTTTCTGTGTGACTCATTAATTTCACACCTGAGGGCCCCTAAAATCATCTCATGTTCTACCCAAATCATTGGTACCCATCCCCCATTTGGGGCAACAACATTCAAATAACAAAATACCCAGGAAAGCACAGTTTCTGAGCTCTGGCCAACCACATGGTGAAGAACAGTTCTTGGTGTCAAAACAGTTGGGTTTGAACACCAGTCCTGATAGTTCCAATGTGGGAGAAGTTGGGCAAGTGTGTTGACCTCTTTGTGCCCCGTGTGGAAATGGTAACAACACTGACTACCTTGCAAAGCTGTGGAGAGGCTCAAATGAGATGAGCCTCAGGGGAGGCTTTGTGAATCCCCAGGAAAGGCACAGATGGTGGGTGCTGATGGTCCACCTGCTGGGGCGAGGGGGACGTTGCATCCAGCAGTGAAAGATTTTGTTTTGTTCTTGCACCTGGTACCGAACACTTGCCACATGGTTTCAAGGAAGGTTCTTGATTATTAAACGGTGCCACTCCTGGTGATAGTGTTATGCCAAACCACAAACCCTAAAGTATTTCTTTCTCTCCCACTGAGTCTTTTTATTTCAGTATCAGTTGAGGCTATTGAACCATTTGACATAGTAAAATGTTTTAAATGTTTTAGAAAGGCTGTAGTAATATCTTGTATCTTGCTAGCATTTTATGGTTTTTAAGTCTTACCTGTTCATAATTCTAATACTTTGACCTTCATAACCACATTGTAGATTTCTAGGCTAGAAGTAGGCAGGACACTTATCTTCAAACTGCTCTTAATCTTTTCTGGAATAAGAGGGATAAATAATTGTTTTGTGTATGAGTTGGCTGGGATTCAGATTGACCGTGGTTTGAATAAGGTTTGAAATTATTTACTGTGGTGTTCTACTGATAACTTTCTATTTCCGTGATCCCCTACATTTACAAACCGGAATTCTTCTGTGTGGAAGATTTTCCCTCTCCCTCATTGTTTAAAAATGTTAAAGAACTTTCTTTAACATTTCTTTTTTCTGACAGTGAGTTACCTCAGTTTTTGTTTGTCTGAGAAAGCCTTTGTTTTGTCTCTATTTTTGAAAGATGTTTTTGATAGATATGGAATTTTGTATTGACAGGTATTTTGTAAAAATCAGCACTTTAAAGATGGCACACCATTGTCTTCTGACTTGCATGGTTTTGTAGGAGAAGTCTGCTGTAACTCCTCTCTTGTTCTTGTGAATGTAATGTTCCTTTTTTCTCTAGCTGCCTTCAAGATTTTGTCTTTTGTTTTTTGCAGTTTGAATATAATACACCTCAATGCGTGTGTGTGTGTGTGTGTGTGTGTGTGTGTATTATAAAACCAAAGTAATAATTGCCATGAGCAAGATCCATTGACGGATGCTAAAATTAATGATGTAAAGGTTTAAGCCAAAAGGAATGTTTGCAGTCTCAAAGGATCTCCAACAAAATATTTGGTAATTACAAAGAGAAAGATAGTAACTTTACAGTGAAGAATTCTGGCAGATATTACATTAATCAAGTGACCAGAGTTAACCTCACCATCAGCACCTACCATCATTATGTGCCACCTGACGTGACGCGTTGAAAAGGCACAGCATCTCTGTGGAGTCCTTCACAATAACTTCAGTCTAATCACGAGAAAACATCTGACAAACCCCGTATCGAGGGGCATTCTACAAAGTAACTAATCAATACTCTTCAAAAATCTCAAGATAGGAAATGTAAGTAAAGCCTGATCGACCATTACAGATTGGAGGAGACTGAGGAGGCCTGATAAATAAGGTGAAGACACCCCAGGCCTTAATCATCAGCATATTTCATCTGGATTTTTAAAATGGAATCCAACAGTTCATTAACTCATTTCCTGAACATGGTGTCTGTGATTCAGTCCCCATGCAGAGAACTTGCATGTTGCCAAGAAAATCCACTTGATGACTGTAATTAACCAAACTTTTGACTCACCTTTTTGGCTACCTTAAAACACATCTTTTGCCACTAAGCAAACACAATTACATCCCTGAACTAAAGAGCCAGCTCCAGAGGGTGAACCAAGCTGGGGTTTGGGAGGAGGTCGGGCCTCTTTCCACACAGTTCTGGGTTTGTTTTCCACAAAGCCCTCTTCTTCCTTCAAGAATAAAATGGCCTTTATCTAAGGCCATTCCTATCCCAATGAATGCAATCATGCCCTGAGAGGGGCAAGCCCGTCTGAAGCTGTCTGGTATGCTTGCTGTCCACAGAAATTGCTTGGAGGACTTCAGGAGCAGCTCCTTTGATGCCATCACAGGAGTTTTGGGACACAGGGGACATCTGCTACCTGGAGAGGATGAGGAAGCAGAAATCTTGTGTGAGTGGCCATGTGTCCACTTTACAGCCTGCCCAAAGGGTGTGCAATCCCAGCAGTTAATTTTCTAGGACTCAAGAAGCAGGATGCATGACAGGCCCTCCCTTTCCTCCAGGAGCTTTTACAAGGCCAAAACATCTGACTGAAATGATTACAGGCTCAGCAGCTCCCTGATCACACTCCATCCTGAAGCTCAGAGTCCATTTCTAGGGGACCCATAATTGGATAGCCTACCAAACACTCCCGTAGAGATGTAGCCCCAACCGATCAACTGATGATGGGATACGTGAGAAGGGCGTTACTTAACATTTGCTGGCACACGAATATGCCACAGGTGTGGGGTTGGTGAGAAGGAGAATGGAGATAGTTATTGAAAATGATTTGTTTAAAGTCATGTTACTGGAGAAAAGTAACACCTGCCTCCAAGTCTAAGTTAAAGGTACAGAACATCTGAATCACATTTCCTTTTTTTCTTTTTCTTCTCCATCATGAGGGCATTCTGGAAGGTTCTCCTTCATTCTGGGGTATTCGACACTCCCTTTCCCAAATCTCCTGCATGCCCAGCTCCAGCTGTGGGTCCCTTCGTGTCCTTGATTGGGAGGCATTTGAGGTCAGTGCTTAAGGGGTTTTTTGATGCAGAGTCTTCTGAGCCTGAGGCTCCATCTAAGTCCTTGTGAATGAGAAGCTCTATAGGTGGGCCTGGAACTCTGCATTTCTAGAGAACTTCAGAAGTGTTCTGAGAGGGAGCTGCTGACCTGCCTCTTTCAGCATCATCAGCCTGGATGTGGGCCCTGCTTTTGGCTCTGGCCCATTCTCCCCACTGGGGAAGGTTTCACTCTGAGTCCCTTTGCCTGAGTTGCCTTAGTTGTGTTGAGAGATCCGGTCACCATCTCCACGCATTTGCCCCACCCCTACAGGCTGCCTAATTTGGGGCCTACTCATCCTGGTACAGCCTCTGTGATACAAATTTCCACACCTTTGGCCTAACTCTCCTCTATTTAGGATCTATGCAGGAGCCTGTCCCACTAGTGCCCAATTCTCAAACACTGTCCCCTCCCCTGTGAACCCAGGCATCTTCTAAGGTTGGAAGAACCTTAGAAGAGCCTTAGCTGAGGTTGGAAGCTGCTTATGTTGTCAATACTAAAGGAGAAAGGGTCCCTGGAGCTGGTCGGAGTCAAGAGTATATGGATGGGCTGAGCTGAAAAAAGTGGCCTGGACTCTGACGGAAGCATGAGGTTGATGGGTTGGCACAGCCAATCTGCAGAAAGAGGAGAGGATGGAGGTGAGCAAGGGCAGTGTGAAGTCAAGGGCTCATGATAGAGGAGGAAGGGGCAGACTCAGGGAAAGTTTGGGCCCCCACAACTTCCAATGCTGACCTATGGTGGGCAGTCCCGACACACAGGGAAAGTAGGACCCACCACAGGAGCCACACCAGGCAGGATGATGCCAACTTACCAGGCCACTGGGCACACCCTGCTTCTATTGTCTGTCCACCTAACAAAACACCTTTTGCCACTTTCTTAAGCCCCTGGCTCCTAGATAATCACCTGGGCCTGCCCTATGCTCTCTGACAAACACTTGGCCGGCCTCCCAGCATCAGAGATCATGCCACTGTCTCCACGAACCTGCCCCACCTCTAAGGGCTGTCTAGTCTGGGGCCCGTGCCTCCTGTTCTAGTCTGCTGTGTTACAAATTCTAACCCCTTCAGCATAGCTGTGCTTCCTTGCAGGAGCAAGGAGAGGGGTCCAGAGCCAACAGACAACCTTGCTCAGGCATTTGTCATTCTTAGCACCTCTATGTGTCAGGCACTGGGATAGCAGTGAATAAAAAGACCCAGGAGCCATCCTGTCTTCAGGCAGCCTGAAGTGTCGTGAGAGAGGGCAGCACCGAACAAGGGACCATGTAAATGAATATGGAACTTCTGCCCCTAACCCATGCTGGGAACAAAAAAGACGTGGATGCCAGGTCAGGCATCAGGCACCAGGGAGGAGGAATGGTTTCTGCTGAGCTGGCCAGAAGCCCAAGGGAAAATCTAGGTGGCCTTAATCTAGGCGCATCACTAGATTAAAGGAGGAATGTGTCTCACTGGGGTCTTCATGGGCTGGACCAGATTCCCAGCCAGGCCATCTGAGAAACCTGGCCTTGAAATCTCCCCAACCAAGGTACTGGATGTATGTGTCCATTTTGTATTACTATAAGGGAAGACCTGAGACTGGGTAATATACAAGGAACAAGGTTGGTATGACTCACTGTTCTGCAGACTGTACAAGAAGCATGGCACCAGCATGCGCTTGGTGAGGCTTCAAGAAGCTTTCATTCATGATGGAAGGGAAAGGGGAGCAGGCGTGTCTTATGATGAGAGAGGAGCAAGAGAGAGAGAGTGGGGGAGGAGGTCCCAGGCTCTTTAACAATCAGATCTCACGTGAACTAACAGAGCGAGAGCTCACTCATTGCTATGAGGATGAGGATTGCACTAAGACGTTCATGAGAGACTCACCCCCTGACCCAGACACTCCCCAGTGTTTAGGCTCCGCCTCCAACACTGGGGATCAACTTTCAACTGGAAATTTGGAGGGGACAAATATTCACACTATACCACAGAACAAAAGGCTCAAGTCATCCTAAAAAATCCTTCAGGCAGAGGACAGGGTAGAACAGGCTTTGGAGATAGGCAGATCCAAATTAGACTTCTGCTTCCCGCTCCACAGGTCTGGCTCCAACTAACAGAGATCAGACACAGCAGTAAGGACAACCCCAAATGCGTAAGGGATAAATATATCTGCTTTTCCTTTGTTCATTGTACTCTTGTGGCAAGATGACTAGCTGAGAGACCCTTTGTCTCAGTGCTAATTTTCCTTTGAGGTACCAAGCATCTGTTTCCAACATTTATTATTGTTAATTTTTTTTTATTTTTGAGACAAGGTCAGGCTCTATTGCCCAGGCTGGAATGCAGTGGCACCATCTTGGCTCACTGAAACCTCTGCCTCCCAGGCTCAAACCATTCTCCTACCTCAACCTTCTGAGGAGTAGCTGCACCACCGCATCCAGCGAATTCTTGTATTCTTTGTAGAGATAGGGTTTCACCGTGTTGCCCATGCCGGTCTCAAACTTGTGCGCTCAAGAGATTTGCCCACCTAAACGTCCCAAAGTGCTGGAATTACAAGTAAGAGCCACTGAGCCCAGCCTGCTCTTCTGATTTAAAAAAGGTTAAAGCATTTTTGCAGGCCCCTACTGGTATTGTGGGCCAAGGGCATAGTGTTAGCTGAAAACTTTACTAAACAGGTAAGGGGCATAGGCTGCAAGCTGGGACATGCCTGTGAGCACATCCAGCACAGATATTCTGGTTACAGTACAAGGACATAGAATATACTATGTGCCTATAAGCATATCTAACAGCTACATAGGATAGGGCTTAACAGAGTCATTAGCACACTTATGATTTATTCTTTAACAAGAAAGGAAACTTACTTCCCACAATAAATAAATCAGAAGACCACAAGAATATGATCTGCCCTTGATAATATTTCTCTTTATACCAATACAATCATACAATATAATTTTAATATGTTCTATAGAGAAAAAAGACTGCAAAAATTGTACCGCAGCTCGAAGTGCAGGGAATTAAAATTTCACTCTTAATGATTTCAGTATTCAGTACAGGTCCCTAAGAACCTGGGGCTTCCAGGCTCCCACAGGGTAAATGTTTGTCAGGCAGTGCTCCTAATAACAGTGGAAAGAAACAGCCAGATAGAGCAGGCGCGGTGGCTCACGCCTGTAATCCCAGCACTTTGGGAGGCTGAGGCTGGCAAATCACATAAGATCAGGAGTTCAAGACCAGCCTGGCCAACATGAAACCCGTCTCTACTAAAAATACAAAAATTAGCAAGGCATGGTGCTATATGCCTGTCCCAGCTGCTCAGGAAGCTGAGGCAGGAGAATCTCTTGAACCCAGGAGGCAGAGATTGCAGCAAGCTGAGATCACTCCACTGCACTCCAGCCTGGTCAACAGAACAGGACTCCTGGGGGGCAGTGTTAAAGGAGGTAAGGAGTGGCTGAAGGTAGCGTCTGCAGTGTTGCTAAGGTTGGACTTGACCTTAAGCTCCACTGGAACTGCCCTCACTCCACGCTAATTGGATTCATAGTAAATAGCATAAATACATGGACGAATAGGCTAACAAGTTAAATCAGTTTGAAATCTGAAATGAAATGCACAGAGCCCTAATCTCTGGAGAAAGAGGCAAGACTGTGATCAGTGGAGGACAGCCCGGCACGCCGCACCTGCAGGGGGCTCACTGCCTAGAGAGAAATTTGCAGACGTAAACAGATCATCACAAACTAATATTACATGAAAGGGACAGTGGGAATACAGAAGAGGAAAAAGTTATGCCTCAGAGAGTCAGGGATGATTTCATGAAGAGGCTGCATTTACAATGGGTCTTGATAGATGTGTAGGAATTTGCCAGATGCAGAATCAATGTGAGGTGATGAAAGAACATGACATTTGGAGTCAGGCGGACCAAAGCTTCAATCCCAGCCCTGTTCTTTTCTATTGATGTGACAAGAGACAAGTATTTAACCTCTCTGAGATTCCGTTTCCTTATCCCTAAGATACCTACCCTTAGGAGTTCTTTAGAGGATTAAAGCAATAACATACATGCAATAGCTGGCACTTAAGAGGCTTTTTGTAAATAATAGCTACTAAAAGGAGAAGACGTGTTGGAAGCTGAGGGTTTGCACAAAGGTGTGTGGCAAGCATAAGTCACACAAAGATTGGGGAGAGGGTGTGCCGGAAGCACGGGAGTCCAAAGAACCTGGGTTTGAATCTCTTGCAGTCCTGACTTACCAGCTGTGTGACCCTGGGTGAGTTATTTAGCTTCTCTGCAACTGTAAAATTGGGTAATGACGGCACAGCCTTGGAGAGCTATTATGATGGTACAATGAGTCACGCAAGTAAAATGCCCAGCGCAGGGTGAGCCATCAGCAGATGGCAGCTATTACTGCTATTTCATCATCACCATTGCTTTTTTGTCACCACTGGGAAGAGGAAGTGAGGGAATGGGGCTGAGAATAAATAGATCATATCTGGCCCTCCACTGACCTTGATATGATATACTGATTGGTTCATCATCCCTTCATTGTCTCTCCCTATTAGAACATAACCTCCAATGAGATGGGCTCCTCGTCTTGTTCACTGCTCTATGGCCAGTATCCAGCAGAGCACCTGACACATAGGACAGTCAGCCCTCCATATCCATTGGTTCTGCATCCACGGATTCAACCATTCTCTGAAAACATCCAGGGTCCAGCATGATGGCTCATAGCCCTTTGGGAGTCCAAGGCAGGCAGCTAACTTGAGTCCAGGAGCTCAAGACCAGCCTGAACAACATGGTAAAACTGTCTCTACAAAAAAAATGCAAAAAAAAAAAAAAAAAAAAAAAAGCCAGGCATGGTGGTGCATGCATGTATTTCCAGCTACTGGAGAGGCTGGGGTGGGAGGATCACCCAAGCCCGAGAAATCGACGCTGCAGTGAGCCGAGCTGTGATCACACCACTGCACTACAGCATAGCTGACTCAGTGAGACCCTGTCTCAAAAGAAAAAGAAAGAAAAATATTCAGGAAAAAATTCTATGAAGTTCAAAAAGCAAAATGTGGATTTGCTATTTACTGAGTGCACTGAATCTATGCAAATGAAGTGATGCGTAAGCATTGTATTGGTATTATAAGTAATGTAGAGGTGATTTAAAGTATACTGTGCACAGGCTATAGGTAAATACTATGCCATATTTATACAGTCAACTTAGGTATCTGCAGATTTTGTTACCCAAGGGGTGCCCTGGAACCAATCCCCCACAGATACTGAGGGACTACTGTACATGCTTGATAAACACATGTAGAACGGATGGATGGATGGATAGATGGATGGACAGATGAATGTATGGTTGCAAGTGATAGAGACAGGAAACAGCCAAGGGTGCCTGACAAATCCCCACCTTCAAGCCTAAAACAGCCCGAAGGCTGAAAAGCCAGACTGCTAGTCCTAGATGAAGCCTTCCCTTTCCCAGCTAATTCTCTCTGAATCGTGCCCACCCGTACACTGGGAGGATGGAGTGCAGCCTTGGGAAGTTCACGCCATTTGCGGCGGGGAGGAACCTGGCCTCTTCAGTTCTTGGATGGTGGCCTGGGATTCAGTCTGTGAGGTGGGAAACCTGCTAGCAGAACTCTTTCTTACTTTGCTGACAGTTACTTTTCCTTTTCCCTTTTCTCCCAATAAATTCCGCTCCTCACCCTTCTATGTGTCCGTGAGCCTCATCTTTCTGTTCGTGCAAGAAGAACCCAGTTTTAGCTGAACTAAGGAGAAAGTCCTGCAACACAAGAAAGGAAAAAAGGCTGCAACTTCTGAACATCAATGCAGGATCAGCTGGACTTTCTAGGGATTCCTTGCCAGCCCTCAGCCACTGGCCCTAGGGATCCTGGAACAGTGACATGAGCATCCGTGCTTCCATTTCTGCGCCTGTCCCATGAGCATGAGGAGACCTATCTTCCAAATTGTGGTGAGATTTAGAGGTAAACAATGTGAAATACTTAGCAGTGCCTAGAACCCAGGAGGCACTCAACAGAGGTAGCTGCCATTATTATTACTATAATAATAATTAGTAGTAATAATAGAAAGGTACTTCATAAATTGTTATAATCACTACTACAGCCCAGAGGAGCCTCTCTTTTCCACTGCACAGCATGCAGACAGCTTCTTCTGCCTCAGCTGCGAAATTCCCTTTGGAGTTGCGGCCCATTTGAATCATCTGCGTGTCATTTTTTTCCTGGCCCACAGGGAGCCCTCGGGGCACCTGCATGCATTCTGTGTCTTCATCACATTCTCTCTTTCTCTCTCTCTCTCCCCACCTCTCACTCTCACTCTCTGTTTGTCTCTCCCTTCCCCCACCCTCTCTCTCCTCCTAATTCTACCCAGCCCCACCCACCACTACTATCATCAACCAAAAATGACCCTTCTCCCCTCCTTTCTTCCACCTCCCTCAGTCCTCTGTGGGTCTTTGCACAGAGCCTCAGTTTCCTCATCTGTAAAAATAGGTATGACACTACCATCTCACAGAGATGTGGGAGGATTCAGTGAGGTCAAGTAGAGAAATTGCTTAGCCCAGTGCCTGGCACATAGTAAATGCTCAGTAAAATGAGAGCCATATGGTTATTTTCTTATTTCTATATTTGCACCTCATTTCTTTCAGGTCGTTATGAGTTTTTGGGGATTTGATTTTGTTTTTGTTATTGTTTTTAGAGACGGGGTCTAGCTCTGTTGCCCAGGTTGCAGTGCAGTGGTGCAACCATAGCTCACTGAGACCTTGAACACCTGTCCTCAAGCAAGCCTCCTTGCGTGAGGACAGGTGTTCAAGGAGGTGGGAGGATTGCGTGAGGACAGGTGCACTCCACCTCCCAAAATGCTGTGGCTATAAGCATGTGCAGCCACACCTGGCTCGTTGTTATGAGTCTTTGAGCCAGAGGCTGAGCTATGGAACCATCACTGGATGATTCCCAGTGTATGTCATAGGGTCAGTTTGGAGGAGCAAAGGAATAAGGAAGGTTAAAAAGGGGAAAGAGTGGAAGGTCATGGGCTGACCCTGCTCACAGAAACGTTTTAAAGAGAACAGCCTGCTGACGAGGGCTGGTGTTTAAAACAAAATGTGGTTCACACTTCTTCTTCCTGGTGAGATGAAGGACAAGCTTCATCAGGAAGGACCAGAGGGACAAGCTTCTGCAGGTGGGACCCAAAGGTAAGTTCAGGGGCATGGGAGTGGGTGAGACCCCAGCCTGAAAGAGTCCATAGCCTCTCCTGCCCCACAGCTGTTAATGATGGGAGGCACCTTTATGACATCCAGCCCTCACCCTAGTGCTATGAGGCGGAGACAATCACCTGCATTTCACAGGTGAGGAAACTGAAGGCCCAGAGAGCTTAATTAACTTGCCTAAGCTCATGCTGTTCCAAGAGGGAGCAGCAAGGACTCTAATCCAGCCCCCACCCCAATATCTAACTATTTTTAAGCTCTTAGTGTCACACAGAACAAAACTTGCAAGGTGAACAGCAGCAAGGCTAACAGCCCTAACTCTTGGAGGCTTTAATGCAAAGCACCCCAGTACACAGGCAGAGCGCTCTCCTTCAGGGCCCCAGGCATTAGCGTGGGAAATATCTGGAAGGTGGACAAAACCACACATCTCCAACCCACTTAATAGGAGGCCTCCAGCCACTCCATTTGCTAAGAAACTAACATTTATTGAGACCTACTGTGTGCTGGTACATATTATAACTAGTCAAGCATGAGCAGGGAAGGAGAAAGCCCTGAACCCACCGCCCCACCCCACTCCCACCCCTGCTCCAACCAGGAATGTCAGGCGACCACCAGGTGATGGTCAGGTTGTTGTTAACTGTCTCCCCAATTAATTGGTCACAGCCAGCACCAGGGAAAAGCAATTCCCAACAGATACAAAAATCCTAAAACTGGTGATCAGCGGACTCAAGCATGCGAAAGGGGCAAAATGTCGGAGTTTAACTGGTATATGACCTGGGGGCATTTTATGGGTAAAGGAAGGATACCTCAAGTGAGCATGCGCACAACTCTAGTAAACGCACTGGGCATGCTCCCCTCCAGGCACTAGCAGGCCACTGCGCATGCGGACAGCACACTCAAGGGAAGAATCAGAGGAGAAGGAATGCAAGACCCCGGAAGCATGCCAAGCAGGTAAGACCCCAAGTCAAAGGTCAGACTGCACACTTGATCTCTCAAGTTGCCCACTTGGCCCTCTTCCAGGTGGACTTTACTTCCTCTCATTCTTGCGCGAAAAGTTTTTTTTTTTTTTTTTTTTTTTTTTTTGGCAGAGTTTTGCTCTTGTTGCCCAGGCTGGAGTGCAGTGGCACGATCTTGGCTCACCGCAACCTCCACCTCCAGGGTTCAAATGATTCTCCTGCCTCAGACTCCCAAGTAGCTGGGATTACAGGCATCCTCCACCACGCCTGGCTAATTTTGTGTTTTTAGTAGAAATGGGGTTTCTCCATGCTGGTCTCCAACTCCCGACCTCAAATAATCTGCCCGCCTCAGCCTCCCAAAATGCTGGGATTACAGGCGTGAGCTACCATGCCTGGCCCAGCTTTTTAATAAACTTTCACTCCTGCTCTAAAACTTGCCTCCATCTCTCCTTCTGGCTTATGCCCCTCAGTCAAATTCTTTCTTCTGAGGAGGCGAGAATTGAGGTTGCTGCAGACCCATGTGGATTCACCACCAATAACAGTACTATGCTAGACCCTTTCATATATTTTATATTGCTTAATGCTCAAGGAAATCCTAAAGGGAACGCTTTTTATTCCCATTAGTCAGATGAAAAACTGAGTCAAACTATGTGGCCTGAAGCAATAGAAATGTATTCTCTCCCATAGTTTTGAAGGCTGGAGTCCTCTCCTTATAAAAACACCAGTCACACTGGAGTAAGGGCCCACCCTATGTTAGTATTAACCCACCCGACTTAACTACGTTTAAGGTCACACAGGCATTAGCTGTCATTCATGTGACCATCCTCTCAACCCCCAGGTTTCTGTGGAGGTTCCAGGGAACACTCTTTGCTATTTGAGTCTCACTGTGTGTCATAGCTTCAAGTGACTACAGTGTCACTTGCAGACCTGGATTTAGACCCTTGAGGGTTTGTATCAGTTTGCAACCATTTGCTTTTGCTACAATAATCCTGCATAACAAAAGAAGTCTCAAAACCTTAATGGCATACAACAATGAGCACTGGTTCAGCTCACATGGCCAAGCTCTGGGCCAGGTGTCTCTCACCCTCCTAGTGCGTCCGCAAGCTGCCTGGAGCATTCTTCTCATGGTGATGGCGGAGGCACAAGAGGGCAGGTAAAAACGCGACAGAGCAAGCATAAAAGGTTAACCATCACTTCCATCTAGTTGCATCAACCAACACCAGTCACACGGCCAACCCAAAGTCAAGGGCAGGCAAACATAACACCGCCCATGGAGACGAGGGGGCTGCAAAGTCACATCGTTACCAGAAAGGGGTCCCAATCCAGACCCCAAGAGAGGGTTCTTGGATCTTGCACAAGAAAGATGGGGCCAGTCCATAAAGTGAAAAGCAAGTTTATTAGGAAAATAAAGGAATAAAGAATGCCTACTCCATAGGAAGAGCCACCCTGAGGTCTGCTGGTTGCCCATTTTTACGGTTATTTCTTGATTATATGCTAAACAAGGGGTGGATTATTTATGAGTTTTCTGGGAAAAAGGTAGGCAATTCCTGGAACTGAGGGTTCCTCCTCTTTTTAGACCATATAGGGTAACTTCCTGACTTTGCCATGGTATTTGTAAACTGTCATGGTGTTGGATGGAGTGTGTTTTAGCCTGCTAATGCATTATACTTAGTGTATAATGAGCAGTGAGGATGGCTGGAGAACACTCTTGTGGCCATCTTGGCTTTGGTGGGTTTCAGCCGGCTTCTTTACTGCAAACTGTTTTATCAGCAAAGTCTTTGTGACCTGCATCTTGTACCGACCTTGCACCTCATCCTGTGACTTAGAATGCCCAGCGTCCTGGGAATGCAGCCAGTAGGTCTCAGCCTCATTTTACCCAGCCCCTATTCAGGATGGACTTGCTGTGATTCAGTTGCCTCTGAAACCTGGCAAAAGGTGTGGATTCAGGGAAAAGGGGAGATTTGTGGTCATTCTCTCTCCCTCTTCCTTTGTACCTGGCAGCGTTTGGGGATACAAGTGAGACATGGGAAGATCTCTAGTTCTCTCCAGAGAAAAATGGATTTGCTGACTTCCCACCTCCCCCTCGCCGGGATGAACTGGTGTTGCTTTGACTAGTCACATTTCAGTGTGTTGTGAAAAAATATTCACTGTAGTTTTTCTTCATTTTTTCTCATGATAATAATGATAATATAATTTACAGTTGTCTGGGTCTTGAAAGGCATTTATTGTCTTACTGAGCCTCGCGTTACCCTACAAAGCATGTGGAAGGGGCTGTGAGCCCATGATATGTAATTAATAACAACAGCAGCAATAGCAGCTGGCACTTCGCCAGCTCTTGCTTTGTTCCCGGAACTGATGAACACAACTGACTCACTTAAGATAAGGTAATTGCTCATCACTGGAGCTCTGGAATCAGAATCTGCCGTGGAATCTCAAGGGCTGTGCTTCACAGCTGTGTGGCCTTGGGCAACTTACTCAACCTTTCTGCATTCGTTTCCTAAAGCTGCTGCAACAAATCACCTCCAATTTGGTGGCTTAAAACAACAGAAGTTTATTCTCTCCCACAGTTCTGAAGGTTAGAATGTGGAGTCCTGATGTTAAGTAAGCAACAAGTAGGAAGGGGTCCCAGGTAGGGGAGGGCCTCAGAGGGGAAGAACAACGAACAATGAGAGACCAGCTAATCACAAACTGTGCGAACACAACAAACTCGTTCTGCAGGTAGACCCTCTGGCACAACCCCATATGCTTTTTTTTTTTTTTTTTTTTTTTTTGAGACCTAGTCTCACTCTGTCACCCAGGCTGGAGTGCATGGTGTGATTTCAGCTCACTGCAACCTCCGTCTCCCAGTTTCAACTGATTCTCATGCCTCAGCCTCCCAAGTAGCTGGGATTACAGGTGCCTGCCACCACACCTGGCTAATTTTTGTATTTTTATCAAAGTTAGGGTTTTACCATGTTGGCCAGGGTGGTCTTGAACTCCTGACCTCAAGTTATCCACCTGCTTCGACCCCCACCAAAGTGCTGGGATTACAGGTGTGAGCCACAGTGCCCAGCCCCATTGCTTTCTTGTAACTTCTTTTCTTTTCTTTTCTTTTTTTTTTTTTTTTTTGAGATGGAATCTTGCTGTTTTGCCCAGGCTGGAGTGCAATGGCATGATCTCTGCTCACCACAACCTCTGCCTCCTGGGTCCAAGTAATTCTCCTGCCTCAACCTCCAGAGTAGCTAGGGTTACAGGAGTGTGCCACCAAGCCCAGCTAATTTTTTGCATTTCTAGCAGAGACAGGGTTTCACCATGTTGGCCAAGCTGGTCTTCAACTCCTGACCTTGTGATCCACCCATCTTGGCCTCTCAAAGTGCTGAGATTACAGGCATGAGCCACTGTGCTCGGCCCTTGTGACATATTTTTATACTGTCTCTAATAAGTCTGCTTTTCTTTACCTGCAACTGTCTTGGTAAATTCCTTTGCCACTCATGCCACTGGGCCCAGCTAGCTGCTACCCATGACATAGAAGCCCTCTCTTTATAAGAGCACCAGTCATACTGGAGTAAGGGCCCACCCTATGTTGTTATTCATCCACCTAACTTAACTAATTATGTCTGCAATGACCCAATTTCAAGTAAGGTCACATTGTAAGATTCATGGGTTTTGGGAGGACACTAGCCAACCCAGTACACTCTCAAAAACTTGTTCCTTTTCTTTTCCATGTATGAAATGGTGTTGTTAGTAGATTCTATGTTAGAGGATTGGTATGAAGATTGGGTAAGATATGGCTGGATGGCTCTTGGTTCAGAGTCTGTCCCACTGAAAGTGCTCATCACATAGAAGCTGTCATAATCACTGTCACTATCACCTCCACTTTGCAGTTGAGGAAACCAGATCCAGAGAGGGAAAGTTGGTTGCGCTCCTCTGTGTGATGGAGCCAAGTTTTCTACTTCCTGAGCCAGTATGGCATGCATACAGTAGATGCTTAATAAATGTTCCATGACAATGTAAACCAAAAATAAAATTTGAAGCCCCTCAACCAATGGAATGGACCCCTCCTCTCAGCCAAGGCATCCCTAAACTATCCTGTTGGGAAGTGGGTTTGGGCGTGTCTCATACCTTCCTCCAGTGGGAATTCAGGCACGGCTGACCAGGTTTTAGCATTGAAACAGAGACCTTAAGGCTGGCATAGCAGACTCCTGGTAGCAATAAGATACCAACATGATAGATAGCAGGCCCTAGGAAAAACCAAAGGATTTTACCCCAAAATATATTTCTTTGACATATTTTTAAATGGCCTTGCAAAGCTGTCTCTTGTGGGGGAAACTCCTTTTCCAGGAATTTTCCTGATTCAGGAGAGAATTAACTAAGAGTCTGGCACCTTTTTAAGGCTAATAAGAAACATTTACGTTCTAGTCTCTCTGAAGCCTGCAACCTGGAGGCTTCTCCACTTAATAAATCCTTGATCTTCACAATCCTTTATCTTATCCCAGACACCTTCTTCCATTGATTCCAGGTCTTTAGGTGAACTCTTTCAACCAGTTGCCAATCAGGAAATCTTTGAATTCACTTATGGCCTGTAAGCCCTCCCTCCTGCCCTTGCCATCCCTATCTCCACTTGAAGTTGTCCCCCTTTCTGGACAGAATCAATGTAAATCTTACATGTATTGACTGACAGCTTGTGTCTCCCTGAACCATAAAATCAAGCTGCAGCCTGACCACCTTGGGCGCATGTTCTCATGGTAACCACCCAATAGGTTCACTTTGCCTGCTGCTTAGAGCCAGTTTCTCAAGACAGGGGAATTGCAACAGAGAAAGAGTAATTCATGCAGAGCTGGCTGTGTGGGAGACCAGAGTTTCATTATTACTCAAATCAGTCTCCACAAGTATTCGGGGACCTGAGGGTTTTTTTGTTTTTTGTTGTTGTTTTGGAGATGGAGTCTCTTTCGCCAGGCTGCAACACAGTACTGTGATATCGGCTCACTGCAATCTCTGCCTCCCAGGTTCAAGTGATTCCCTTGCCTCAGCCTCCTGAGTAGCTGGGATTACAGGTGTGTACCACCACGCCTGGCTAATTTTTTATATTTTAGTAGAGACGGGGTTTCACCATGTTGGCCAGGATGGTCTCGATCTCCAGACCTCATGATCTGCCTGCCTCGGCCTCCCAAAGTGCTGGGATTACAGGCGTGAGCCACCATGCCCGGCCAAGGATCAGAGTTTTTAAGGACAACTTGGTAGGTGGGAGGAAGCCAGTGAGCCAGGAGTGCTGATTGATTAGGTATGAGATAAAATCATAGGGAATTGAAGCCGTCCTCTTGCACTGAGTCAGTTCATGGGTTGGGGGCAACAAGATTAGATGAGCCAGTTAATCGAGCTAGGTGGTGCCAGCTGATCCATCAAGTTCAGGGTCTGCAAAATATCTCAAACATTGATCTTAGGAGCACTTGAGGGAATGTCAGAATACTGTAGCCTTCAGCTGGATGACTCTTAAACCATAATTTCTAATCTTGGGGCTAATTTGCTAGCCCTACAAAGGCAGTCTAATCCCCAGGCAAGAAGGAGGTTGTTTTGGGAAAGGGCTCTTATTGACTTTGTTTTAAACTATAAACTATAGTAAGTTCCTTCCAAAGTTAGTTCAGCCTACATCCAGGAATGAACAAGGACAGCTTGGAGGTTGGAAGCAGTATGAAGTTGGTTAGGTCAAATTTCTTTCACTATCTCTGTTACAATTTTGCAATGGCAGTTTCATCAGGACCTCCTGAGGCTGTCATGGGCATGTCCTTAACCTTGGCAAAATAAACTTCTAAGATGATTGAACCCTGTCCTACATACTTTTTGGTTTACAGCAACACTCTGAAATCTGGTGGGCATATACTCAGCCATCGAGCCCTGTGATCACGCAGGCTTGGAACCTAGAGGCCTGGAACACAAGCCCTCTGACTATGAGAGCTTTCCACCTCTACCCCTGCTCCCTGGCTCTCCCCTGCCTTTAAACCCAGCTCTTTATTCTACTGCTCTCTGCTGGGGATTAGGGCTGACACACCTGGGGTGATAATGTTTTACCACTAATTTTGCAAATGGAATTCCTTAATTAGTCACCCCATTGCTGGCAGCTGCCCGGATGGAATTCTTTCAGCAGCTGGCTTTTTGGCTGTTAAAATGCCACAGGGACTTGTTGCTTGATGCATTTCCCCAGGGAGTTTGCTCTGTCAAGAAGGCTTTGCCAGAACAGAGAAAGCCAAAACTCCTGTTAACAAATTGCGCCTAATCTTACCTACTTGTGGGCTTCCCTGGCTTCTTCGTCCTGGGAGTTGGGAAAGCTTGTGGGAACACGTGACATGCACCGGAAGTGGGGGTGGGTCTGCTGGCATAATGTGGGCAAATTTGGGCAGAGCGGGGCCCAGGCAGACTGCTGTAGAAATAGAGGTCAGCTCAGATGGGGCTGGTTGGCTCTTGTCCCAAGACTTATCTGCACCACCCTGCCCCCATGGCCTCAGTTCTTTTCTTTTGCATTTCCCCCATACACAAGCTGCTGGATCAGACTCAAGTCTCAGGCACAAAAACAGACATGGTCCCTGAAATCTCGGCTGAGACAGAGGATAAGGCACAGGCAACGTCCCTAATGAAGTCAATGAATGAAAAGACTTTCAGTAAAGAAGGCAGGAGCACAACCTGCTGAGAGGATCAGAAAATGCTTTATTGACAGGTGGCATCTGAGCGGGTCTAGAAGGTTGAATGGGAATTCAATGGCTGCTGGCAGAGTTACAAGTATGAGAAACAGCAGGGAGGTGGGAATCCCAGGGCACATACAAGAAACATTGATTTCAGCCAATTTGGCTGAAAAACAGGGAATTACAAGCAGCTAGAGAGGCGATAGCAAATAATAATGACAATCCCCTCTGAGAAGTCAATCTGTAAATAAACAAGCACTAGAAAATGTCTAGAGGCTCATCAGAGTCCCAGTTTCATAATGTGATGGGTGACCCAGAAGCCATTAGTAAGCGCTCAGCAAGGGTGTCCCCACGGCTGTGGCTAAAACACACCTCCACCCACAGCCCAGCCCCGGGACCCCCACATTCATCCCATTCCACTTCATCCTCATAGCGCTTGAGGAGATAAGATCATATGCCCACTCTGCAGATGGGGAAAGTGAGGCCCGGAATTTTGAGGTGGGCAACAGCATGTTCAGGGTCTTGTAGGATGAAGTACTAAAAAAAGCAGTGAATAAAGGAGGCAGATTTTTCCAATGAACTTACAGTCTTTTCAGAGTATTCTTTAATAATTCAATGCATGTGTTTATTGAGGCGCTGGGGATAATAGGGTGACCCCAGGTTAGGAGGGGAACTGACATATGAACCAATGATTAGAGCAACATAGTGTTGCCATAACCTAGGGAATGGAAGGAGGGATTCCCAATGCCTCCACGGAGCTCAAGGAAGTCTTCCACAAGGAGGTGAAGCCTGACTGCAGTCTGAAAGAATGTCACCCTGTGCAGGAAGATGGACAGAGCCAGGAATTACAAACAGAGGGAACAGCCTATGCAAAGGCACAGAGACATGAAACACAAACCAACTAGAATGTATGTTCCATGAGAACAAAAGCTTTTTCTTCATCAATATGTCCAGGAAATGGCCATAATAGGTGCTCAATGAATATTGAATAAATGAATGCATAAATGTATCAACAACTGAATTTTATTAAAATTCGGGAAGAGTTCAAACCAGAAATTGTTTTAGTCTTTTTCAACTTGTACTTTCATCCACATCTTGAGGAATCCTCTTTCCCAAAAAGGATCTTCCCCCTTAGGCCAATCCAGTATGTCTGTCACTTCTTTTTTTTTTTTTTTTAAATATATATATATATATATATATATATATTTATATATATT
>NW_022436960.1:13017861-13034514 GCF_009761245.1 Sapajus apella | reverse complement strand
CCTATTTCCTCCCAAAGGACCCCAGTGTGTGATGCTTCCCTCCCTGTGTCCATGTGTTCACATTGTTCAACACCTGCCTATGAGTGTGAACATGTGGTGTTTGATCTTCTGTTCTTGTATCAGTTTGCTGAGAATGATGGTTTCCAGGTTCATCCGTGTCCCTGCAAAGGACATGAACTCATCGTTTTTGATGGCTGCATAATATTTCATGGTGTATATGTGCCACATTTTCCCTGTCCATTCTATCATTGATGGGCATTTGAGTTGGATCCAGATCTTTGCTATTGTAAACAGTGATGCAATGAACATTCGTGTGCATGTGTCCTTATATTAGAACGATTTACAATCCTTTGGATATATACCCAGTAATGCGATTGCTGGGTCAAATGGAATTTCTATTTCTAGGTCCTTGAGGAATCGCCACACTGTCTTCCACAATGGTTGAACTAATTTACACTCCCACCAACAGTGTAAAAGTGTTCCTATTTCTCCACATCCTCTCCAGCATCTGTTGTCTCCAGATTTTTTAATGATCGCCATTCTAACTGGCATGAGATGGTATCTCAATGTAGTTTCGATTTGCATTTTTCTGATGACCAGTGATGATGAGCATTTTTTCATATGTTTGTTTGCCTCATGTATGTCTTCTTTTGTAAAGTGTCTGTTCATATCCTTCGCCCACTTTTGAATGGGCTTGTTTGTTTTTTTGTTGTAAATCTGTTTAGTTCTTTGTAAATTCTGGATATCAGCCCTTTGTCAGATGGGTAGACTGCAAAAATTTTTTCCCATTCTGTTGGTTGCCAATTCACGCTAATGACTGTTTCTTTTGCTGTGCAGAAGCTGTGGAGTTTGATTAGGTCCCATTTGTCTATTTTGGCTTTTGTTGCCAATGCTTTTTGTGTTTTGGTCATGAAGTCCGTGCCTATGCCTATGTCCTGAATGGTTTTGCCTGGGTTTTCTTCTAGGGTTTTTATGGTGTTATATCTTATGTTTAAGTCTTTAATCCATCTGGAGTTAACTTTGGTGTAAGGTGTCAGGAAAGGGTCCAGTTTCTGCTTTTGGCACATGGCTAGCCAGTTTTCCCAACACCATTTATTAAACAGGGAATCCTTTCCCCATTGCTTGTTTTTGTCAGGTTTGTCAAAGATCAGATGGTTGTAGATGTGTGGTGTTGCCTCCGAGGCCTCTGTTCTGTTCCATTGGTCTATATCTCTATTTTGGTACCAGTACCATGCTGTTTTGATTACTGTACTCTTGTAGAATAGTTTGAAGTCCGGTAGTGTGATGCCTCCAACTTTGTTCTTTTTGCTTAGAATTGACTTGGCTAAGTGAGCTCTCTTTTGGTTCCATGTGAAGTTTAAGGTGGTTTTTTCCAGTTCTGTGAAGAAGGTCATTGGTAGCTTGATGGGGACAGCATTGAATCTGTAAATTACTTTGGGCAGTATGGCCATTTTCACGATATTGATTCTTCCTAACCATGAACATGGAATGTTTCTCCATCTGTTTGTGTCCTCTCTTATTTCATTGAGAAGTGGTTTGTGATTTGGCTCTCTTTGTGTCTGTTATTGGCGTATAGGAATGCTTGTGATTTTTGCACATTGATTTTGTACGCTGACACTTTGCTGAAGTTGCTTATCAGTTTCAGGAGATTTGGGGCTGAGACGATGGGGTCTTGTAAATATACAATCATGTCATCTGCAATTAGAGACAATTTGACTTCCTCCTTTCCTATTTGAATACCCTTTTTTTCTTGCCTGATTGCTCTGGCTAGAACTTCCAATACTATATTGAATAGGAGTGGTGAGAGAGGACATCCTTGTCTTGTGCCAGATTTCAAAGGGAATACCTCCAGTTTTTCCCATTCAGTATGATATTGGGTGTTGGTTTGTCGTAAATAACTTGTATTATTTTGAGATATGTTCCATCAATACCTAGTTTATTGAGGGTTTTTAGCATAAAGCACTGTTGAATTTTGTCAAAGGCCTTTTCTGCATCAATTAAGATAATCATGTGGTTTTTGTCTTTGGTTCTGTTTATGCGGTGAATTACGTTTATAAACTTGCGTATGTTGAACCAGCCTTGCATCCCCGGGATGAAGCCTTCTTGATCATGGTGGATAAGCTTTTTGATGTGCTGTTGCAATCGGTTTGCCAGTATTTTATTGAAGATTTTTGCATCTATGTTCATCATGGATGTTGGCCTGAAGTTTTCTTGCTGAGTCTCTGCCAGGTTTTGGTATCAGGATGATGTTGGTCTCATAAAATGATTTGGGAAGGATTCCCTCTTTTTGGATTGTTTAGAATAGTTTCAGAAGGAATGGTACCAGCTCCTCTTTTATGTCTGGTAGAATTCGGCTGTGAACCCATCTGGCCCTGGGCGTTTTTTGGGCATAGGCTCTTAATTGCTGCCTCAACTAATGCCCTTGTTATTGGTCTATTCAGGGTTTTGACTTCTTCGTGGTTTAGGCTTGGAAGGATGCAAGTGTCCAGGAATTTATCCATTTCTTCCAGGTTTACTAGTTTATGTGCATAGAGTTGTTTGTAATAATCTCTGATGATGGTTTGTATTTCTGTGGAATCTGTGGTGATATCCCCTTTATCGTTTTTTATTGCATCTATTTGATTCTTCTCTCTTTTCTTTTTTATTAATCTGGCTAGCGGTCTGTCTATTTTGTTGAGCTTTTTGAAGAAACAGCTCCTGGATTTATTGATTTTTTTGGAGGTTTTTTTTTGTGTCTCTATCTCCTTCAGTTCTGCTCTGATCTTAGTTATTCCTTGTCGTCCACTAGGTTTTGAGTTTTTTTGATCTTGCTCCTCTAGCTCTTTCAATTTTGACGATAGGGTGTTGATTTTAGATCTTTCCTTGCTTCTCATGTGGGCATTTATTGCTATATATTTTCCTCTAGACACTGCTTTACATGTGTTCCAGAGATTCTGGTACATTGCTCCTTCGTTCTTGTTGGTTTCAAAGAACATTTTTATTTCTGCCTTCATTTCATTGTTTATCCAGTCAACATTCAAGAGCCAGTTGTTCAATTTCTATGAAGCTGTGTGGTTCTGAGTTAGTTTCTGAATTCTTAGTTCTAACTTGATTCCACTGTGGTCTGAGAGACTGTTTGTTATGATTTCCGTTCTTTTGCATTTGCTGAGGAGTGATTTACTTCCAATTATGTGGTCAATTTTAGAGTAGGTGTGATGTGGTGCAGAGAAGAATATATATTCTGTGGATTTGGGGTGGAGAGTTCTGTAAATGTATATTAGGTTTGCATGGTCCAGGCTTGAGTTCAAGTCCTGGATATCCTTGTTAATTTTCTGTCTTGTTGATCTGTCTAATATTGACAATGGGGTGTTAAAGTCTCCGACTATTATTGTGTGGGAGTCTAAGTCTCTTTGTAACTCATTAAGAACTTACTTTATATATCTGGGTGCTCCTGTATCAGGTGTATATATATTTAGGATTGTTAGCTCTTCTCGTTGCATTGACCTTTTACCATAATGTAATGTCCTTCTTTGTCTCTTTTGATCTTTGTTGATTTAAAGGCTATTTTATCAGAGACAAGAATTGCAACTCCTGCTTTTTTTTTTTGCTCTCCATTTGCTTGGTAAATCTTCCTCCATCCCTTTATTTTGAGCCTTTATGTATCATTGCATGTGAGATGGGTTTCCTGAATATAGCACACCAATGGGTTTTGGCTTTTTATCCAATTTGCCAGTCTGTGTCTTTTGATTGGGGTGTTTAGCCCATTTACATTTAGGGTTAATATTGTTATGTGTTAATTTGATCCTGCCATTTTGATGCTAGCTGGCTGTTTTGCCCATTAGTTGATGCAGTTTCTTCATTGTGCCAATGCTCTTTACCATTTGGTATGTTTTTGGAGTGGCTGGTACTGGTTGTTCCTTTCTATGTTTAGTGCTTCTTTGAGGAGCTCTTGTAAAGCAGGCCTGGTGGTGATGAAGTCTCTGAGTACTTGCTTGTTCATAAAGGATTTTATTTCCCTTCACTTATGAAGCTTAGTTTGGCTGGATGTGAAATTCTGGGTTGAAAGTTCTTTTCTTTAAGGATGTTGAATATTGGCCCCCACTCTCTTCTAGCTTGTAGGGTTTCTACTGAGAGATTTGCTGTGAGTCTGATGGGCTTCCGTTTGTGGGTAACCTGACCTTTCTATCTGGCTGCCCTTAGTATTTTCTCCTTCATTTCAACCCTGGTGAATCTGACGATTATGTGCCTTGGAGTTGCTCTTCTTGAGGAATACCTTTGTGATGTTCTCTGTATTTCCTGGACTTGAATATTGGCCTGCCTTGCTAGGTTGGGGAAGTTTTTCTGGATAATATCCTGAAGAGTATTTTTGAACTCGGATTCATTCTCTACGTCACATTTAGGTACACCTATCAAACATAGATTAGGTCTTTTCACATAATCCCATATTTCTTGGAGACTTTGTTCATTCCTTTTTACCCTTTTTTCTCTAGTCTTGCCTTCTCATTTTATTTCATTGAGTTGATCTTCAGCCTCTGACATCCTTTCTTATGCTTGGTCAGTTCAGCTGTTGAAAGTTGTGTATGCTTTGCTAAGTTCTCATGTTGTGTTTTTCAGCTCCATCAATTCACTTATATTCCTCTCTAAGTTGTTTATTCTTGTTAACATTTCATCAAATCTTTTTTCAAGGTTCTTAGTTTCTTTGCATTGGGTTAGAACATGTTCTTTTAACTCAGCAAAGTTTCTTATTACCCACCTTCTGAAGCCTGTTTCTGTCAATTCATCACACTCATTCTCCATCCAGCCTTGTTCCCTTGCTGGTGAGGAGTTGTGATCCCTGGTAGGAGGAGAGGCATTCTGGTTTTGGGTGTTTTCATCCTTTTTGCACTGGTTTCTTCCCGTCTTTGTTGATTTATCTGCCTGTCGTCTTTGTAATTGTTGGCTTTCAGATTGGGTCTCTGAGTAGACATCCAGTTTGTTGATGAAGTTACTTCTTTCTGTTTCTTAGTTTCCCTTCTAGTATTCAGGCCCCTCTGCTGTAGGACTGCTGAGGTCCACTCCAGGTCCTGCTTGCCTGGGGATCACCTGCAGCGGCTGCAGAACAGTAAGAATTGCTGCCAGTTTCTTCTGCTGTCTTTGTCCCAGAAGGATGCCTGCCCGATGTCAGTCTGAGCTCTCCTTTATGAGGTGATTCTTTGGATATATGGAGGTCAGGGAGCTGCTTGAGGAGACAGTCTGTCCTTTATAGGAGCTCAAGTGCTGAGCTGTGAACTCCATTGTTCATTCAGAGCTGCTGGGCAGATACATTTAAGTCTGCTGCAGCAGAACTCATAAACCCCCCTTTTTTTTTTTCCCAGGTGCTCTGTCCCGGGGAGCTAGGGCTTTATTTGTAAGTTTCTGTCATGCTGCTGCCTTTTTTCAGTGCTGCTGCCTTTTTTCAGTGCTGCCTTGCCCAGCGAGGAGGCAGCCTAGTCACTGTCTGCCTGCAGAGGCTTTGCTGAGCTGCTGTGGGCTCTGCCCAGCTGCCGTGTGAACTTCCCTACAGTCCTGTTTATATGGGTATGGTTAGAACTGCATCAGCAATGGCGGCCCACCTCTGTAATGGCAGACTCTCTATAATGGTGGGCTGCTTCGGCAATGGCGGGCTGCTCAGCAATGGTGGACTACCTCTGTAGTGGTGGATTGCCTCGGTAATGGTGGACATCCCTCTCCCACAGAGCTGGACCGTCCCGGGTTCAGCTATGCTTGTTGTGAAACTCTCAATCCAGAGTGTTTCAGATTGCTGTTTTTTTGTGGGGGTGGGACCAGCTGAGCCTGATCACCTGGCTCCCTGCCTCAGAACCCCCCTTTTTTTTTTTCAGTTGAATGGGTGACTCTGACTCCCAGGTGTTCCAGTTGCCTGTTGAAAAGGCATTGGGATCTGTGTGATTTCCCATGCAGTGAACCACTGCACCAGCTGAAACAGCCGCACTGAGATTTGTGGCACTTTTTTTTGTCTGGGAATCTCCTGGCCTGGCTCCCTGTTTCAGTCCCCTTTTTTATCAGTTGAATGGGTGACTCTGTCTCCCAGGAGCTCCAGTCACCAGCTAAAATGGCACCTGGACCCATGTATTTTGTGTGGATACCCACCGTGTCAGGGCACCAGCCAAAACAGCCATGCTGGTGACCCATGGGGCTCCTCCGCCTGGGAATCTCCTGGTCTGTGGGCAATAAAAATCCATCTGTAAATGTTGCATCCACTCACCCTCTCTGCTTTCGCTGGGAGCTGCAATCCTGAGCTACTACTAATCAGCCATCTTGGATCCTTCCCTCGTCTGTCACTTCTAATATTAAGAACAGTCACATTTTTGGAAGACTCACTCTGATTAAAAATTTCACTCCAGTCCAAAGCATCCCCCATCCCCAGGTCAGATTTAATTCATGGCTTGAGACCTCACAGTGGGGAAGGGGCAGAGCCTTTCCTTATTCCCCTTCCTCCTCCCACTCTGCTGCTCCTAATGCCCCAGTGTCATGGTGCAGGGAAGAGGGATTTGAGGAAAAGTTGTAGTCTTTCATTGAATCAGCTGTCTGCAATAAGCTGCATTGCATTTTGTTTTGTTTTCTTGCTTGTTTTTTGAGATAGGGTCTTGCTCTGTTTCCCAGGCTGAAGTGTAGTGGCATGATCACAGCTCACTGCAGCCCTCCTAGGCTCAGATGATCCTCCAACCTCAGCCTTCTGAGTAGCTGGAATTACAGGCATGCGCCACTACACCCAGCCAATTTCTTGTATATTTTGTAGAGATGGAGTTTCACCTTGTTGCCCAGGCTGGTCTTGAACTCCTGCACTCAAGCAATCTGCCCATCTTGGCCTCCCAAAGTGCTAGGATTACAGGTGTAAGCCACCACACCCAGGCTGCATTTCATTTTGGAAGCGCCGTTCTTCATTGTCCTGGACTGTTGCATACATCACAAGATGTCCAGCATCCCTGCTCTCTAAATGCCAAGAGCATCCTCCCAATCACTGGGACAGCAGAAAACACATACACCCTCTTATGTTGACAAATGCTCCCAAGGGAGTGATATCTGACTCTGAGAACAGAGTCACAGCGAGGTGTTTGCCAAACTCTCCTGCCTGCCCACACCTGGTAAAAATGCCAGCTCTTTCTTGAAGCACATTAGGGTTCTGTAGAAGCTCCCTGTAGGGACCTTCGCAGGCTCTGCCCCCAAGTTTGCCCTTGCATTATCCAGATGACCTCTCATGATCACCAGTTCCTGCCCTGGGTTGGGGGTGGTCTGCCATACAGACCCTCCGCATGCTGGGGATCCGCCATACAGACCCTCTCCCTCCTTGGGCTCCCTCACACTGGCAGACATCCTCTTGGTTGGAATCCATTGAAGGTTTGAGCCAGCTAATTCCTGTGGCATTCATTTGTCCCAAGAGGAGTCACAGATGTACAGGCTTCCTGTGGCTGCCCTGTCTTTTCAGCTGCCACAGCAAGCTGCCCCCATCATCGTCTCTCTGCCAGTGAGGGATAGACATCAATCTCCATCCCTGTGGGTATTGTCCCTTCCCATGCTCCTAATAAAGACATACCCAAGACTGGGTAATTTATAAAGGAAAGAGGTTTAATGGATTCACAGTTCCACATGGCTGGGGAGGCCTCACAATTATGGCAGAAGGTGCAGGAGGAATAAAGTCATGTCTTACATGGCAGCAGGCAAGAGAGCTTGTATAGAGGAACACTCATTTATAAAACCATCAGATCTCCTAAGACTTGTTCACTGTCATGAGAATAGTATGGAGGAAACCACACCCATTATTCAATTATCTCCACTTAGCATCACCCTTGATATATGGGGATTATTACAATTCAAGGTGAGATTCGGTGGGGACACAGAGCCAAACCATAGCATTCTGCCCCAGTCCCTTCCAAATCTCATATACTCACATTTCAAAACCAATCATGCCTTCCCAACAGTCCCCCAAAGTCTTAACTTATTTCAGCATTAACTCAAAAGTCCAGTCCAGAATCTCATCTGAGACAAGACAAGCCCCTTCCACTTATAAGCCTGTAAAATCAAAAGCAAGTTACTTCCTAGATACAATGGGGGTAAAGGCATTGGGTAAATATACCCACTCCAAATGGGAAAAATTGGCCAAAACGAAGGAACTGCAGGCCCCATGGTCAAACTTTACAGCTCCAAAATGATCTCCTTTGAGTCCGTGTCTCACATCCAGGTCACACTTATGCAAAAGGTGGGTTCCCATGGTCTTGGGCAGCTCCACCCCTGTGGTTTTGCAGGATACAGCCCCCCTCCTGGCTGCCTTCATGGGCTGGTCTTAAGTGTCTATAGCACATGGTACAAGCTGTCAGTGGATCTGCAATTCTAGGGATCTGGAGGATGGTGACCCTCTTCTCACAGCTTCAGTAGGCAGTGCCCCAGTGGGGACTCTGTTTGGAGCCTCTCACCCCATAACTCTCTTCCACACTGTCATAGCAGAGATTCTCCATGAGGGCCCTGTCCCTGCAGCAGACTTTTGCCTAGACATCCAGGTATTTCCATACACCCTTTGAAATCTGGGGGATGGTTCCCAAACTTCAATTCTTGTCTTCCGAGCACCTGCATGACCAATGCCATATGGAAACTGCCAAGGCTTGGGGCTTGTACTCTCTGAAGCCTCAGCCTGAGCTGTACCTTGGCCCATTTTAGCCATGGCTGGAGTAGCAGGGATGCAGGGCACCAAGTTCCAAAGCTGCACACAGCAGGGAGGGCCTGGACCCAGCCCAGGAAACCATTTTTCCCTCCTAGGCCTCCAGGCATGTGATGGTAGGGGCTGTGGTGAAGGTCTCTGACATGCCCTGGAGACATTTTCCTCATTGTCTTCTCAATTAGCATTTGGCTCCTTGTTACTTATGCAAATTTTTGCAGCAGATTTGAATTTCTCCCCAGAAAATGGGTTTTTCTCTTAGTTTATGAGAAAACTAAAACAATCAAACTCACAGAAACAGAGAATAGAATGGTTGTTATTAGAGGCTAGGGATGAGGGGAATGGGGAGATGTTGGTCAAATGGTACAAAGTTTCAGCTAAAGAGGAGGAATAGAGAAAAATATTTTTTGAGACAGGGTCTCACTCTGTTGCCCAGGTATCAGTGCAGCGACATATTATGGCTCAATACAACCTTAAACTCCTGGAACCAAGTGAACCTCCTGCCTCAGCCTCTCAAGTAGCTGGGACTACAAGCATGTGCCACCACCACACCCAGGTATTTTTTTTTTTTTACAGAGACAAGTTCTTGCTATATCATTTAATTTATAGAAAAACTGATTCTCAGAGAGCAAAGAAAGGGAAATGGAGTCAGAGATTGACTGCAAAGGGCACGGGGGAATTTTAGACACTATAATGTATTCTAGAACTTGATCACAGTGGTAGTTGCATGAGTATATACTTTTACCAAAACTCATTAAACTATATACTCAATATGGGTAAATTTATGGTATATACATTATAGCACTAAAAAGGTGCTCTTTTTTTTTTTAAGACAAAATACTTACATAGGCATGGCACTTCATAGAAGAGGCCATCTAAATAGCCAGTGAGCCCGTGAAAAAATTATCAACATTATTAGTCATCAGGGAAATATAAATTATAACCACAAATTATAACTGCATTCCCACCAGATTGGCTAAAAGTAAAAGAACAGATAATACTAAGTGATGGGAAAGATGAGGAGCAACCAGAACTTTTGTACACTGCTGATGAGAATGTAAAAGTGTACAACTACTGTGGAAAATAGTATCTCTTAAAGCTGTGACCTAGCACTTCCACCCAAGAAACAAGAGTGCATGTATCTACCAAAATATATGTACAGAATGTGCATAGAGATCTTATTGGTAACAGCCAATGGCCAGAAATAAATAGCTCAAGTGTCCATCAACAGATAGACAAATGAACATGTTGAAGTATAACTATTCAAAGGTATACTAGACAACAATAAAAAGGGAATGAATTATTCATACATGCAATAACATAAATAAATCTCAAAAAGAATATTGAATGAAAGAAGCCAGATCCCAAAATGTATGTGCCATTTGGGTCATTTATATGAAGTTCCAGAACAAGTAAGACTGAGTGATGGTGTTAAAAATCAGATCAGTGTTTGTTTCTGGAAAACATATGTATTGACTAAAAAGATGCATGAATTCCTGCACTTTGGGAGGTGAGCCAGGGAGATTGCTTGAGCCCAGCAGGATCACTTGAGCCCAGGAGTTCAAGACCAGCTTGGGCAACATAGTGGGAGCCTGTCTCTACAAAAAAGAAAAAAAAAATGCATGAAGAAAATGTTTGAGGTACTGGAAGTGTTTTCTGTCTTGGTGTGCAGGGTGGTGACAGCACGTGGATGTAGAAAGCATGAGTGTACATACAGAGACAATTTGTCATGCTGTGCAATTTTTACTTATTTAATTTTGTACTTTATTGAGCGCCTCAATTTTAAAAGTCCAATTTTTAAAAATGGCTAAAGCTAAGAGAGAAAGTAGAAGAAGCAGTGGGAGCCATCTTTACCGAGATGCTGGCTCAAGTCACAAGCCTTTTCAAGGTAGAGGATTTGGAGAAAGTAGCCAGTGAGGTCCACAGCTGACTCTTGAAAATGGCTATAATTGGAGAGAAGGGAGCCAGGCATGAGAAGGGCAGCCAGTTAGATGAGAGGAAAGTCCAGATAGAGTGTATGCCAGGGAAGCAATAGACAGGGAGAGTTGTGAAGCAGGTTGGTGGCGTTGAATGCAACGCAGTGGTCTAGAAGGATAAGGACAAACATCGCTATCTCAGATATTGTCCTATTAGAATCTCTGAAGTGCTTTCCACCAACACCTTCATATTCTCCCAATGGGAGGTAGCCTGGTAATGCCTTCCTTAAGGGCAATTTAGAATATGTCAATGCTTTAAAAAAAAAAAAAAAAAAAAGCCTGGGTGCAGTGGCTCATGACTGTAATCCCAGCACTTTGGGAGGCCAAGGCGAGTGGATTACTTGAGGTCAGAAGTCCACAACCAGCCTGACCAACATGGTGAAACATCATCTCTACTAAAAATACAAAAAGTTAGCTGGGCATGGTGATGGGTGCCTGTAATCCCAGCTACTTGGGAGGCTGAGACAGAAGAATCTCTTGAACCTAGGAGGTGGAGTCTGCAGTGAGCCAAGATCGTACCATTGCACTCTAGAGCCAGACTCTGTCTCAAAAAATAAAAATAAAAAAGCTAACTTACATTCTACTCCAGAAATTTTTCCTACAGAAATTAAATGTGGGCACAAACATTTCTGTACCTCACTGCAATAATAATAACAGCTAATTTGTGCTGAGTGTTTTGCATGTATTATCTCATTTTATCATCAGAAAAGCTCAGTAAGATCAATGCTAATTTTATACTTATGTTTAAAATGAGGAAACTGAGGCATAAGGGGGTTGAGTGACTTATCGAAGACACACCATATATGGGAAAGTTTGGATTTAGCTCTGATCTTTCCAACACAGAGTCTCTGCTCTCAAATGTGAAATCAGTACAAATGTCAAAAAATATAAGGTTAGTATAAATTATGGTACATCCAGCAGCCAAAGTATTGCTTTAGCGTATATTTCTTTCCCGCTAGGTCAGCTTTTTGAGGATGGGGACTTTGTCTGGCTTTTTCTTAAATACTTAAAACAGTGCTTTAAGCTACTGACACACAGTAGATCTTCAAAAAATATTTGTTAAATGACGAAATAAGCCTATATAATGAAATACTGTGAATTTTTTTTTTTGAGATGGAGTCTTGCTCTGTTGCCCAGGCTGGAGTGCAGTGGCACAATCTTGGCTCACTATAACCCCTGCCTCCCCGGTCCAAGCAATTATCTTGCCTCAGCCTCCTGAGTAGCTGGGATTAAAGGCTCCCACCACCACACCTGGCTAATTTTTATATTTTTAGTAGAGGCAGAGTTTCACCATATTGGTCAAGGTGGTCTTGATGATCTCGAACTCCTGACCTCAGGTGATCCACCCATCTCGGCCTCCCAAAGTGTTGGGATTACAGTGGTGAGCCACCATGCCTGGCCTGTGAAATTATTAAAAATAATTTTTTCAAAGAATGATGACATGAAGGAAATATTTAGGTTAATAGGATTACGGTAACATTGTAAGTAGAAAGGAAAATGTAACAATAAATATATAATACAGTCCCAATTTTGCTTATTTATTATGTATAGAAAAAAAAGCTTAAGGAAATATACCAATCTATTAACTGGGGTGGTATTTCAGCAGTAGAAAAATGGCTGATTTGCATTTTCTTCTTTATACTTTTTGCTCTGCTTTTTAATTTTCTATAGCGAACTTACAGAGTAGAAAGAAGTAATATTATGTATGACTAGCATGGCTGGAGGATGATGATCTGCAATTTCTTCTAGCTGAGCTGTTCCCAGCTGAGCTGGACACCCCATTCCTTTGACAAACAGTTGGGAGGCCCCAGCAGATGCCTGGGGCAGGGATACAGTGATACAGGATTCAATGAGGAGGAAGAGACATGGCATCCGGACGACAGCGTCTAATCACCGTAGCCTTTATTTCCAATAATAATTGTATAACTTTGGTGGACTAAGTGCTCAAAGAGGAAGAGGATGAGGAGTTATGGCTGGGGTAAGGATCAGACATGACAGCAGGGAGATGTCCTGAGGTGGGTGGTGTTTTTGAAAAGGAGCCAACAGTCTTAGTACCTGGGAGCCTGTGAATTAAACTGACAAGAGACAGATTAGCAGGAGAAAAAGTGTTTATTTGTATGCATAAGGGAGCCAACACAAGAAGTAGGTACCATGCTAGATGCTAAAAGTTAGAGGCTTATGCAAGAAGATTCCCAACTTAACAGTGGTTTGACTTACGATTTTTTAACTTTAAAGTGATACAAAAGTGATGCACATTCAGTGGAAACTGAATTTCAGATTTTAAATGCGGATCTTTTCCCGGGCTAGTGATGTACAGTGCAATATCCTCTCTCAGTGCTGGACAGTGGCAGCCAGCTTCAGCTCCCAATAAGCTATGAGGTCGGGGTAAACAACAGACACGCTATTGCCAGATGATTCTATCAGAGGTGTTCAAGCCAGAGCAACTCCACCTTGAATAGGAGCTGGGTAAAATGAGGCTGAGACTTACTGGACTGCGTTCTCAGACGGTTAAGGCATTCTAAGTCACTGGATGAGGCAAGAGGTGGGCACAAGATACAGGTCATAAAGACCTTGCTGATAAAAGAGGCTGTGGTGAAGAAGCTGGCCAAAACCAAGATGGTCACGAGACTGACCTCTGGTCGTCCTCAGTGCTATTGTCCCACAAGCACCTTGACAATTTACAAATGTCATAACAACGTCAGGAAATTACCCTATATGGTCTAAAAAGGGAAGGCATGAATAATCCATCCCTTGTCTAGCATATTATCAAGAAATAACCATAAAAATGGGCAACTAGCAGCCCTCAGGGCTTCTCTATCTATGGAATGCCATTATTACTATTATTTTTTAATATTTTAATATGAAAAAATATTAACAGTACATTTTGGTCTGACATGATCCCTCTGCTGAAATGCTAGGTGCTAGCTGTAATTCTAGCTTTAAACCAAAACCCCAAATATTTAATAAATAAAAATTAGAGGCTGGGTGCAGTGGCTCACACCTGTAATCCCAGGACTTTGCAAAGCTGAGGCAGGCAGATCACAAGGTCAAGAGATCAATACCAACCTGGCCAACATGGCGAAACCCCGTCTTTACTAAAAAATACAAAAATTAGTCACCACATGTGGTGGCATGTACCTGTAGTGTCAGCTACTCAGAAGGCTGAGGCAGAAGAATCACTTGAACCCGGGAGGCAGAGGTTGCAGTGAGCTGAGATCACACCACTGTACTCCAGCCAGGCAATAGAGTGAGACTCCATCTCAAAAAAAGAAAAGAAAAGAATGATGAGGAAGAGCAGGCCAAGCTTGGTGGCTCACATCTGTAATCCCAGCACTTTGGGAGGCCGATGTGGGCAGATCACGAGGTCAGGAGTTTGAGACCAGCCTGGCCAACATGGTGAAACCCCGTCTCTACTGAAAATGCAAAAATTAGCTGGGCGTGATGGCGGGTGCCTGTAATCCCAGCTACTCGGGAGGCTGAGGCAGTAGAATCTGAACCTGGGAGGCGGAGGTTGCAGTGAGCCGAGATCACGCCACTGCACTCCAGCCTGGGCAACAGAGCAAGACTCCATCTCAAAAAAAGAAAAGAAAAGAATGATGAGGAAGAACAAGGCCAGGGGCAGCGTGATATTGAGGTTTGAGGCTTTGGTGTAGACATGTCCATCTCCATCTTCTAAATAGGCCCAGGTCAAGCTCACAGGCAGCCAGACATTCCCACCGGAAGTAATCATACAATGTCTGGAGCATTCGGTGGCAACGCTGGTGGCATCTGCTCTGTCTGTCCGGGTGGTTGCTCTGAGGCCCCTCGCCCTGGCTCCCCGCTGCTCTCCTCCCACTTCTGCCCACGCAGTCCCGCCCCGCCTGAGCCCAGCCAGGAAAGGGAGTAACCATTCTTTTATTCCTTTACTTTCCTAAAAAACTTGCTTTCACTTTATGGACTCACCCTGAATTCTTTCCTTCGTGAGATCCAAGAACCCTCTCTTGGGGTCTGGATTGGGACCTCTTTCCTGTAACAATTTTGCCTAACTTGTAGGCCAAGGTAAGTGCTCTAAATATGTCTAGGGCAGGCTAGGCTAAGTTGATGTTTTGTAGGTTAGGTGTGTTAGATGCATTTTTGACTTACGGTATTTTTAATTTACGATGGTAAGATGGTTAATACTGAGTGTCAACTTGATGGGATTGAAGGCTGCAAAGTATTGATCCTGGGTATGTCTGTGGGGGTGTTGCCAAAGGAGATTAACATCTGAGTCAGTGGGCTGGAAAAGGCAGACTCACCCTTAATTTGGGTGGGCACCATCTAATCAGCTGCCAGTGCGGCCAGGATATAAAGCAGGCAGAAAAACTTGAAAACACCAGACTGGCTTAGCCTCCCAGCGTACATCTTTCTCCCGTGCTGGATGCTTCCTGCCCTCAAGCATTGGACTTCACGTTCCTCAGCTGTGGGATTCAGACTGGCTTCCTTGCTCCTCAGCTTGCGGATGGCCTATTGTGGGATCTTGTGATCATGTGAGTTTAATACTCCTTAATAAACTCCCAATTGGTCGCCTTGTCCGGGCTGGTGGCTCTGTGGCAGTGGCAGCAGCTGTATTTCGGCACAAGGAGTGGCTTCAGCACAGAGGAGCGTGCCTCTGGGACAGTATACATCTCCATTTCATGATATTCCAGTTTATACAGATAAGGATATATTCCACATGGTAGTTGAAGTACCATGCTGGTCTAATGCAAAAATGGAGATTGCTGCAAAGGACCCCTTAAACCCCATTAAACAAGATGTGAAAAAAGAAAAACCTCATCATGTTTCGAATTTGTTCCCGTATAAAGGATATATCTGGAACTATGGTGCCTTCCCTCAGACTTGAGAAGACCTAGGGCACAATGATAAACATACTGACTGTTGTGGTGACAATGACCAAGTTGATGTGTGTGCAATTGGAAGCAAGGTATGTACAAGACATGAAATATTTGTGAAAGGTCTAGGCATATTGGCTATGATTGACAAAGGGGAAATTGACTGGAAAGTCATTGGCATTAATGTGGATGATCCTGATGCAACCAATTATAATGACATCAAGGAGGTCAAATGACGGAAACCTTTCTTGCCAGAAGGAACAGCTTCCCCATCCCCAGCAGCTTAGAAGCTGCTGTGGACTGGTTTAGACAGTATAAGGTTCCTGATGGAAGAACAGAAAATGAGTTTGCTTTTAATGCAGAATTTAAAGATAAAGGCGCTGCAATGGATATTAAAAGCACTCATGACCACTGGAAAGCATTATGACTAAGAAAACAAGTGGAAAAGGAATCAGTTGCGTGAATACAACTGTGTCTGAAAGCCCCTTCAAGTGTGATCCCGATGCTGCCAGAGCCCTTGTGGATTCTTTACCCTCACCCTGTGGCTCTGCCTGCACAGTACCAACAGACATGGATAAGTGGTTCCATCATCAGAAAAACTAATGTGATTTCTCTGGAATACAAGCTGATATTGCTCTATCGTATTCATCTGGATGCATTAGATGTGGAAGTAATAGCTTTTCACAGCTTTAAATTTGTAGAACTCATCTAACTAAAGCAAATTCTGCCGTGACCAATCCCATATACTCAGAAAGTTATCCATCCAAAGAATTTTTCATATCTCAACTAAGATAACTTTTAGCACATGCTTAAATATCAAAGCATTTGTCATCTGGAAGGCACTTGTGAATAGATGTGCAAGGTGAGCACATATTGAATGTGTATGTTACCATATGTTAGGTAATAAGATTATTTTGCTGGAAAAAATTAATTCCCATATATATGTACATGGAATATATATAGATTTATACACATATATATATTCTATCAGTTCTGTCCCTCTAGAGAACCCTGACTAATACAGATTTTGGCACTAGGAGTGGCTCTAGGGGAATAGAATATTAAGGATAGAGTTTTTTCGTTGGTTTGGGAGTTGGCTGCTTAATATGATTAGACCTCAAAATGCAAAGGACTCTACTTTTTTTTTTTTTTTTTTTTTTTTTTT
>NW_022436960.1:13011761-13017761 GCF_009761245.1 Sapajus apella | reverse complement strand
TTTTTTTTTTTTTTTTGAGATGGAGTTTCGCTCTTGTTACCCAGGCTGGAGTGCAATGGCGCGATCTCGGCTCACCGCAACCTCCGCCTCCTGGGTTCAGGCAATTCTCCTGCCTCAGCCTCCCGAGTAGCTGGGATTACAGGCACGCGCCACCATGCCCAGCTAATGTTTTGTATTTTTAGTAGAGACGGGGTTTCACCATGTTGACCAGGATGGTCTCGATCTCTTGACCTCATGATCCACCCGCCTCGGCCTCCCAAAGTGCTGGGATTACAGGCGTGAGCCACTGCGCCCGGCCTTAGACTCTACTTCTAATAGTGTGGAAAACACTGATAGACCTTGGTGTGAACTGTTTAGAGAGTTATGCAAAATAATTGCATTTGACACTCCCGATTCGCCGCTTGTGAGAGGCAAGCAGTTTAGTGACTCCATACATAATATTTGACCATATGTGGAACCAAGGAACATAAAGAAGTTGGTTGGTTGCTCCTAAGTTTTGTGGACAAAGTGATGAAAGAAAATGATGAACTCAGAGATTCTAACTCCAGGCTTCAGAAGCAGATCCTGAGCCTCAAATCTTCTAAGATTGCCCTGAGTGAGACTCTTATCTCCCGTAGAGAAAGAGCTGAACTTGTGGAAAAACAGACACAAGCTCTTATCATGCCAGTGGTTGATGTACCATGAATGGTGCATGCACAGTCTCACCAGGTGTCTACTGTTAAAGTGAGGGCATTGACTGGAAAAGAATGGGACTGTACAACTTGGAATGGGGCTGTGTGGGAGGACCCTGATGTAGCTGGGGGCACGGAGTTTATAAACTCTGATGAACCTTTCTTGCCAGAAGGAACAGTTTCCCCATCCCCAGTAGTGGTAACATCCCCTTCACAACCCACACTGTTATCAGCTTTTCCACCTTTGTCTGAGGAGATAAACCCTGCGCTGCCTGAGCCAACAGTAGTGGCCTCTCCTGGGGCAGTTGCATTATGGTAATGTTGATTCTCCCCTGGAGCCACCCCCAACACTCCTGTCTGCTTCCAGACCTATAACTAATGTCCTGCAGGGCCCCTAGAGGTGAGGTTCAGGGTGTGACCATGAAGAGGTGCATTACACTCAAAAAGAATTGCTTGAGTTTTCTGATTTACATAAGCAGAAATCTGGAAAGCAGGCATGGGAATGGATATTAAGGGTGTGGGATGATTGTGGAAGGAACATAGAGTTGGAGCAGGCTGAGCTTATTGATTTGGACCCACTAAGTAGGGATTCTGCATTAATGCTGCAGCTTGGGGAGTTAAAAAAAAAAAGGTTCTAATCATTTATTTTCCTGGTTAGATGAAAAGATTAAAAGATGGCCCACTGTGAGTGAGCTGGGAATGCCTGATCTCCCTTGGTTTAATGTAGAGGAAAGGATCCAAAGGCTTAGGGAGATTAGGATGGTGGAGTAGATTAGTCACTTTAGACCTACTCATTCCAGCTAGGGGGGTCTAGAAGATATACCCTTGACCAATGCTTTGTGATTTAGATTTGTGAGGACAGCACCTACATCTTCTGAAGAGCCTTGTAATTGCTTTCCTTTGTATGTCAGATCTAACAGTGGGAACCACAGGCACTCAACTACAAAATTTAAATACAGTGGGGATAATTGGATCCCAAGGTGGCAAGGGCCAAGTGGTGGCACTCAACTGTTAAAGGCAAGGTGGACATACCTACCGTAATGGACAGCAGGGGCAAAGCAGCAATCAGAATAACTCATGTGGCACTGGCTAAAGAATTATAGTGTTCCTAGAAGTGAAATTGATAAAAAGCCTACTGCATTCCTACTTAATTTATATAAGCAGAAAACTTTCAGTTCGAATAAACAAAAGACTAATTTGAGTTATAAAAATAGAGAATCATGGCCCCTCAGTCAATTTCCAAACTTGAGCCAGGTTGTAGACTCAGAACCCCTTGAATGAAGGGGAGACTAGGTCCCCTTGAGGAAGGACCCCACTACATTATCAACAATTTATGCTGTTAATCTTTCTACCATTCTTCCCCAAGGAGAATTCCAGCTTTTTACCAGGGTAACTGTGCATTGGGGAAAGGGAAATGATCAGACATTTTGGGGACTACTGGACACTGGCTCTGAGCTGACGTTGATTCCAGAGGACCCAAAACGTCATTGTGGTCCTCCAGTTAAAGCAGGGGCTTATGGAGGTCAGGAAAGTAATAGAATTTTAGCTCAGGTCTGACTGACAGTGGGTCCAGTGGGTCCCTGGACTCATCCTGTGGTCAGTTCCGCAGTGCCAGAGTGCATAATTGGCATAGACATACATACTTAGCAGCTGGCAGAACCCCCACGTTGGCTCCCTGACTGGTAAGGTGAGGGCTACTATGGTGGGAAAGGGCAAATGGGAGCCATTAGAACTGCCTCTACCTTAAAAAAATAGTAAATAAAAAACAGTATCAAAACCTCCTAGAGGGATTGTAGAGATCACCATCAAGGACTTGAAAGACACAGGGGTGGTGATTCCCACCACATCCCCATTTAATTCTCCCATTTGGCTTGTGCAGAAGACAGATGGATCTTGGAGAATGAGAGTGGGTCATCGTAAGCTTAACCAAGTGGTGACGCCAGTTGCAGCTGCTGCACCAGATGTGGTTTTATTGCTTGAGCAAATTAACACATCTCCTGGTACCTGGTATGCAGCCATTGACTTGGCAAATGTCTTTTTCTCCATTCCTGTCCATAAGGCCAACCAGAAACAATTTGCCTTCAGGTGGCAAGGCCAGCAATATACCTTTACTGTCCTACCTCAGGGGTATATCAACTCTCCGGCTTTGTGACGTAATCTTATTCAGAGAGAACTTGATCGCTTTTCACTTCCACAGGATATCACATTGGTTCATTACATTGACGACATTATGCTGATTGGATCCAATGAGCAAGAAGTAGCAAACACACTGGCTTATTGGTGAGACATTTGTGTGCAAGAGAATAAGAAATAAATCAGCTAAAATTCAGGGACTTTCTACCTCAGTAAAATTTCTAGGGGCCCACTAGTATGGGGCCTGTCAAGATATTCCTTCTAAAGTGAAGGATAAGTTGCTGCATTTGGACCCTCCTGCAACCAAGACAGAGGCACAATGCCTAGTGGGCCTATTTGGATTTTGGAGGCAACACATTCCTCATTTGGGTGTGTTACTCCCGCCCATTTATTGAGTGACCTGAAAGGCTGCCAGTTTTGAGTGGGGTCCAGAACAGGAGAAGACTCTGCAACAGGTCCAGGCTGCTGTGCAAGCTGCTCTGCCACTTGGGCCATATGAGCCAGCAGATCTGATGGTGCTTGAGGTGTCAGTGGCAGATGAGGATGCTGTTTGGACCCTTTGGCAGCCCCCATGGGTGAATCACAGAAGAGGCCTCTAGGAGTTTGGAGCAAGGCCCTGCCATCTTCTGCAGATAACTACTCTCCTCTTGAGAAACAGCTCTTGGCCTGTTACTGGGCTTTGGTGGAAACTGAACATTTGACTATGGGTCCTCAAGTCATCATGCGACCTGAACTGCATATCATGAAGTGGGTGCTTTCTGACCCATCTAGCCATAAAGTGGGTCATGTGCAGCAGCATTCCATCATCAGATGGAAGTGGCAGATACATAACTGGGCTCGAGCACAATCCCTGACTGAAAGCACAATTAAGTTACATGAGGAAGTGGCTCAAATGCCCATGGCCTCCACTCCTGCCACCCTGCCTCTGTCCCCCAGCCTGCACCAATGGCCTTATGGGGAGTTCCCTATGGCCAGTTGACAGAGGAAGAAAGAAGACTAGGGCCTGGTTCACAAATGGTTCTGCAAGATATGCAGGAACCACTGGAAACACAACACCGATTGTGTCTGCCACCAGGAGACACCACAACGATTCCATTGAGCCGGATGTTAAGATTGCACCTGGACACTTTGGGCTCCTCCTACCTTTAAGTCAACAGGCTAAGAAGAAAGTTACACTGCTGGCTGGGGTGACTGACCCAGACTATCAAGATAAAACCAGTCCACTACTCCACAGCAAAGGTAAGGAAGAGAATGCATGGAATATATGAGATGCCTCAGGACGCCTGTTAGTATTGCCATGCCCTGTAATTAAGGTCAATGGGAAACTACAACAGCCCAACCCAGGCAGGACTACAAATGGCCCAGACCCTTCAGGAATAAAGGTTTGGGTCACTCCACCAGGAAAAAGAAAAAACATGACCTGCTGAGGTGCTTGCTGAAGGCAAAGGGAATACAGAATTGGTAGAAGAAGGTAGTCATCAATACCAGCTACAATCACGTGACCAGCTACAGAAACGAGGACTCTAATTGTCATGAGTATTTCCTCCTTCTTTTGTTAAAAGCATGTTTGTTCGTGTCTACACTTGTACTAAGAAAATATCTTCATTTTATTTCCTTTTTCTTTTCTTTTTTGTTTTTGTTTTTGTTTTGAGATGGAGTCTCGTTCTGTCACCCAGGCTGGAGTGCAGTGGCATGATCTCAGCTCACTGCAACCCTCGCCTCCTGGGTTCAACTGATTCTCATGCCCCAGTCCCCTGTGTAGCTGGGATTACAGACATGCACCACCATGCCCGGCTAATTTTTGTATTTTTAGTAGAGGTGTGGTTTCACCATGTTGGTCCAGCTGTCTCCAACTCCTGACCTCAGGTGATCCACCCACCTTGGCCTCCTAAGTGCTGGGATTACAGGTGTGTGAGACACCTTGCCCGTGGGAAGTAGAAAACTTTCTTTTTAAAGTTTTCTTTTTTGTTAAAGAATTAAGTGTGCTAATAACTTTATTAAGCCCTATCCTATGTAGCTATTAAACATGCCATGCTCACAGGCACGGAGTACATTTTATGTCCTTGTACTTTAACCAAGATATCTGTGCTGGACATGTTCACAGGTATTTCCCTGCTCTCCATTGCTTTTACCTGTTTAGAAAAGTTTTAAGTTGTTAGCCAATCGGATTTTAGTTTAGATTGTGAGGTCTGGCTCCAGGCAACAGAAATCAGACCCAGCAGTAAGAACAACCCCACATGCATAAGGGATAAATTTGTGTGTTTTCCTTTGTTCATTGTACTCTCATGGCATGATGGCTAGCGAGGGTACCCTTCCTGCAGCCCAGGAAGTAAAAATCACATTGCTGAAAGATCCTTTGTCTCGGTGCTAATTTTTCTTTGCAGCACTGAGCATCTGTTCTCAACATCTATTTCCAACATTGCCCAGCCTCCTTTTTCCTTTATCATGTGATGTAAGATTTATTGACTTCATGTCAGCATTTAATCATTGTTAACTTTGTGTAATAGCATTTGGGTTGGGGATTGGTGCATTCCCAGTTGTATGAAGGATAGTTGTATTACGTTAGGCATAATTCTGACCTTATTATTGTCTTTATTTGAAGATTGTGTATGCTCTCAGGAGATGTGTATGGGTTCAAGTTGACAAAGGGTGGACTTGTGATGGTTAATACTGAGCGCCAACTTGATTGGATTGAAGGATGCAAAGTATTGGGTGTGTCTGTGAGGGTGTTGCCAAGGAGATTAACATTTGAGTCAGTGGTCTGGGAAGGGCAGACCCACCCTTAATCTGGGTGGGTACCATCTAATCAGCTGCCAACATGGCCAGGATATAAAGCAGGCAGAAAAATGTGAAAAGACCAGACTGGCTTAGCCTCCCGGTCTACATCTTTCTCCTGTGCTGGATGCTTCCTGCCCTCAAGCATCGGACTTCAGGTTCTTCAGCTGTGGGACTCGGACTGGCTTCCTTGCTCCTCAGCTTACAGATGGTCTATTGTGGGACCTCGTGATCATGTGAGTTTAATACTCCTTAATAAACTCCCCTTTGTGTGTGTGTGTGTGTGTGTGTGTGTGTATTCTATTAGTTTAGTCCCTCTAGAGAACCCTAATACAGATGGGCTTATTGGCTCATAACCCCATCGTAAGTCATCCTAAGTTAGGCACTTGTATACCTAACACAGTGTGGAAAAGAGGAGTGG
>NW_022436960.1:12890970-13011661 GCF_009761245.1 Sapajus apella | reverse complement strand
TTTTTTTTTTTTTTTTTTTTTTTTTTTTGAGACAGAGTCTTGTTCTGTTGCCCAGGCTGGAGTGCAGTGGAGCAATCTCAGCTCACTGCAACCTCCGCCTCCTGAGTTCAAACAGTTCTCTGCCTCAGCCTCCCAAGTAGCTGGGATTACAGCCACTCGACACCACACGGGGCTCATTTGTTTATTCTTAGTAGAGACAGGGTTTCACCATCTTGGCCAGGCTGGTCCTGAACTGACCTTGTGATCCACCCACCTCGGCCTCCCAAAGTGCTGGGATTACAGGCATGAGCCATCATGCCCAGCCAAGAAAAAGCTTCTATTGGAAAAACAATTGGGTTTCTTTAGAAAAGACAAAAGGGCTACAGGAGAACAAATGGGAAATAGAAAAGTTTGTGATCGTTTATGCAGGAGTGAGTGGTCTTTTCATTTTCTTCATGGCCATGAAACTCCCCCAGAGTGGAGATTTTTGGTAGGTTTACTCTTGGTCTCTATCCTGGGAGTAGGCCTGCCTGTGAAGAAGGAATTTCTGGTGGCTTCGTTTCCCAGAAGTTGCTGCTTTTAGTCAGATAAGGGAAGTTCCAAAAGGGCTTCTTCTGCATCTGTTGACTCTCAAATGTCTTCATATAATCTTCATAATCAATTAAAATAATCTTCATATCAGTTCTGGGGTTCTGAGTAGTCGTCACCGTGTTTAAGCTGAGACCTGAAAGTTAAGCAGGAGGAAGGCAGACAGAGAAGTCTCCAAGCAAAGGTTGTACCTCTCTGCCCAGGGCTGGCTAAAGCATTGAGTACCTGGATGGGAAGTGGAGTTTAAGATACATCCCAGTCCGGCAAGGCGCGGTAGTTCACATCTGTAATCTCAGCACTCTGGGAGGCCGAGGCAGGTGGATTACCTGAGGTCAGAAGTTCGAAACCAGCCTGGCCAACATGGTGAAACCCCCATCTCTACTAAAATACAAAAATTAGCCAGGTGTGGTGGCAGGTACCTGTAATCCCAGCTACTCAGGAGGCTGAGGCAGGAGAATTGCTTGAACCTGGGAGGCGGAGGTTGCAGTGAGCCAAGATTGCACCATTACACTCCAACATGGGTGACAAAAGCGAGACTTCATCTAAAAAAAGAGATACATCCCAGTCCTAAAACCCTTTGGATTTCCTTGAGACAGAAGGGAGATAAAAATTAAAATTGGGCTCAACACTGGACCTGGAGCCAGAATGTCTCAGACCTGACTGTGCATCAGCTATGTGGTCCCAGACAGGCCATTTAATGTCTCAGCCCCAATTTCTTATCTGCAAAATGGGAGTGACACACCAACCTCAAAGCACTGTTGTGAGGTCGGATGAGCCCGTCTAAGAGAGCAGACAGCGGGCATTCAGCAAGTTTAAGTGGAATCTAAAGTCTGGCTTTAGCTCATCTCTTGGGATCAAGTGCTCAAGGCAGGCTGGAGGTGGGAGGACTGGGGTCCAATGACATGGAGTGGTCTGGCTCCAGCCTGGCAGTGCCAGTCTCTCTCCAGCACGGGTGGCCAGGTGGGGCCTGGACAGAGGGAGGGAGGGTGAACCCACAGACGCAGCCCTGTAGACCTGGCTTTCAGCAGGACAGAGGCCAAATACCAAGCTTCTCGGCCAAAGAGCTCAAGGGCCACGGTGAGAAAGAGTAGGCCAGTCCGGAGAGCGGGTGGGCAATGCGCGTCAGGTCCGAGAGCACCCAGGGCGTTTGGAGACCGAGGGGCAGACACGTGCTCCATAGAGCACTTATCCCGGGAGGAACCCGCACCTGCGCGGTATTTGGTTTGTGGCGCTCTCTGCTGGTGGGTGTCTGAATTGCATGCACCTGTCATAACCCGGGAAAATCGCATAATCATTCATTCATTCCTTCTTCACAGGATGCACTCAGACAGTCACAGGCAGCCTGGGCGCTAAAGCTGAGGTTAGTTTTGGTTGTAGATTACCAAGCCTCAGATCATTTTACCCAAATGCTTTATTTGAAAAAATATTCTTTTAATAAACTTACCTGCCAGGCACTGTTTTAAGTACATTACAAATGCCACCTAGCTTTTTATTCAAAGAAGTTATGTGAGTAGGGTCTATTAGTATACCCATTTTACAGATGGGGACACTGGCGCCAGGGCTCACATGCTGACATGCCATGCCAGCGGCAAGCGGGGGGGCAGGAAGCCTGGCCTCAGGGTGCCTGCACTTCACCATTCCAGTACCTGCTCTTCTTTTTCTCTTTTTGATATAACAGCTTGATTGAGATATAATTCACACACTGTACAATTCACCCATTTAAAACACACAACTCGGTGGTTTTTAGTGTGGTCACAGGTGTGTGCAACCATCACCAGAGTAAATTTTAGAGCATTTTAATCACTCCCCAAAAAAGCCCCTTTCCCATTTGCACTCACTCCCCACCCTCTCCTTCCTACCTCCAGAAAACCACTAACCAACCTTCCTTCCTTCCTTTTCTTTATGACTTTCTTTTTCTTTCTTTCTTTCTCTTCCTTCCTTCCTTATTTCTTTCCCTCTCTTCTCTTTCTTTTCTTTCCTTTCCTTTCTTTCTCTCCCTCTCTCTTCCTTCCTTCTTCCCTTCCTTCCTTTCTCTCTCTCTCTCTCTTTCTTTCACAAAGTGTCTCTCTGTTGCCCAGGCTGGAGTGCAGTGGTGCAACCATGGCTAACTGCAGCCTGGACTTCCCAGGCTCAAGTGCTCCTCTCACCTCAGCCTTCCAAGTAGCTGTGTCCACAGGCACACGCCAGAACGCCCAGCTAATTTTTGTATTTTGTAGAGATGAGGTTTCACCATGTTTCCCAGGCTGGTCTCCAACTTCTGGGCTCAAGGAATTTGCCTGCTTTGGCCTCCCAAAGTGCTTGGATTACGGGCATGAGCTACCATGCCTGGCCCACCAATCTACTTCCTGTTGTCTATAACTTCACTTAATCTGAACGTTTCATATGAATGGGAGCAAATAATATGTGATGTTTTGGGACTGACTTCTTTCACTTCATGCAATATTTTCAGGGCTCACTCATGTCATGTATGCATCATACCTCACTCCTTTCATGCTGAATAATCTCATGTATGGATATACCATACGTAATATGAATATTATTATAGCCTTTAAATCAAATCATATTATACAGAAATTTCACTCCTACACTTTTCCCCTAGAAAATTTAAAGCATGTCCCCCCAAATCTTGTATGTGAAATTTTATAGTGGCATTATTCATAATTGCAAAAGAGTGCAAACAACCCAACTGTCCATCAATCAAGGAGTGAGAAACACAATATGAGGACAGGGAGCCTCTGCTCTTGCCTTTCATAAGCTTCAGGGAGACCTCAGGACATAGCAGATTCAACAGAAGCCACCTGTAGTAAGCAGGAAGTTTCTCCTTCCCCAGACTGCTGGGGGGTGGAGGTGGGTGGAAGGTAGGAAGAAAATCCCTCTTATTTTTAAATTCTTTTTTCTCAATGTTCTGACCTTAAAAAGAATAATGAGGGTAACAGTCTAGGAGTTTCTCAAAAGGTTAAACAGAGTTACCATATGAGCCAGAAATTCCACTCCTATATATATACCCAAGAAAACTGAAAACATGTCCCCCGCAAAACTTGTATATGAAATTGTATAGCAGTATTATTCATAATTGTTACAATCCCAGGTCTTCAGATAAACTCAACCAATTGTCAACCAGAAAATGTTTAAATTTACCTGTAGCCTGGAAGACTCTGCTTTGAGTTGTCCTGCCTTTCTGGACCAAACCAATGTATTTTTGAAATGTATTTGATTGATGTCTCATGCCTTCTTAAAATATATAAAACTAAGCTGCACCCTGACCACCTTGGGCACATGTTCTCAGGACCTCCTGAGGGCTGTGTCATGGGCCACGTCACTCATATTTGGCTCAGAATAACTTCCTTCAAATATTTTTCAGAGTTTGGCTCTTTTCATTGACAATAATCTGGCACCCAACATGGGGCCTCTGAGAAGACTAAGGACCCTGAAGGATTTGCCTGAAACTGGAGCAAAGGTACCAGCAGGGGTCCACTGAAGCCTCACGAGTTTGAGCTTCTCCTCCGGTGGAACTGACAAATCCTCCTGAGCCCCAGACCTCCCGTTTTGGTTGATGGTCTTTGATTTATTCTGAGCTGGTTTTTTTCTTTCTCTCTCTCTTTTCTCCTAGGGAATTGGTTAAAATCTTAATTTTAGTTTCAGAGGTGCATTCAAAAGTATCTTCATCCATTGCCTTTTCCCTCAAAATTAAACTCTGTGGACACTGTGTGTGAGGAACGGAGCTGTGATTTTTCATTAATAAATGAAAGACCGAGTTGCTCAGCTCAGAAGAGAAAGGGCATTTTGTTCCTCCCAGCTGAAAGGCACCTCAGGGTGACTGGGGACCTTGTGGGAGTGTCTGGGGGGTTGACCCCCCACAATGTGCAACAGCTATATAGGAAACTCCCCAACAAATATTAATTTTAAAAGGCTTATCCAGGAAATGCATATAAGGGCTCATCACCGGCATTTGAAGCCCTCTCAGAGTTGATAGACCTCTGAAGAGAGAAACCAAGGCACAGAAGAGGGTGAAAATGACTCAGTGGTGACACACTGTGGAGTCCTGCCCACAAGCGCATGTATCGGCCATTGGCCCACAACACGAAACCTTAGGCCACAGGTCAGCTCCCTTCTATTTTATTTATTTATTTTTTTGAAACAGAGTCTCACTCTGTCACCCAGCCGGGAGTGCAGTGGCATGATCTTGGCTCACTGCAGCCTCTGCTTTCGAGGTTCAAGTGGTTCTCCTCCATCTCCCAAGTAGTTGGGATTACAGGCATGTGCCACCATGTTCCACTAATTTTTTCTTTCTTTTTTTTTTTTTAATTAAAAATTTTTTTTGGGTGCTGTGACTTGAATACGAATTTTTGTATTTTTATAGAGGTGAGGTTTTGCCAGGTTGGCTAGGATGTTCTTGAACTCCTGACCTCAAGTGATCTGCCCATCTCAGCCTCCCAAAGTGCTAGGATTAAAGACATGAGCCACTGGGCCTGGCCAAGTTCCCTTAAAAAAAAAAAAAAAAAAAAAAAGATGGGAAATAACCCCTCCAAAAAAGAGGCAAGGCAAGGAAAGCGGCCCCCAAAGTCACCCAGCTGGGTTTAAGTTACATAATTATGGCCTCTTTACTTGCAAGTCTTTATGTAAATGGGAATATCTTACTAAAGTTGACCTAGGTCTAAGTTTCCAAAATGAAGAACTTTTGATATTCATGAATTGGTTTTCTTGAGCTCCAGATTAGAAAAATTAGGCTCCAAAATCAAAGAAAATGAATGGGAATTGTACTTTAGCTGGTACCTGATCATCAAAAAGAGGGAATAATAAGCTTTCCTCATTCCAGAAAGTTAATTAAAAGTTTTTTGAAACCATCTCAGAATTAAAGAAATTAGTAGAAGCCACTTCTGAAATCAGGAAGGCTCCAGAAACTGCCTCGCCTTCCGCTCCTCCTGACTCTCTTCTCTCTGAACTTCCTTGTCTGGACAATTTCCTCTTTCTTCCTCCTTCCGCTACTCTCTTGCCTCCAGCCACAGGGGGACCAGAAGTAGCTGGAGAAAATAATATAGCAGTTGCTCCTTTTAGAGTAAAACCCACAGGCAGAGGGAATCCTAACATAATATATGCCCCCTGGACCAAATCAGAGTTAAAGGCCTTAGTATCTGGATTCCCAATCCAAATGAAGTTCCCTTTGGATTTGCTAAGGAATTCCAATTAACGCTTAAGACTTATGATCCAGGGTTCTCTGACCTATATCAGCTGATTGAGTTACTGGTCCCCAAAAACAAAGCTGAAGAATGGTGTACAGGAGCAGATTGGAAACAGCCTTTAGAAGATTTTGACAAGATAACTATAAAAACCCTAGAAGAAAACCTAGGCAATATCATTCAGGACATAGGCATGGGCAAACACTTCATGACTAAAACATCGAAAGCAATGGCAACAAAAGCCAAAATAGACAAATGGGATCTAATTAAACTAAAGAGCTCCTGCACAGCAAAAGAAACTATCATCAGAGTGAACGGGCAACCTACAGAATGGGAAAATATTTTTGCAATCTATCCATCTGACAAAGAGCTAATATCCAGAAGCTACAAAGAAATTTATAAGAAAAAAACAACCCCATGAAAAAGTGGGCAAAGGATATGAACAGACACTTCTCAAAAGAAGACATTTATGCAGACAACAAACATATGAAAAAAGCTCATTATCACTGGTAATTAGAGAAATGCAAATCAAAACCACATTGAGATACCATTTCACACCAGTTAGAATGGTGATTATTAAAATGTCAGGTAACAACAGATGCTGGAGAGGATATGGAGAAATAGGAATCCTTTTACACTGTTGGTGGGAGTGTAAATTAGTTCAACCATTGTGGAAGACAGTGTGGTGATTCCTCAAGGATCTAGAACTAGAAATACCATTTGACCCAGCAATTACTGGGTATATACCCAATGGGTTATAAATCATTCTACTATAAATTCATATACACAGTATGTTTATTGCAGCTCTGTTCACAATAACAAAGACTTGGAACCAACCCAAATGCCCATCAATGATAGACTGAATAAAGAAAATGTGGCACATATATGCCATGGAATACTATGCAGCCATAAAAATGATGAGTTTGTGTCCTTTGTAGGGACATAGATGAAGCTGGAAACCATCATTCTCAGCAAACTAACACAGGAACAGAAAACCAAACACTGCATGTTCTCACTCATAAGTGGTAGCTGAACAATGAGAACCCATGGGCACAGGAAGGAGATCATCACACACCCACACACCGGGGCCTTTTGGGAGGTGGAGGGCTAGGGGAGGGATAGCACTAGGAGAAATAGCTAATGTAGATGACAGGTTGATGGACGCGGAAAACCACCATGGCACATGTATACCTATGTAACAAACCTGCACTTCTGCACATGTACCCCAAAACTTAAAGTATAATTTTAAAAAGAGGATTTTGACAAGATCGCTGCAACTGGAAGAGAGAAATGCAGAGAGATTTGCAATCACCTCTGTGAAACTGTACCACAGATATTCCCCAAGGTTATAGATTGGGCAAAGCAGCAACAGTGTAAAATATGCCCAAATGAAATCATGCCTGACTTTTATATCAGGTTTGAAAAGACACTCAAACAGTTTTCAGGAATATCTCCTAAAAACTTTGAACATGGCAGAAGTGACACCTCATTAAATTCTGGGTTTATTCCAGGTTTAGAAAAGGAGTTAGCAACCCTAATAAAGACGAATAATGTGGCTTGGACGTCCTTGCCCACTAGCCACCTAGTCACAGCTGATCGATTGTCACAAACAATCATTAAGAAAGAAAAGGAAGCAGTCTTTAAAATTCCGAATTTATAACTAAAACAACTTAGTAACCAAGTTGGGAGTTTGCAAGGGTCCCATGGTCCCCAGAGATCTAAGCGACCCCAAGAGGAAGCAATTCGCCACTATTGCAGAAAGAAAGGACATTTTTAAAAAGAATGCAAAAAACTTAAATGGGTGCTGGCACAAAGTGGGCAAAGGGCCCGAGAGGAAGGCACCAGAACAACTCAAAAAATCAGAATAGGCATGCTCTGAGGGAACAGAGAGGGTTTCCCCCCTACTTCTAACTGATGCTTCAGGAGAAGTAGAAATATCCACAAATAGGGAAAACACCAAAGCCTCGTCAACACTGGCGCCACACTGCCTGTTTTAACCCTACCTTGATTAAAAACCTCTCCCTTGGAGTAAAGAAAAAGTCCAAATCGTAGGAATTTCTAAGTCTCCTATTATAGCCTTCAAATCAAATCCCCTTCCATTTCAATCAGGAAACCTAGTGGGACATCACATTTTTCTTCTAGTAGACAGCGCCCCTATACACCTGCTGGGATGGGATTTCCTAGAGACCCATAATGCCCATTTCATTTTCAGAAGGGAGAAACGATTCTCAACTTGGGAGGCATAGAAGACTTACGAAAGCCCACATGTACTATTATGCTTGGAAAAGTAAATCAAGATTCTGGACAGGAAGAATTAGAGCCTTTCTTATCTAAGGTACCAGACTCCTTATGGGCAAGCTCTTCCACAGATATTGGGAGAATTAAGACAGCAGTTCCTACAGAGATAACCATAAATCAATCTCCCTGCCAAATGTAAGGCGATATCCCCATAGACCTGAAGCCTTACTAGGAATCAAACCAATCATTTAGGACTATTTACACAAAGGACTCATAATACCCTGCACCAGCCCTTGCAATATACCAAGCCTCCCAGGTAAAAAGCCAAATGGGGGCCGGGCGTGGTGGCTCACGCCTGTAATCCCAGCACTTTAGGAGGCCGAGGTAGGCGGATCACCTGAGGTCAGGAGTTCCAGATCAGCCTGGCCAATATGGCGAAACACTGTCTCTATGAAAAATACAAAAATTAGCCAGGTGTAGTGGCGAGCACTTGTAATACCAGCTATTTGGGAGGCTGAGGCAGGAGAATCGCTTGAACCTAGGATACAGAGGTTGCAGTGAGCTGAGATCATGCCACTGCACTCCAGCCTGAGCAACAGAGTGAGACTCCATCTCAAAAAACAAACAAACAAACAAAAAAAAACAAATGGGTGGAGGTTTGTTCAAGACCTAAGAGCTATAAATAAAATAACAATTCCCAGACACCCTGTTGTTCCTAACCCCCAAACCTTACTGTCCAATATTCCTATCACCACTAGCCAGTTCTCTGTTATTGATTTAGATAGTGCATTTTTTAGCGTACTTGTAGAGCAGAATAGCCAGTACGTGTTTGCTTTCACATGGGAAAATCACCAATACATATGGACAGTCTTACCCCAAGGGAAAGTCCTACTTTTTTTAAAGGTTTTCTTTTTTCTTTTTTTTTCTTTCAAGACAGTCTTGCTCTGTCACCCAGGCTGGAGTGCAGTGGCACAATCTGGGCTCACTGCAACCTCCGCCTCCCAAGTTCAAGTGATTATCTTGCCTCAGTCTCCAGAGTAGCTGGGATTACAGGTGCCCGCCACCACACCCAGCTAATTTTTGTATTTTTGGAAGAGACGGGGTTTAGCCATGTTGGCCAGGCTGGTCTTGAACTCCAGAGCTCAGGTGGTCCACCTGCCTTGGCCTCCTGAAATGCTGGGATAACAGGCATGAGCCACCATACCTGGCCTCCTTTTTTTTTTAACTTTAAGTTCTGGGATAAGTGTGCAGAACGTGCAGGTTTGTTACATGGGTATACATATGCCATGGTGCTTTGCTGCACCTATCAACCCATCAACTAGGTTTTAAGCCCTGCATGCATTAGGTATGTGTCCTAATGCTCTCCCTAAAGTCCTACTTATTTTTCTTAAATCCTCAAGGCTGATTTAGATGGCACTGAATTTCCAGATGAATCTGCTCTAGTTCAGTATGTGAATGATTTACCACTGTGTCCACCCTCCCTACCAAAATGCAGAGAAAGTACTGTCCACCTATTAAAACAGCTTGCTTTTAAGGGACACAAAGTATCAAAAGATAAATTACAACTTTGCCTTCCCCAAGTTAAATATGTGGGACATATGATTTCCCCAAGGTCAATATTAATAAACCCTGGGAGAATCTCTGCTGTTATGATCTTTCCCATGCCCAAAACTAAAAAGCAATTAAGAGGATCCTTAGGGCTAACAGGCTATTGAAGGAGTTGGATTTCAAACTACTCCTTCATGGTGCAACCCCTGTATAAAACACTAAAACAGACCCAGCTGGACCCAATCCACTGGGAAGAGTGGGGGAAACCAATCCATAGATACCGAGGACCAACTTGGTCGGGAGCCCCCTACCCAGGCTGCACTGAAGGTATTTGAGAGGCAGACACCCAGATCCAACAAAGTGGATCTATCCTGGGGACCAACAGCCTGAGAGCCTGCGGGGATGACAGCGATCCAGACTGAAGGCCTCAAGCAGAGTCATCCACGTATTTATTTGCTCTTTGACAGGTGAGTCTTATTAATACACAGGTGCTCTACATTTACACATAAGACTAGTAGGCAGCTGTTACCCACCTACCACTAATTACAAACTAAAAGGTATCCTCCACGGAGAAGCCAGACTCTTACCCAAGCACCTGCTCTAGGCCACCCCAGTGACAGCCTTCCTTTTTCCCTGTTTGTATGTGAAATAAGCGGGAATGCTCCAGGAGTATTAACTCAGGAACATGGTGACAATCACAGACCAATTGGTTATTGCAGTCAACAGATCCAGACGCAAGGGGGCACCCTCCTGGTTACCTCCTGGAAACACTATTCTGTTAGCTTTCTCGTACTCCGGCTTTCTGCCCCCACATCACTTTGAAGCGCTGTAACACCTTTTTTTTGTTTTTGAGACAGAGTCTTGCTCCTTTCACCCAGGCTGGAGTGCAGTGGTGCGATCTGTGCTCACCGCAACCCCTGCCTCCTGGGTTCAAGTGATTCTCCTGCCGCAGCCTCCGGAGTAGCTGGGACTACAGATGTGTGCTAATTTTTTGTATTTTTAGTAGAGATGAGATTTCATCATATTGGTCAGGCTGGTCTCAAACTCCTGATCTCAAGTGATCCACCTGTCTCGGTCTCCCAGAGTGCTGAGATTACAGGTGTGAGCCACTGCGCCAGCCCCTGTTGATCTCTCTTGCCCCTATGGCGACTCTCTCAATCCTCCGCTCCCGTTTGACAGTCATCTGGACAACTCTCCCTCTTTCCACTTGCAACTTCCAACCTCCCCAAGCGCTGAGCGCTCCAAGTAGTCTTCCTAATCCTCTCCCCGCTTTCTCTTAGTTGTTCATTCTGTAGATAAACATAACTTTTCTGCTTACTTTATGGTCACTTTTTTTTTTTTTTTTTGAGACTGAGTTTTGCTCTTGTTGCCCAAGCTGGAGGGCAATGGTGTGACGTCGGCTCACTGGCAACCTCCGCCTCCCGGGTTCAAGTGATTCTCCTCCCTCAGCCTCTCGAGTAGCTGGGATTACAGGCATGTGCCACCATGCCCAGCTAATTTTTTTGTATTTTGAGTAGAAATGGGGTTTCGCTGTGTTAGCCAGGCTGGTCTCGAACTCCTGACCTCAGGTGATCTGCCCGACTCAGCCTCCGAAAGTGCTGGAATTACAGGCATGAGCCACTGCCGCTGGCCTTATGGTCACTCCTTACAGCCACAGTAAGAAAGTCTGATGCCAACGCTGGCTGCTCTCTTCATTACGGGATTATACTGACTCGCCTCTAACCCCTGAGCTTCCTCTGGGAGTTACATGCCTGTTTCTGACTTCTTCACTACGTGGTGGTCTCTAACCTCCATCCTCTGCAGCCTCTATTGCAGGACCTCTGCACTGGCTGTTTCCTCTGCCTAGAAAGCTCTTCCACCAGACATCTGAATGGCTTACTTTCTCATGCCTTACGTGCTTTTGCTCAAGTATGATCTGATTTAAAGTTAAAATCACCCCACGACTGCTGCATGCTGCTAATCCTAGGCATTTTTCCTAAGCATTAATTTCCCTATGACATTACCACTATGTGACATACTATAAATATATCATAGTATATATTTTATTATTTACTTGTTTATTATAAAATGCATTAGGGAAAGAGTATTTATATTTTGTCTTTTTTAATTTTATTAATTTTTTTTAACAGAGCCTTGTTCTGTCACCCAGGCTGGAGTGCAGTGGCATGATCTTGCTCACTGCAACCTTCGCTTCCCAGGTTCAAGAGATTTTCATGCCTCAGCCTCCCAAGTAGCTGGGATTACAGATGCCTGCCACCATGCCTGGCTAATTTTTGTATTTTTAGTAGAGATGGGGGTTTCACCATGTTGGCCAGGCTGGCGTCAAACTCCTGACCTCAAGTGATCCACCCGCCTTGGCCTCTCAAAGTGCTGGGATTACAGGCGTGAGCCACCCTGCCTAGTTGGGAAAGGATTTTTGTCTGATTGTTCACTGCAGTGTCCCCAGGCCCAGGGAAGAAATCTGGAGCATTTAAGTGCCCAGAAATTATTTGCTAAATGAATCTCGATGTGGGATAAAGAAGAACAAGGCAGCTGGGTGTGGTGGCTCACATCTGTAATCCCAGCACTTTGGGAGGCTGAGGCCAGTGGATCACCTGAAGTCAGGAGTTCGAGACCAGTCTGACCAACATGGTGAAACCCCGTCTCTACTAAAAAATACAAAAATTAGGTAGGCACGGAGGTGCGCACCTGTAATCCCAGCTACTCGGGAGGCTGAGGCAGGAGAATAGCTTGAATCTGGGAGACGGAGGTTGCAGTCAGCTGAGATCGTGCCGTTGCACTGCAGTCTAGGGGAAAAGAGCAAGACTTCATCTAAAAAAAAAAAAAAAGAAGTACGAGGCATCAATAGGAGAGATGGATGTTGAAATATAGCAGAGATCAAGTAACAAGACTTGACTACTGAGCTGGCTGGGGATGAGTGAGGGAGATGGGAAGGCTTCTCCGTTGGGTTTCAGAATGGTGTCTTCAACCAGGACAGAACACATGTGAAGGTGCACCTAAAGGAAGATGCTAAGTTCAGTGTTAGATATCTGCAGGACAACCATGTAAAATTATGCATAACAGTGGGAATGCAGGGGAACAGAGAGGGAAACAGATGCACACACACTCAAACACAAGCATATGTATTATTATGTACACAACTCCATACACTTACAAACACATGCATGCATTATTGACAAAGTATGAAATTTGATGCTGTGTTTAAATTCCTGCATATTCCAAATGAAGGCTATGCAAATGAGAAAAAAATCCATGATTATTTTCACAATAAGAAAGACAAAAGTAACGTGACTCTCATCTTCCACTGTCTCTCTAGCCCCACTTCCCCTTTCTAAGGGAGAAGGATACTCCCTGATTCTGTCAGTTCCTATGTTCCCTCTCTCAGGGGAATACAAGAAATAGGCAAAATGTAGATAAAACTAAAGTAAGCAGAAAAGTTACGTTTATCTACATAATGGGCAGCTAAGAGAAAGCAGGGAGAGGATTAGAAAGACTGCTTGGAGCACTCAGCATTTGGGGAGGTTGGAAGTTGCAAGTGGAAAAGAGGGAGAATTGCAGAGATGGCTGTCAACGAAGGGTGGAGGATTGAGAGAGTCAGCCATAGGGGCAAAAGAGGTGAACGGGCTGGGCGTGGTGGCTCATACCTGTAATCCCAGCACTTTGGGAGGCTCAGCAGGTCACTTGAGGTCAAGAGCTCAAGACCAGCCTAGCCAACATGGTGAACCCTCATCTCTACTATAAATACAAAAAATTAGCCGGGTGTGGTGGTGGGTGCCTGTAATTCCAGGTACTTGAGAGGCTGAGGCAGGAGAATCACTTGAACCCAGGAGGCAGAGGTTGCAGTGAGCTGAGATCATGCCACTGCACTCCAGCCTGGGCAATGAGACTCTGTCTTATGTGAGAGAGAGAGAGAGAGAGAGCGCAAGAGCGAGAGGGAGAGGTGGGGGGGGGGGGGAGAGAGAGAGAGAGAGAGAGAGAGAGAGAGAGGAACAGAGTTGCTGTGCATTATCCTCCATTAGCATGTCCTCCTCCAGAACTAAAGTCTTAAGTTTCAGTCATCAGCCTGTATTTCTTTGCATATGTCACCATCTCAGGAACCCCATACATTCTCAGGTTATACACAGATTGCCTAAACCTTCCACACAATGCTGGCCTGGCATTGCTTTCAGCACGTGTGAAGGGATAGTCATCTTGCCCCATCCTATCGTGTGACTTCGTGTCTCATGTACACTAGATGCCAGATTTGTTAATAGAGGTCGACAGTGTTAAGACTTCCTTTCTTTTTTAGATGGAGTTTCACTCTTATTGCCCTGGCTGGAGTGCCATGGTGCGATCTCAGCTCACTGCAACCTCCACCTCCCAGGTTCAAGAAATTCTCCTGCCTCAGCCTCCCGAGTAGCTGGGATTACAGGCAAGCGCCACCACGCCTGACTAATTTTTTGTATTTTTAGTAGAGATGGGGTTTCACCATGTTGGCCAGGCTGGTTTCAAACTCCTGACCTCAGGTGATCCACTTGCCTTGGCCTCCCAAAGTGCTGGGATTACAGGCATGAGTCACCGTGCCCTGCCAGACAGTGCTAAGACTTTCTATTACTGTGTTCTAGTGAGGATGAAAGGGAAGAATTGTACCTGTTGTGTGTTCATAAGGGAAATATTTCTAGTATTTCACAACTAAAATGCCTAAATTAATCTGGAGCAGGAAAAAAATCCATCTCTCCAGTTCAGCAAGATGCAGCATTTTGAGCACTTGTTAATGGAATTTTCAGAAACAGAAGGGATGCTTGCCATTTTTCTGATGTCCTGGAGGATGTAACAAATGATGAACTTTATCAACCAGCTTCAAGATGAGGAATTTGAGACACTTGGTATCATCACAATTCACAGGTCATCAAAAAAGACAGGTTTAGATGACTCATTACACACACAAATACTCCCAGCTGTGAGGGTTAATTTCAGAAGCTGAATAATAACTGACATATTTGTGCAAATGTATATGTCAACCTCCCAGTTCCAAATGTCATCCCAGTTTTTAGAACAATAAAGTTCTTCCCAGTTGTAAATTTTGCCTAATTAAATATTTTATATTTTCACGATTGTCCTAGTTCTTTGACAGTCGGGGCCATTGTCTTAAGTTGTTGACAACCGCCTCATAAGGGGTATTCAAAATTACTTTCAAGTAAAATATTTATAAAGTTCACATCATGTTTATAAATTACTGCGTTGCCCCCAGTCCGCCTGCACAAGCCCTTGAAGCGCAATTTGGTCATCGCAGAATTTGGTTCCTATCGGCTTCCGTAGCGTCCCTAACGATTTCCGCTTCCGGCGGGCCACAAAGGTAGAAGAACTTCCGGCAGCGGCAGCTCCAGTGGCCAAGGCAAGATGGTGAGTGACTAAGGGTTTCTTTCCACTGGTGGTCGTGGTGCGATGGGGTCCCAGCGGCCTGAGGCGAGAGAACTAGGCGGCTGTCCGAGAAACTCGGACTGCTCTCTTCTTCTGCCGGCCTGGTCTTCTCGGCGCGTGGATGCTCCCGGAGAGAGCTCCCTGATGCTCAGGTCCACCGCGGGCCGAGGCCGACCTGCGGGCCTTGCCCGGGGGTCCTGGGTCCGGGGCTTGGCGCAGAGAGAGGGTTCCCCGCGTGGTCCTGTGGGGTGGCAGGACGAGTCAGGTCGCTGGCTTTGCTGCTCCTCGGACCCAGGGCTTTGCTGCTCCGCGGACCCAGGGCTTTGCTGCTCCGCGGACCAGGGCTTTGCTGATCGGCGCTGCGAATTTCCGGGGCGCTTCCTCGAGTCACCGGGACAAGTCGGGCAGGTGAAGGGTGCTGGAGAAGAGGATGGGATTCATTCCACCTGAGGAGGGGAGAGCGGAGTCGTGGAAGGCCTTTCGAGCTGGGGGCATTTGAAGGAGGCCTTAATGACGCTTGTTATGATAGGCGGAGCACAGACAGAAAGGGCCCGTGATGCAGTAGTAAAAATAAAAACAGCTAGCATTTATTCATCAATTCACTAAACAAGCATTTACTTAGCACTTGATGTTTTGTTATTGGTTTAACTTTTGACTAGCTTCTGTTCTAGACACTGAGGATACAGGGAGTGAGCAGGATTGATGAAGTCCCTGCCTTCATGGTGCTTGCATTCTAGAGCAGAAGGCAGACAATAATCAGAAATACGTAATATGATGTCAGGGGTTGAGTAGTCATCGTTGTATGGTTATTGTATAGAAAGGGATAGCATGGAGGGGTAACTGTTTTTGATAGTGTCCATGAAGGTTGCTCTGAGGAGGTGAAATTTGAGCAGACTGAAATTGAAGGAGTAACCTTTGCAGATGTCTGAGGGAAACGTGGTCCAGGCGGAAGATACAGCAAGTGCAAAGGACCTGGGATGGGAATGTTCAACCTGTTATCATGAACAGCAAGAAGGCCAGATCTCATAGAGGTGTTATAAGGGTTTCAGGGTAGTATTCTAAGCATGTGCCAAGTATTTTTCCAGCATTTTCTCATTTATTACAACAGTTCCCTCGAGGTAATTACTATTGTCCTCATTTTGATAAGGAAGAAACGGGAACACAGTAAGTGGCTGTGCTGGATCACAGACCCCATCAGTTTCTTCTAGGGCAGTAGAGAAACGCCCAGGTTGTGGCAACCAGCAAACCTGAGTGTGACTCGTGGCTCTGTCTCTTACAGGCTTTGTGACAACAGGCCTTTAAGACAACAGTCATTTAACCTCTCTGGACCTTGGTCGTCTTATCTGCAAATGAGGGCGTAATGATAGTACCAATGTCATGGTGTTTGTAAGAATTAAGTGGGATAATACTTGGAGAACGTTTAGGACACTGCTTGGCATATAGGAGGGGCTCAGTAATTGGTGTACTTGTTATTTGAGATTGAGAAACATGTAAAATGCCTAATAGATGAACTGTTGGTGTATTAGTTTAGAGGTGCCTGTGTGGAGCTGATTTGAGGAAGCTTAAGTGGGCCCTTCTAATTAGTAAGTTTACTTATCTTCATATTTGAAATGTCACTATTTCTGAGACATTGCAGTGTTACGCATTGCGCTGTAACTGAAGGGTCTCTCAAAATCAGGAATCCTACTGAGTTTATTAATACACTAAGTTCTTCACACCTTAATGATTGCGCCATTGCACTCCAGCCTGGGCAACAAGAGTGAAGCACCTCTTTTAAGGTGATACAGCTTTTCAGATTGAGAAGACCTGCACGAAAGCCCCCAGGCTTTAGGGGTAGGAATTAAAGTGCTATTGGAAGGAAAGTCTTCTGGATCTTGGTGTTATCTAAGTAAGGGGTAAATGGTTGATGATTTTTGAGTGTGTAAAATGACTTAGCTTTTATAGCTATGTATTTTATGGAATATATTCTTGATGGCTTCAGTCTGGTAGTTTTCTATCAAAAAATGTGAAGCGGCCAGGCTTGGTGGCTCACACATGTAATCCCAGCACTTTGGGAGGCCGAGGTGGACGGATTGCCTGAGGTTGGGAGTTCAAGACCAGCCCGACCAACATGGAGAAACCCTGTCTCTAGTAAAAATACAAAATTAGGCGTGGTGGCGCTTGCCTGTAATCCCAGCTACTCGGGAGGCTGAGGCAGGAGAATTGCTTGAACCCGGGAGGCGGAGGTTGTAGTGAGCTGAGATCGTGCCATGGCACTCCAGCCTGGGTAACTAGAATGAAGCTCCTTATTTTCCCCTCAAGAGGGGGTGATCTTAAGACTCTCGGCCTCTTTGGTTATATCTACTTCTCAGTAGAGTTGTTCTTGATTCTAAGATGCAATCAATTGCCAGGTGCACCAGTAATCTACTAAACGTCTTTTCAGGGAAAAAGAAATTCTGTGACACTAAATGCACATATTGATTGCAAGTATTACATCTTGGGTTCAGAAATGTTAAAATGAGGGGGAAATGTTCATGTTATAGACTCACAGGACAGTATGAAGGCGTTCTTTTGAAGTGATCATATTCTGAATTTACATCTGTGTCTGATTTTTCTCCCCAAGGGTCAAAGTCAGAGTGGTGGTCATGGTCCTGGAGGTGGCAAGAAGGATGACAAGGTAAATAAGCCACACTTGTACTGTGATGGAAGCTACGTGTGGGAAATATCATAGGTCTTGGCCGAGAACTTCTGTGGGGATTCATGAATTTTAAAAAGCAGAATGATCCAGTTGTTTTTAAACTAGCCTGTCGTACAGATAACAATAAATATGCTTTTCATGCTTAGAAAAGGTTATTGACCTAACCATCACATAGATATTTATGAGTTATTTAAGTATGTAAAAGCAATGACATTACAGAAGTATTAAATTGCCTATAATTTTGGTGTCCTGAGGTGTGAAGTTCAGGTTACATAAACTTTTGGAATACAACTTCTTAATCCTCTATACCTTATTGGAATAATACGACTCATTGTCACTTAATGTGTATGGTAAAAAGATTACATTTACTTATTATAATCATATTTACTTATTACAATTCCAGGAATGTGAAACAAGTCAGGTTTTTAATAACATCCTAAAAGATGAGGAAAATTGTGGCACCTGAAAATACATGATGGTGGTACAGAAATAAATTTGTGTTTTAATGTGATTTTCATGTGATTTTTTTTTTTCTGCTGTTCTAAAATCTCAAGGACAAGAAAAAGAAATATGAACCTCCTGTACCAACTAGAGTGGGGAAAAAGAAGAAGAAAACAAAGGGACCAGATGCTGCCAGCAAATTGCCACTGGGTAATGACATGGCTCCTCCTTGCCATCTTTCCAGTTCTTAGGAGGAACCATCTCTGCGCATGTAGCTTAGAGCATGGAAGGGGAAATAAGAAGTAGAGGGGCAACTGAAGCTCTCGCTTTGTGAATCAGTTCCACCTAACTCTTGAGTGTGGCATTCCTCTAGGTTGGCATGCAGGTTAACTTTTGTTTTAAAATACAGTATTATATGACTGTGTCTCACTTTAAGAAATGCCACTGTTTTTCTCTAACTGGCTGTTCTAGTGGATTAAAAGTATAGTTTTAACCTGGGGGGCTAAGGCGGGAGAATCGCTTGAACCCAGGAGGCAGAGGTTGCAGTGGGCCAAGATTGTGCCACTGCCCTCCAGCCTGGGTGACAGGGGGGACTGTCGCAAAATAAATAAATTTAAAAAAAATAAATAAAAGTATAGTTTTAAATTACAGAACCCAGGTTGAACTTTATTAACTCAGGTTCCTATTTATTTCATGAAATGAAATGCCACTGTATTGAAATTCAGATCATGCAATGCCTGAAGTTATAATAAAATTTTTCAATGGCTTCCTGCTGAACATAGAATAAAATTCAAACCAGGTAACCTGACCCAGCACACCTCTGACCTGAGCCCTGCCATTCCCCCTTGCTCATTGATCACACTGCCTGCCTTATGTTTTTTTGACTTTTGTATGTATTAGGGCCTTTGCCCTTACTCATCCCCCTGCTTAAAATATTCTTTCTTCTCATGGCTGCCTGCTTCTCATCATCCCTCAGGCTTCAGCTCAAATACCTCCCCAAACCCTCATCTAAATATGCTCCTCCCTGCTTAGAAGGAAAAAGCAGTAATTTAAACCACTTTTTAAAATGTTGTTCAGTTAATTGAAGGGTATCAGATAGTAAAACCAGCCATTAGTCCACCATAATGAATCAGTATGGTATTGGTACAGAAAGAGACAGGCCACCAGAACAGAGTAGGAAGTTCAAAAACAGTCATGTTACATGGATATTTAATACACACTGAATGTACCACTTCAGGTCTGTGGGGAATAGGATGGGTTATTTAATATAAGGGACATGTCAAAAATTTTTGTCCAAAGAAAATGAAATTAGATTCTCAGGTCTTGCCAAATGGATTACAGGTATACATGTGAAAATAAATTGAAAATTCAGAAATTTACATTAGGGAAGAAGAATGTTTTTGAAGTGGAAAAACCCAGAAACCATAAGAGAAAAGGTTGACAGATTTGTCTCTAAAAATGATATTGGCCTGAGACTTAGAAACAAAGCCAAAAGAAACAATATGTGGAAAAAATATTTGCCATATATGCGATAAAGAGGGTTAATATTCCTGATATTTCAGAATTCTACAAATAGATGGACATGTATACAGCCAGCATGCAACAGTGTATACTGACTGAGCAACATGTAGCTTTTTATTAGAACCTATAGGAAAAAATAAACCAGACCCGGGTATCTCTTTTCTTCTTTAAATATACAAACTATTCAGTGTATGTGATTTGGGGCTAGCTCTTTGGTTATAAGCCCCATCCGCATTTTCAAAGACTTGATTATATAACAGCCAAACTCCCCTTTCCATTTGGCACCTGCTTACTTAGGATTACCAAACTGAATTTTTCTGAAGTTCTCTCCAACAAAAACAAGCTTATTTTAAAATCTTAGTATTTTTTCCTTACTTGCAAACCTCAGGCTCCACATATAATAAAACTTTATAATTTCAGTGACACCTCACACTCAGTGCCGGCTAAAATTACTGAAATTAGAGAGAATTAAAGACTACCTTCTCATGGAGGAAGAATTCATTAGAAATCAGGAACAAATGAAACCATTAGAAGAAAAGCAAGAGGTAAGTTGAAAAGTTACTATAATTTTCTTTGTTACAAATTGAATTCTATTTAGAACCTAAAATTGTCAACAAATAAATGAAATTCAAGTAATTGAACTTGTCCAGGCTTTTAGGAAGCATTATTAGCTACCTTTCACAAGCATCAACTGCTTTGTAAATCTAGCGAACTATCAGGGTCATCTACTTTTGGGTCTAGTGTGCTTTTTTTTCTTTCTTTCAGTCTTCTCCTTACACAGTAGTCTGCTTTTTTCCCTTGGTATTTTCATATATAGGAGGAAAGATCAAAAGTGGATGATCTGAGGGGCACCCCGATGTCAGTAGGAACCTTGGAAGAGATCATCGATGACAATCATGCTATCGTGTCTACATCTGTGGGCTCAGAACACTACGTCAGCATTCTGTCATTTGTAGACAAGGATCTGCTGGAACCTGGCTGCTCAGTCCTGCTCAACCACAAGGTGAGGTGATGTCTCTAAAGCCCACAGGAGTGCGTTCTTTTTTCGCTTAGATCCGTCTTCCTGTCCCATGGAAGTAGATCACCAAAGCACTCCTGAGGAGAAAGATGCCGTGATTGGCATTGTTTTGCTGTAAACAGATCGAGTGAACCTCGCATTCCTGTGTTAAACTGTGATGTTTCCTGTTAGGTGCATGCCGTGATAGGGGTGCTGATGGATGACACGGATCCCCTGGTCACAGTGATGAAGGTGGAAAAGGCCCCCCAGGAGACCTATGCCGATATTGGGGGCCTGGACAACCAAATTCAGGAAATTAAGGTATGATTGGCAACCATCTCTGGGTTTTTTTGAGTTTTGGTTTCTGGTGTCCCATTTAGGGTACTCTGGAGTTATTTTATATGTTTGTTTGTTTGCTTATTAATCAAACCAGTAGCTGAGTCAGACCTTGCCTGTTGTGGTATTTTTGTATTTGTTAATACTGAGTTAGGTAATGGAAATAATCAATTGTGTGATAGCTCCTGCAGCAGCGGCAGCTTCATACTTTTTATATGTAGTGGTGAATGAATTGTCTGTGTGAATATGTAATGTTTCTAACTGTGTTGACTTCAGTTGTGTTTACCTGGAAACCTCCAGTGCTTTGTGGAGACAGCATGTGTACTTGCACCCATTTAGACAGTGGTGAGGTCTGGAGCATAATCCCAGTGCCTTCAGTGACCCTGGGGATTGCAGGGGATATGGTCATTGAGGATGGCCCTGGGCTCTCTGCATGTTCTTTCATAGGGAAGTCACTCTGAGCCATCACAGATATCTGCCAGGGACCTCTGAGGCAGCTGAGAAATAGTAATAATGTCCCTAGGTGGGAACAGCCATCAGGAATTCTTTCCCAGTCCTATCTGTAGTTTAATTGAAAAGGGTGAATTTTAGCTTTCTTTAGTCTGTCTTGCTCAAGAAGAGCTCAAGACTGACTTCTAGTAAGAAGTAAAAGGGAAATTGGGGGCAATTAGGAAAATAGAGTGGGTGCAGGGAACTCAAGTAGGGCAGGTGTCATCTTCAGTTTGTCTTTGCTGCTCATAGAAAGCAAGCACATTGCCTCTAAGAAGAGTAATCGAGATTTCTACCTATTTTTGTTGAAAGCAAGATATTCTCGTGTTGCCAATTAATAAGTCTGCCAATAATTTCAGTAAAGCCTTTCATTTATACTGAGTATTTTTCATAGGAATCTGTGGAGCTTCCTCTCACCCACCCTGAATATTATGAAGAGATGGGTATAAAGCCTCCTAAGGGGGTCATTCTCTATGGTCCACCTGGCACAGGTATGCTCTGTTTTTGACACTTTCCAGGCACCCAACTGGTCTCTTGAGCAGCAACATTGGCTAGTTATAATTAGTGAACTGTTAAGTGAGGACACCACAATTCCTCAGTTTAAAACAGGGCTGCTCAACCTTGTCTGCACATTGGAATCACCTTGGGAGCTTTAAAAATACACACATAAAATAAAAATAAAACCTGAGCAGCTTGGTGAAACCCCGTCTCTATAAAAAATTAGCTGGGCGTAGCGGTACATGCCTGTAGTCCCAGCTGTCCTAGAGGCTGAGGTGGGAGGATCACTTGAGCCCTGGAGGTCAAGGCGTCAGTGAGCCATAATCACACCACTGCATTCCAGCCTGGGCAACAGAGTGAGATCGTGTCTGAAAAAAAAAAAGAAAGAAAAAAACTGATACCTGGCCCCATCCCCATAGAGTTTGATCTTTTCATCTGGAGTATGGTCAAGCCTTGGAGCCATAGTGGAGAAATACTACTTTAAAAGCTCTATTCTGAGTGTGGTGGCTCATGCCTATAATTCCAGCACTTTGGGAGGTTGAGGTGGGTGGATGACTTGAGGCCAGGAGTTTGAGACCAGCCTAGCCAACGGTGAAACCCCATCTCTACTAAAAATCCAAAAATTAGCCGGATGTGGTAGTGCACATCTGTAGTTCCAGCTACCCGGCAGACTGAGGCACGAAAACCACATGAACCTGAGAGGCGGAGGTTGCTGTGAGCTGAGATTGTGCCACTGCACTCCAGCTTGCGTGACAGAGTGAGACTGCCTCCAAAAAAAAGCCCTCTTCTGTGGTATCAGATTCATTTGGTAGAGCTCAGGACCTGGAAGTTCACTGCTGTGCAAATTCCAGAGGAAGCACAGTCATTTGAGAGAACTGACAGTGTTCCTAAGAGGATCCGTGCTGAGGGGTGCCCACAATGGAGAGACGGGGAGATGCCTGTACCCAGAGGCCAAGAGCTAGAAGAGATCTGTCTCTTACAGCCCCTCATCTTACAGCTTAGGAAATTATGTTTCAGAGCAGGCGGTGACTAGCCCAAGGCCCCTCTGGGAGTTGAGCTGGTAACAGGGCTGGAGCCGGAACACAGGCTTCCTGTGGGGCTCCAGTACTAACGGGGTCACAGTACAGGGCTGGGAGGCAGGACTGGACAGACAGGTCCATCAGAGGAGTGGGCAGTTTGTTCAGTGATCCCACTGACCATAGAAGCAGCCCAGTGGCTAGACTTGGCTGCTTCTGTACTGTAAGATCCTATCCACTGAAAAGGTCCTGTTTTCTGTTCACCTTCCCTCACTGATGCTTTCAGGGAGCAGTCCAGCCTTCTCATCAGCTACTCTCTACCAGTCTGACTAAAAGGAACATCATTGCCTCATGTGGCAAAGCTGAGCTTTGTGTCAGCCATCCAGTTCTGGGAAGTGTTCCCTGTCACTCACCAGCTAGCCGATTCTACACTCCTCCTGTGCTGGCGTCAGGCTGCCAGTTCTGCCCCTAACTACCTCTGTATCCTGAGGCACCTATCCAGCCCTTGCCAAGATTTTCTCTCACCATCAAAGGGACCCAGGTCTTCCAACTCAAAAATTCTCAAGTTGGACACTCTTTGCTGACTCTTGTTTTTGACCTGAAAGAGAAATATCAGCGAGTAGAGCAGTATTGGAAATATTTGACCTCTTCCCTGAGATCAGTGGGAGGAACTTCCCTTGGAAGCTGTTATCATGTGTCTCCTTAGGACCAAAGCTAGGATTCCCAGACATTTTTTCCAGCACTGATGGTTTTGTAGGAGTTTAGTTTGGCTCTCCAACCCTGAGTTAGATGGATCAGGTTAATGTACACAACTTTGAAGGAGCCCAAGAAAGGCTTACCTAGAGGAAAAAATGAGATTTATTTCATTGCTGGTACAGAGAAATTCTTCGTAGAGTAATTATAGTTCGCAGTTCTTCAGGGGAAACTGGGTCAAGGTTTGAAAATAACCAAGTAAAAAAAGTATTTTCTCATGTATCATGATGAGTTTAGTAAAGTAGCTTAGGATAATCCAAACATGTTAGTAGATGTTTCTAAGTTTCCTCTTATCTACTTAATGGAATGGAATGACATCTGCATTGATGGCATGCCTTTTCAGCATGGGGCCCCGCCTGTTTTTGGTGTCCATTTAAGGTGGTAATGCTATGAGTTTTTAAGTTAAAACAGCACTTGAGGTGTCTTTTTCCTTTTTTTCATCTAAAATAGGCAAAACCTTATTAGCCAAAGCAGTAGCAAACCAAACCTCAGCCACTTTCTTGAGAGTGGTTGGCTCTGAACTTATTCAGAAGTACCTAGGTGATGGGCCCAAACTCGTGCGGGAACTGTTTCGAGTTGCTGAAGAACATGCACCGTCCATCGTGTTTATTGATGAAATTGATGCCATTGGGACAAAAAGGTAGACTTTCTCATACTTATTTTGCCTTGTTGAATGACAGCACCGCCTAGTTCTTCTCTTGAGAATTAATGATCTCAGGGCCCTCCCTGTGGCCACAGTTCTTGCCGTGCGTGGCCTTCTGTGGATGCTTTAGGCTCTGCTCTCCCAGGAGCCAGGTAACAACTGCCCAGGAACTGTGAATGTCTGGAGATTGGTCAGTTGTGAATAATCATGTCTTGAGCACCCACTCTGAGCCAGGACCATCGACCCCAGGGCCACAGTTGTCAGCACAATAGTCCCTGCTCTGGAGGAGCTTACAGTCAAGTTGTAGGGATCAGATGCCAAACATAGAAACAACACATGATCCAATTTCAGGCACAGAAACTGCTATGAAAATGTATGATCTGTAACTTGGCTGATGAGGAGTGTCTTAGTCCATTTGTGCTGCTGTAACAAAATACCTTAGGACTGGTATTTTGTATAAAGAATAGAAATTTATTTCCCACAGTTCTGGGGGCTAAGAAGTCCAAGATCAAGGCACTGGCATTGATGTCTGGTGGGGGCTGCTCTCTGCTTCTGAGATGGCACCTGTTCTGCAGAGGGGACAAATGCTTGGGGCAAAAAGGGCCCATGCTAGTTCCCTGCAGCCTTTTTGTAAGGAATACATGCCTTACAAGAAGGCCTTTATCCCTTTTGATAAGGAACACATGCTGTCCAAGGCTCTGTCTCATGCCTTTCCCCTTTTCCAGGTCGTCTCATCTCTTAATAACCACCCAGTAGGGATTAAATTTCAACACACAAATTTGGGGAAATACATTCAGACCATGGCAAGGGGTGCTGAATTTATTTTTTTCCAAGAATAATTGAGGGAGTGCCATGTGAGTTGAAACAGGAATGTCTGTTAAGGTGTTTTGTCATATAATGAGGTCTTTGCTGTAATTCCTCTTTAGCAGGCAATGAGTTTGGTCTTCATTCCTTCCCTTTTTTCCCCAAAGATACGACTCAAATTCTGGTGGTGAGAGAGAAATTCAGCGAACAATGTTGGAACTGTTGAACCAACTGGATGGATTTGATTCTAGGGGAGATGTGAAAGTTATCATGGCCACAAACCGAATAGAAACTTTGGATCCAGCACTTATCAGACCAGGTTAAATTTGCTTTTGTTTCATCATGGGGAATTAATGTGTTTGTATATTTGTGTTTAAGTGTACTTTGGGAGGACTCTAAAATGATACATGAAAAAACAAATACTGCAGTGAAACTTAAGATAATTTACCAAAAATAGGTCTCATTGAGATGAGAGTTAAAGCATGATATAGTCTGTGCACTTCAGCCCTTTGAATTCCAGTCTTACATCTAGATCTTTTATTTTCCATTATATTCCCTCTTTAGCTTCAAGAATTTGCTTTTTCTGGAAGAAATAATTCTTGTGATAGTTGGATTTGTTCTTTTTACATTCAGGTAGCATCAGAAGAAACTGATTTGTTTGCTATCTTTTGTAATGTTTTTAACAAGATAAATCTGTCCTTTTTCACTGAATATGCCATTCAGGAATTGCTCCTTTCATTTATTTCTGAAGGTACCAAAGCAGAGAGGGTTTCTTTTAAATGAAGAGAATTCAAATGTAGAAATTTACAAACTACAAAAATGTATGTTCACTTTTAAAATTTGGGCATCCTTCCCACAGAATACAGTCTGACTGAAACTTCACATGTGAGATGGGCTGAGGCCTCTTTCTGAGCCATGGCAGAGCCTGGGTCTGGGTGGTGGTGTGACTTTAAAACTTTTTGTACCTACAGGCCGCATTGACAGGAAGATCGAGTTCCCCCTACCTGATGAAAAGACTAAGAAGCGCATCTTTCAGATTCACACAAGCAGGATGACGCTAGCTGATGATGTAACCCTGGACGACTTGATCATGGCTAAAGATGACCTCTCTGGTGCTGACATCAAGGTAAGAGCCTAACCGTGTTCAGCTCATTTCTGGGAATGTGGCCATCATTGCTCTTGGGATGGTGGTTGGCCTGGACAAGTGGGTGTCTGTATTTTAATCATCATATTGGTTTACCATTATATCCAAATGGTATATGTGCTTATTTGAAGTCATTTTTAATGCATTATTTTATGCAGTAAATGACCCTAACTGTAGCCACAAGGCTGAGTCACTGGTATAAAGCTGCCTCCTCCACAGGCGCAGGTAACTTTCTCAAGGTATGTCAAATGTAGCTACTCAGCCCCAGGTCAGGGGAAGAGTGTATCCTGGGAGAACTCTCCCCAGAGCTGCAGAGTGGGGACCCAGCACCCACTATACCTGTGTCCCAGTTTGTGTTCTGGAAGGTTGTACCAGATTATACTTCTTGGTTTTATGACAAATATACATGAGTTAGGACATCTCTTCTCAGCTGACAAGAATTTATAGCAAGTCCTGGCAGCGTTGAATATGAGTTGAAGAAGAGCTGGGTTTTCATGGGGCCTGAGTGCCATGGTTAGGTAGGGACAGCACAGGCAGTGCCTTTCCAAGCCAGCACCTGCCCTGACTGAGCCCACAGATCACTGGCAGCCAGTTCTAGAGAACTACGTTAATATCTCTGTTGGTGAATAAAATCTATCTTCTTTTTTGAAAACTTAAAGATCTTAAAATTTTATTTTTAAGATAACATTGAAAATTTAAGATAAAAACTTAATGAAAGGCCAGGCGCGGTGGCTCAAGCCTGTAATCCCAGCACTTTGGGAGGCCGAGGCAGGTGGATCACGAGGTCAAGAGATCGAGACCATCCTAGTCAACATGGTGAAACCCCGTCTTTAAAAAAAAAAAAATAGAAAATAAATTAAAAAAAACTTAATGAAAAACTTTTGAAAATTTTCAAGCCTTCAGAAAAGTTGCAATAATAGCACAGTGATTTGCCAGTAGTTAACATTTACCCATTTGCTTTCTCTTTCTCATTTTGAGACGGAGTCTCACTCTGTCACCAGGCTGGAGTGCAGTGGTACAATGTTGGCTAACTGCAACCTCTGCCTCCCAGGTTCAAGTGATTTTCCTGTCTCAGCCTCCTGAGTAGCTGGGACTACAGGTGCACGCCACCACACCCAGCTACTTTTTTACTTTTAGTAGAGACGAGGTTTCACCATGTTGGCCAGGCTGGTCTCGAACTCCTGACCTCATGATCTGCCCACCTCGGCCTCCCAAAGTGCTGGGATTACAGGCGTGAGCCACCGTGTGCTGCCTGCTCATCTTTCTATACACAAAATTTTCTTTTCACCCGAACCATTTTAAGTAAATGACCTGATGCCCATAACCAAACAAACTTTTGTGCCAGGATTGTGTTTTTGCCACAGTACGTACTTCCAAAAGTAAAAGAAAACAATGACAATAACCCATGTAACATGTTCATTTGCTGTCCTCTATTTCTTTCATTTCTCTTACCTTTCTAAACAGATGAGACCTAAAACGAAAACATGTAACATGGGTTATTGTTTTCTTTTACATTGGGCAAGTAATTACTGAGAAATTAATAGACCAGAATAAACACTGTAGTATTATTCTATAGTGTAGACACTGCCACTTAAACAGTTTCTAACCAGAATACATGTTCTTTTATGACTATAGGTAAATGAAATACACACTCTCAATTGCCTCTAAGTTTCAGGACATAATTTCATTTATTTCCTAGGAATATTATTTTCTTTAAAGAAAGTGGTGCTGTAAGAATTTCCTGACCTGCCAAGCCACGTAGCTTGTTAGAACCTGAGCCAAAACTGGAACCCACAGCCCTGATCCTTGGGCCAGTCTTAGTTACAGTAACTTCCAGTTTAAGCCACTTCACATCCTTTCAGAAAATAGGATGCTTAAAACATTTTTTTTTTAAAATCAAATGTTTCCTAAATAAGCAATTTGTGTTCATTCTGGGTGTCTCATGCTTTCTTTCAGAATAGCTTTTTTGAGATGAGTTTTGTTCTTGTTGCCCAGGCTGGCGTGCAGTGGCATGATCTCGGCTCACTGCAACCTCTGCCTTCCCAGTTCAAGTGATTCTCCTGCCTCAGCTTCCCAAGTAGCTGGGATTATAGGCTCCTGCCACTGCACCCAGCTAATTTTTTGTATTTTTAGTAGAGACAGGGTTTCACCATGTTGGCCAGGCTGGTCTCAAACTCCTGACCTCAGGCAATTTGTCCACCTTGGCCTTCCAAAGTGCTGGGATTACAAGTGTGAGCTACTGTGCCTGGCCCCGGAATAGGTTTTCCTGAATTCCTTGTTAGAATAAAAAGTATTTCACTTGCTGGGCACAGTGGCTCAAGCCTGTAATCCCAGCACTGTGGGAGGCCGAGGCGGGTGGATCACGAGGTCAAGAGATCGAGACCATCCTGGTCAACATGGTGAAACCCCGTCTCTACTAAAAATACAAAAAATTAGCTGGGCATGGTGGCGCGTGCCTGTAATCCCAGCGACTCAGGAGGCTGGGGCAGGAGAATTGCCTGAACCTGGGAGGCGGAGGTTGCGGTGAGCCGAGATCGCGCCATTGCACTCCAGCCTGACAGCCTGGGTAACAAGAGCGAAACTCTGCCTTAAAAAAATTTCACTTTCTGAATACACTGTTCTTTCTTACAGGCAATCTGTACAGAAGCTGGTCTGATGGCCTTAAGAGAACGTAGAATGAAAGTAACAAATGAAGACTTCAAAAAATCTAAAGAAAATGTTCTTTATAAGAAACAGGAAGGGACCCCTGAGGGGCTCTATCTCTAGTGAACCACAGCTGCCAGCAGGAAAATGGGAGATTTCTCCATCCCTGAAAGGGATGAGGTCGGGGTAACGGAATCCCTGTTCCCATTGGTTTTTATTAGCAAAACATCCTGTGTCTTTTGGAGTACGATGTGTAAGTGCCCATTGGGTGGCCTTCGTCTGTCAGTCACCGTGCAGCAGTCTGCTTCTCAATAAAGTGTGCTCTTTCACAAACACTGGCAGCAGCATGTGGGTGCACCCAGCTGCAGGGAAGCCTCCGGGCAGGAACCTTAGGCTGCGTTCACAAGGAGTGTGGACCTCACTACGCATTCCCCGCATCACACCCCAGAGCCGGTGTTCAGTAATTCCGGGGTGGGAGAGAACTGATCACAGCCACAGAGCCAGGGATATTCACTGTTCAAATAATAAAGGCTGAGTTAATGTGTCTGGTGCTTCCAAAAAGACGGAAGAACAGCTTTCCTTTTCGGAAGTTCTCTGGACCATGCGGGTTCTCAGCACTCTGAGGGCAGATAATAACTACTGGTGTTCCCAAGAGACTAAGGATTCCTAGAGCTATCCTGAAAGCCCTTGTTCTTGGGCTCAGAAACCTCATCCCTTCCAAGGTGTTCAGAAACATGTTGGAACTTCCCCTTCCCTTTCTCCATGTGTTTCCTTCATTTCTCTTTCCTTTCTGAACAAATCAGGCCTAAAGCTATTAAGTGGGGCAGATCAAGCTAAGTATTCCCTTGACAGCTGGCCTGGCTTGGGTTGTAGGGGCCCACACTGAGTCAGGAGGGTGTATTAATTTTCTGTTAACACCTTAACAAGCTACCGCAGGCCTTGTTTAAAAACAGCACAATTTGGCCAGTCGCGGTGGCTCACTCCTGTAATCCCAGCACTTTGGGAGGCCAAGGAGTGTAAATCATGAGGTCAAGAGATCGAGACCATCCTGGCCAACATGGTGAAACATCGTCTCTACTAAAAATAACAAAAATTACCTGGGGGTGGTGACGCACACCTATAGGTCCCAGCGACTCGGGAGGCTGAGGCAGGAGAATCGCTTGAACCCAGAAGTCAGAGGTTGGAGTGAGCTGAGATTATGCCACTGCACTCCAGCCTGGGTGACAGAGCAGACTCGGTCTTTAAAAAAAAAAAAAAACAAACACAATTTTATCTCAGTTCTGTAGGTCAGAAGTCCAACACAATGTCTCCAGACTAAAGTCAAGGTGTTAGCAGGATTGTTCTTTCTGGTGGCTCTAAGGGAGAATCCGTTTTCTGAGGGTTGTTGGCAGAATTTAGTTTCTTGGAGTTGTGGGGCCGAAGTCAGCATTTCCTTGCTGGCTGCCAGCGGAGGCCTTTGCCAGTGTGTGAAGGCTACCCTCCCCTGCTCCCTCCCTCCTGGCCCGTGGCCCCTCATCTTCCAGCAGCAGCAGGCTCAGTCCCTCTCTCCAACTGGTCATTCTTTCTGACTTTTCTACTCTTACAGACCCTTGTGATTACATTGGACCCACGCAAATAATCCAGGGTAATCTCCCAATTTTAAAGTTTATCTTAATTTTAACTCCCAATTTTAAAGTTTACTATCTTAATTTTTATCCGCAAAGTTCCTTTTGCTATGGAACATTCACAGGTTCCAGGGCTTAGGGTGTGGCCATCTTTAGGGGGCCACTGTGCCTACCACTGAGGACATCACACATGGGGGTGGCCCAGTGCAGGGTGAGGGCAGGGTACGCGTCAGTCCGAGCAGGGTGTGCAGCTGTCTGTGTGGAGGGGTGCCACAGCATGGGGACTCAGCATGGGTAAAGTGAGGCTGGCATCGTGTGGGGCGTGCATGCAGGGCTGGGGTGGTCCGATGCAGGGAGTCGGTGTGGGCAGCCTGATGTGCAGTATGAGAGCCCAAGTGGGTGAGGAAGACATCTGCAGGGGCGGGATGGTGCGGGAGGGAGGCTGCTTATGTAAGGAGGCAGTCTAGGAGGTGAACAGGACGGTGGAACAGGTTTCTCTGAGGAGTTAGATACAGAAAGGACAAAAATGAGACCAACCTCTGTCCACCGGGAGTGCACCCGCCTAGACCCAGACCTTTGCTTCCAAGTATTCTCCACTAAAAGGAGTGAGGGCTGATTCCAGGACCAGGCAGGGAAAGGACAAGATGAACCCAAAGTCTGTTTTGCTGGAAAGCAAAGGCATGCTCAAGGAATGAGGGACATGTCTAGAGGACACAGAAGCCTGTGTGAAGGGGCTCCCACTGCCAAATCTGGAAGAGTCTGAGCATCCAAACAGTTAACTATCAATAGAATACAGTAAAGCCCTTTAGGGAACTACACATATACCGATACATAGGAATTGATCTGGAAGTTTGCTGAGGAAGGGGTATCTACAGATTTTGAGAGTCCCCCACAAAACACTTCCACTGTATGTCACACGGGAGAAGCACAGCAGACACCATCATCAGCAAGTGGTCAAAATGCACATCAGTGATGGGCACCTTGAAAGTATGTGCCACCCAAGGGTGTCACTGCTGTCACACCTGCCGAAGATGCTTAGCCTGAATCCAGTCATGAAAAAACACCAGGTAAACACAAACTGAGGAACATTCTTCAAATTCAGAACACTTCAAAAGTGTCCACGACCTGAAAGTCAAAAAGCTTCCAGTCAGGAGACCGAAGAGATGACAACCAAATGCAGCTCATGATCCTGAACTGGAGCCTTTTCCTAGGGGACATGACCGGGGCCGCAGGACCAGCTGGGAGGACTGCGTTCATGCTGACTTCCTGTTCCATGTCTGGATCATGGGCAGACAGGAGACTGTCAGTAACTGACTCTCAAATGGCTCAGGAAAGAAAATTCTTTGTAACGCACTTGCACTTTTTCCATAAGTTTGAGATTAAAAACAAACCCCAGCACATCAGTACTGCCTTTTCCTCACTGGTAATAGCTGAGTCTTTTCCTCTAGAGGGACAGTCTCCCTCATGTCAGTCCTTCAAAGGAAGCTAAAGCAAACGCCAGGCCCTAGCAAGTGTCAGCACAGTGGCTGCACACCCACCCCAGCCGCTTCTCCAGTTTGCTTATTGACCAACATGCAGAAATGACTATTTCGGCAGCAGGTCACCGAGGCTTGCGGTACCAAGCACTGGGAATGCAGGGGTGAACTGCTTGTGGAACAACGGAATTCCCAGAGCAATTTCTTCCCTGGCTTCCTGCACTGGTGAGCCGGACGGGGACTGCCCTGTCTGCCTGCGGAAAGCCCACTGGCTCTATGGAGCTCTTCCTCGGTGGAACCATTTGAGGTGAACTCTCCCATCACTCCCTCTGCAGCAAGCACATCTTCACTTTTCCAATACAAAATAACGTGTGTACCTTACAGGTAGTAGCTACCAGGGCTGCTGGCCTTACAGCTGCCTCCTCCTCCTGGGGACACAGCACAGAGGTGCCTCCTGACCTCCCTCGCCACTTCAGAGCTCAGGAAAGATGAGAAAGCCATTCCTCCCAGCCATATGTTAATAGTGAAAATGATTCAGCACTAAAAATCTCTTCCGAGGCAGAGCAAGTCTGAAAAATGGACGTGGACATTTCACTCTGCTCACAGCCCTCAGAAAGTAACACCAGAACCAGCCTCGGCCATCACAGCATAAGCAGAGTTGCCGCACAAGCACGCTGGGCCCCTCCTGCAGGCAGGCCCGGGGCTGGCGGGACAGCATGCTCGGCTCTGAGGTAGCTTGGGAGCAGGTTTCCCACAGAGGCTGCCACTGCCCCAGGCAGCCTTCCACACTCCAGTGGCCTCGGCCCTGCTGAAGAGCAGGTTCTGACTCCATATGGTCAGGCCTGAGTTGCTCAGCAGCCCCAGGCATGCTGTCCCTCCAGCTCCAGATGCAGGAGTCGCCTCCAGAGTGAACTAGGAATGACGAGGAACTTTCCACACACTGCATGCAGGCCAGAACACCAAACGTTAACAGCCGCTCTGAAGACAAGCAAAATCTGCACACCAGCCTGGGGAGGACATCCTAGTGCTGACAAACCAAACCTTTATCTCAGAGAGGGCCTGGCACGGCCACCATGACGCCAGCCGAGGGGACACATCACCCTGCGGGGGCCACTGCCAGCTGCACACGGGGAGAGAATGGGCAAGGGCGTGGCCACACCTCAATCATCATTGGTTTAATGACCACGTGGCATGACTCCCTATGTACATATATACACACATGCACATATATAATATGTAAACAGCTTTTGTGTCATCTTCACACCCAAAAAGTGTGTCAGATGCGAGAGGCTGGCAGCCCAGACACATTATTAATATTGAGAAAGAACATTTCAAAAGCTGAGGTCTCTAATGCACACATTCTCCCCTCGTGCCTCCTGGCTCTGCAGGGAGGGCGACTTGGCCTCACAGTCACGGTCCGTTCCCCACGGCTCTCTAATCTTCCAGCAGCAGCTCCAGCTCCTCCAGTGGCAGGCGCACCCGGAGCTCCTTCTCGGTCATCAGATCCAGGACCTCCTGCATCTCCTCGGGGAAGTACTCCACAGCGTCCAGGTACAACACCTAGGGGCAAGCAGGAAGGCCACCCTGCTCAGCCCGCCGCTTCCTGTCAGCCTGGAGGCGCTCGGGAAGAAAGGGCAGGTTCCTCCTGTGGCCTCCACAGCCCACGCTCCCCTCGGCTCAAACTTTTCTAACTCAGGCTGCACTGGGCATGCTCAGGAAGGACACTGAACTCCACAGAGAAAGCGAGCAAACTCCAAGCAAGACCTTCTCTTTCACAAGGCAGGCCAGGACTTGCTGGCCATCACCCTCAGTTTGACTTCTGAGTGTCACCTGACCTGGGCTCTCACAGCTGGGCTGGGACATGATCCCAGCTCTTTCGGCATCTGGGCTGAACTCTAAGCAAACGCTGGGAAACCAGCTACCCACAGCAACACTTGCATAAAGCATTGGCCCCAGGCAGGGCCAGGCTCTGCCTCCACAGGGACATGTCACCAGGAAAAGGCTCTGGATGTACCTTGGGACAGGGTATGGCGTCCATGAGCCGAGCATCCCCAATGCCACGGGGGCAGGCCGGGAAGACACTAGCTGGGCAGAGACCTGGCAGGGAGTCTTCAGGAAGATGAAGACACCATGGCGTTAATACTTACCTTTACCCAAGGACAATTCTGAAGTGCTTTGTAGAATACACCTTTGCTTCTTTCTTTATTTCCTAAGGAAACCTGAGGTGAGGGGAGAAAATACAAAAATGGTTAGCTGGCACAGAGAGGCCCAGGCTACACGAACACCCCTGGACTGGCGTGCACCAGCCCTCGGCTGCAGTAAGCCCGCCCGTGCGGAAGGGCTGGCACCCTCATGGTGGCCGTGGGGCAGGGCCAGGTACCAGGGAGGGCTCTCCAAAGCCACTGCTGTGTGGGGGTCACTTCCCCCCCTACAAACGGCCCCAGAGTGTCAATCCTGATCACATCTGACTTTTTAAAGTCTTGTATCTCCTCCTTTGCTGTGGGTCGTCACGTCTTGGCGTTAGTGCTTAAACCAAGGAGTGTGTCAGTGAGATGAGGCCAAAGACCTTATTCGAATAGAGAAAAGTTCTTCTACAATACTTAGAAAAAACAGAAGATACCTGCTTTAATACTTGCCATTTTCTGAAAACTATCTTTTAGAGAAACGAGACAGCGAGGACTGTGATCAGCAACCTTCCTAATGGGGCAAGTTGCACTGGCAATCTCAGTACCACCGTGTGGATACTCAGCACGTGTTCTCTCTAGATATTAACCCTGCATCCCAATTCAGCCACACAATCTCCTTCCCAGCCCAGTGTGGAAGGAGACCCAGCTTGAGGCCTCCAACAGCCCCTCTCAGGCCCCTCCAGGGAATCACAGCCCACACGGGCGGTTCCACTGGCAGCAGGCTGTGCAGCCAGGAGTGGGCACAGGCAGGCTGTGGAGCTGAAGTCTCTGTGTTTCCAACGACCCCCTCCTTCAGACTCCCCTCCCTCAGAAGAACATTCTAAGGGATGCCAGCCCTGCCCAGCCAAGTGGCCGGGGCGCAGCATCCAGCCTGGGACCAGTGAGGACTGCTGAAACCTGAACGGCATGTAGGGACTCCAATTTACTTCTCAGGAACTCCATCTGCCAAGGATGGTCTTACTCCCTTTTCAATTTGTTTTTGTTTGCTTGATTTTTTTTTCAGGGTCTATGTTGCCTAGGCTGGCCTTGAACTCCTGAGCTCAAGCAATCCTCCCACCCCGGTCTCCCAAGTAGCTGGAAGTCCATGGCCGGTGCTTCTCAGTTAACTCCCACAGTCACAGGAACCGGAGCTTGACAACCTTGCTTCAGGCAAGGCCCAGGCTGCCTCTGGCCTCTGCCAGTGCCACGCACAGGGCCAGTTGTGAGGCTCGGAGGACTCCTGCGATCCTCCCTGGTGTGAGCCTCCAGTTCTGAGGCTGAGCCTCTCAATTTATAACCAAAGAGCCATTGAGCACTGCCCTTCCTTCCCATCCCAATATATGTCAATGTCCTCTCTCAAGATACTGACAAAATGTAAGCCTTTTGTCCTTTTTGAAAGAAAAAAGAAAAACTTTATGACTGTACTGTCTCAACCATGCACAGCTAATCCTGGAACCCAACAAATCCATCTCCCTCAGCGCCAGAGACGCCCTCACTGTACGGAGGTATGGAAGGGCTCGACGCCAAATGAAAGCTTGGTGATGACCGTGTGTGGCTTCCGTCCATGATTCCATATTCTGAGACGTGGCCTTGTGTGTACCTTTGCCCTCTGACTGGCGCAGAGTCTCGAGGGAGGGAAGAGCTCATGGGCGCTATCTGGCTCTCCTGGTCCTCCTCCCTCACCTAAACTGACAACTGAGCCCCCTCATGAAATTCCTAAGTCAGGATGAAACACAACACAGGGAGCAACTCTTGTTTGCTGGCGTTCCCATGGTACTGTGTCTGCCACCCCACGGGACTGTGGCCAGGTAAATGTCCCTTCAGGCAGACTGGGAGCATCTCAGGGCACCAATTGCGTCTTTGCTGGGAACCTAAGAAAACAGCTAATGGAGGAGCAGAACTACCATGATGGGTCCCTGGGTGAGTGTGTGATTCAGCCAAGGCCAGTCTCCCAGAGGGAAGTGGGACCAGAGACTTCACACACAGCCCTCTTCCCTCACACGAACCCAGGAACTGAATCTCATCCAAATGATCTGAGGAACTCAACCAACAAGATGCTGGCCGGGCGTGGTGCTCATGCCTATAATCCCAGCACTTTGGGAGGCTGAGGCAGGCAGACTGCTTGAGCTTAGTCGTTCCGGACCAGCCTGGGCAACATGGCAAAACACTGTCTCTACAAAAACATAAATATTAGCTGGACATGGTGGTATGTGCCTGTGCTCCCAGCCAAGGTGTGCAGATTGCTTGAGCTGAGGAGCTGGAGGCTGCTGTGAGCCAAGATTGCAGCACTGCATTCCAACCTGGGTGACAAAGCGAGACCATGTCTCAAAAAAAAAAAAAAAAAAAAAAAAAATGCTCATGACTCAGACCTGAGCTGAGCCATTAATAATTCCCCCTCCATGAGTGCGAGGGAGGCGAGTGACAGCAGCGGGCAGCTGCCCATCGGCTGCGTCACTAGCGTCCCAAGTGTCCGCGTGCTCCGTGTGGAGAAGCTATCTGGTGCGTCGCCATCACCTGTTCTGGCGTTTGTCTGTCTTCTCAGCCCGCGTGTGCCGCCTCCCCATGGGGGAAGCAACATCGCTAAGAAAACAAGGAAGCTGAAGGTCTTCAGGCTTGTGCAAATTTTGATTCTCTTTTATCTCCTTAAAAACAAATCTGAGCAACTGTGAACTTATACAATTTTTTTTAGGTAATAACAAAACATAACCAACCTTGCCCAAACAAAAAAAGATACATTTCTATAATGCACCCTCCCCGTATTCCTGAGAGAAGATTGACACTCTGCTGAAAGGTTTATTCGTTTATCTGTTAAGAACTCAAGGGGATTCTTTTCCCTCCCACCAGCTCTTGTAAATGATGGGCTTTCAGGATATACCGACTCCTGCCAGCTGTCAACAGGATGGAAGAAATTATACTAGAGGGTAAAAGAAAATCCAATGATTCACAATTTAGAAATGCCACTGTGCCCTTTTATTTAAGAAGACCTCTATCATCAATCCCATGAAATCAGCTAACTGACTTATATAACTCATAGTTCCTTCTTTACTGTGTAGGTAGATGACCAAATTAAAGGATTTTAAGTATCTTGAAAATAACTGCAATTTTAGCCAAAACAACAAAACAATAAACAAGCCAAGTGCAGTGGCTCATGCCCGTAATCTGAACACACTGGGAGGCTGAGGTGAAAGAACTGCTTGAGTCTAGAAGTCCGAGGCCAGCCTGGGCAACATGGTGAGATCCCATCTTTACAAAAAATAAAAAAATTAACCAGGCATGGGCGTGCATGCCTGCATTCCCAGCTACTCGGGAGGCTGAGGTGGGAGGACTGCATGAGCCCAGGAGGCTGAGGCTGCAGTGAGCTGTGATGGTGCCACTGCACTCCAGCAGCCTGGGCAATAGAGTGAGACCCTATCTCAAAAAAAAAAAAAAAAAAAAAAAAAAGTTTGGCTGAAAGTGTACATTCACATTCACAAAATTAAATGGTGTCTCACTATATTTAATCTCTATGATACTTTTAAATAAACACAAAGCTGCTTTAGAAATGTTGATTTTAGGCCAGACACAGTGGCTCACACCTATAATCCCACACTTTGGGAGGCCGAGGCAGGCAGATCACCTGAAGTCAGGAGTTTGAGACCAGTCTGGTCGACATGGCAAAAACCCATCTCTACTAAAAATACAAAAATTAGCTGGAATCATGCCTGCAATCCCAGCTACTCAGGAGGCTGAGGTAGAACAGCTTGAACCTGGGAGGCAGAGGTTGCAGTGAGCGGAGCCTACCACTGCACTCCAGCCTGGGCAACAGAGTAAGACCTTGTCTCAAATAAAAAAAGAAAATGTTGATTTATTTTTATTCTTATTTTTTGAGATGGAGTATCACTCTGTCGCCAAAGCTGGAGTGCAGTGGCACGACCTTGGCTCACTACAGCCTCCGCCTCCCGGGTCAGCAATTCTCCTGCCTCAGCCTCCCAGGTGGCTGTGATTACAGGCACATACCACCATGCCCAGCTACTTTTTGTATTTTTAGTAGAGTTAGGGTTTCACCATGTTGGCCAGGCTGGTCTCAAACTCCTGACCTCAGGTGATCCACCCTCCTCGGCCTCCCAAAGTGCTGGGATTACAAGCATGAGCCACCGTGCCTGACTGGAAATGTTGATTTTTAAAATTACATTGTAGATTGCATATATATTTTTTTAAGAGACAAGGTCTCACTTTGTCATCCAGGCTGGAGTGCAGTGGTGTGATCATGACATAACTCACTGCCACCTCAAACTCCTGGGCTCGAGAAATCCTCCCACCTCAACCTCTAGAGTAGCTGGGACCAAAGGCTTACACCACCACGCCCTGCTAATTTTTTAATTTTCTGTAGAGACGTGGTATCACCATCTTGCTCGCGAACTCCTGGGCTCAAGCAATTTTCCCACCCTGGCCTCCAAAAGTGCTGGGACTACAGGTGTGAACCACTGCACCCAGCCCGAATCTTATCTTTTAATAACAAAACAATCAGGACCTGGAAATTCTTATGAGCAGAATAGCAAAGAATATAGGTTTCTTTAAAAGGAAAGCTCTTAGACTATTTTGCAAGTTGCCGATTTGAAATCAACTCAAGAGAAACCCACATCAAATCCATTGCACTGAACAGCCCAGTAACTAGTCTTCGACTTCATTCTACCAAGTATTTAGAGGAGATGGACCACTTACACGCTCTTGCCAAGTCCTGAGAGATGTGACATTATTCCATCAGGATTTCTTAGCAATCCACCAATGCCAAGAAGATGAGAGTGAAGTAAGGCCTCCAGCTCTCCCGGGCAGGGGCTACTGGACACCTACCTGCACTTTCTTATTTGCGAAGAAGAAACAGAGCTCCGCGTGAACACATAACATCTCAAAATTTTCTTACCAAAAAGTTCAAATACATCCTCCACAGCAAGGGGCACTGGCTGCCACTGTCACTGCGCATGGCATTTTCAAACAGGGCTTGGATCCGATGCGTTAAGCCGGTCTCAGGAATCGTGGCGTGGATCTCTCTACCATCTAACCTGCAAGGCAAAGGCTCACGTGACTCTGACATAAGTTCTCTCATCCTACATCACAGGACAACGAGATGCCTTAGTGATGACAAATGTTAGCAACAGCCAGATCAGAGAGAGTCAGGAGGGAGCCATCCCTCAGGCGTGGGGTGCTGTGTATGGGGCTGCTCCAAGGCCAGGAGAAAGCACAGACCAGGGTTCTGTGGTTTCTACACCACACTGAATCTGTCTCAGTTACACAAAAACCCCCAAGCCTCTGTTTTCTAAAGAAAGCTACCCTTTAATCAGCAGAATGCAAATTCTAATTTACAGGAAGAAAAGACCTTTAGATCTAAAGTAGAGAAGGCAAGACTCGCATGGAGTGAACAAAATCCCAATGGAATAAAAAACAAGTGAAATATTATCCAAAGACAATTTTGCCTTGTAAGGTCAAAATGAAGCAACTGCAAAGATCCTGGGAAAACAATGATGCCTATGCTAATGTGTCCCCAGATTCACATTTAACCTTCAGAGAGAAAATACTGGATCAGGCTGGACGCCCTGGCTCCCTCCTGTAATCCCCGCACTTTGGAAGGCTGAGATGGGAGGATTGCTTAAGCTCAGGAGTGGGAGACCAGCCTGGGCAACATGGCAAAACTCCATCTCTACAAAAAAAAAACAAAACAAACAAACAAAAAAAAACAAATTAGCCAGGTGTGGTGGTGCCTGTAGTCCCAGCTGAGGTGAGAGGATCACTTGAGCCCAGGAGGTCAAGGCTGCAGCGAGCTGAGACTGCACCACTGCACTCCAGCCTGAGCAACAGGGTGAGACCCTATCTCAAGAACAAAAAAAAAAAAAAAAGAAAATATCGTATCAAAGATGGTAATGAAACATGACACTGCTGTCACTAGGAATGCTGACAGAAACTCCCAGTCATTCCACACTTTGTGCCAAGCACTTACCTCACTGACCCTCAGAGAGACCCCATGAGGTAGGTTCTTCATTCCCATTTGACAGAGAGGGACTATGAGAGGGGAAGTGGCCTGCTCGAGTTCACCCAGGCGAGAAGAGCTGGCACTGGAATCCACAGAGCGGACGCCCAGCCCCTGTGCTCTCAGCCATCATGGTTTCGTGACAGCTCTTCAGCACTCCCATGGTCTGATGGTCGCCACCCATGCACACAGAAGCAACATTCACACTCCCCTGAGCACACCCAGGAGACAGCGACCAACTCCTCTCCTGAGAGGCACCGCTACTTTGTGTCTGGCTTGCCTTTCAATCCGTTCTTTTTTGAGATGGAGTCTTGCTCTGTCTGTCACCCAGGCTGGAGGGCAGTGGCACAATTTCGGCTCACTGCAACCTCTGCCTCCTGGGTTCAAGCAATTCTCCTGCCTCAGCCTCCCAAGTAGCTGGGACTACAGGTACCACCACACCCAGCTAATTTTTGTATTTTTAGTAGAGACGGGGTTTCACCATGTTGGCCAGGATGGTCTCGATCTCTTGACCTTGTGATCCACCCACCTCAGCCTCCCAAAGTGCTGGGATTACAGGTGTAAGCCACCACGCCTGGCCTCAATCCATTATTCCACAGCACTCACATCCCATACAGGTGTTCTGGGCACCGTGCCGTGTTCATTCCTGTATTTCTGAGACCCGGCAAGGAGAGGGGAACACAGCCAGCATTCCATAAACATCTGTGGGGCACATGAACAAATGTCTGTCTGGAATTACCTCTGAACAGTTTCCACTAGTCTTTTCCTCATTTTCTCAGCTTCAATTGCAAACAGCCAAGGCTCCAACAGTTTAGCAGACCTGGTGATTGTGTCAAAAAATCTCCTGGTCTTGCTGGCGCTGTGGGACTTATTCTGAATCTGGACATAGGACCTCCAAAGAACCTGGTTGCCTGGATACAGCTTTAAAGCCTGAGAGAGTGCCTCTCGCAGAGGGGCCAGCGGGTAAACACTCACTTTCGTGTGGAATTTCAGCAGGCTTGCGTGCATCAGTGTGATGGCTTCGAGAACACTGCTCCGACTCTGGGAGCTGGCACTGTTCCCCTCGCCAGAGCCTTCTGGGAAAACAGAACTGTGCAGTTTGGCAAATACCTGTTCGTATATCCCCACAGCAGCACCAATTCCGATGGTCAAATACTGGAAGAGCATGAAGCATTTGGCCAAGCTAATTAGGCGGGTACAGGAATCGGTGGGAGCTGGATCGGAGACACAGCTGTCACCCAAACAGTCCTGTAGCGCGTGCTCGTAAGCCTTTCGTGCTTTCAAAATGTGAACAGCCAACACCTGTCCAGTGTAGGGCCCGTAGGGGCTGCTCTCGGTCAGCTTGGTTAATATGTGAACAGCTCGGGCGGAGGCGGCCCCTCTCACTTCTGGCAACAGCTCCACCTCCAGCTCCACCTCCAGCTCGGCATAGAGCAGACTGAGCTCACAGAGTTCAGAGTCCTTCAGTCCTTGGCTTCCTGCCGTGCCGAGTGCTGTGTCAAAAACTTTTCTAGCATCCTCTGTGTTGCCAAGCAACCACTCCAGATGGGCATACTGCTTCCAGAGGCAAAAGTTGTTGCGGTTTTCTGGCTCCTTAAGGAGATTCTTGGCTAGTTTTTTGCAGTTCTTCCCTTGTGACTTTAATCTCTTCTTGTTTTTAGTGTGCAGACACCACATGACCTACAGGAGAAAGAGAATGACTCTAGGTGCTCTGTAATTTTAACGCGTCCCTCCACACTGTCAACTCTAGAAAGCACTGGCAGTAACAAAAGGTGACTACACTTCCTTCCTTTAACTCGGGTCTGGTAAACACTGAGGCTCTCTGAGCTGGAAAAGAAATAAGAACTTTAACCAGGGCCACAGGTGCCCCCAAGTTAACAATCCAGGGTTCCAGCTAAAATCTCTATAAACAAGGCTGATATCTACAAATGTTCTTCTCCATAGAGATGTGGCCACATTTTATCACACTATTTAACACAATCTGGTTTGTGTTATCTATAGTCAAGGCTTCAGAACTTGGGTGCTGAGAGGCAATATTAACTGTGGCCAGCGGAGGGCAGAACAGCTGATCCAGACTCATTTCTAGCAAATAGAAGGAGGGTAAGTATTATAAGTAGCTTATCTATTTTAATAAGCTCCTGAATGCTCTGACGCTGCTTTAAAACTGTTTTGAGCACTCACTGTTCATATAAGGACGGGCTGGTAAGGCAAGACAATACAATAAACTGGGATAGCCTGACTTGCTCCTGTCTTCGCTGCAGCCCCTCAGAAGGGCAAACATACGTATACAAGGCGACTTCAGGGTCACTGGAGGAGGCCGCGCTGGGGCATAGTTCCAGGGAGAGCACCTGGAGGCTTACAATCCCGTTTATAAACACGACATGAAATGAAAAGTCCCCAGACACGGAAAGAGTCTGGAATTACCTTTCCAATCTCATACTGTAACCAGGAGAAGCAGAGCTGAGACTTCTCTTTGCCTGAAAACAAAGGCATGACTAGGTGGAAGACATTGCGGATAAACTCCTCGCCCTCTCGGTTCTGCCCCCTGGTCCAGCGAGGACAGCCCAGCCGGTCCATGCGGCCCACACAGCTGGCCCCGGAAAACAAAGGGTTGAAAAAAGTCAAGGGCTTTTCATCATAAAGTCCATTATCAAAGAGGCTGTTCTCATCCATGGCCAGATAAAGACAGGAGGCTGGAGGAGTGAAGCCGGAAGGCACACCCAGGAACTGCAGAAAGGCCTGCACCAGCTGGAACTGCAGATCTGGGCTGGAAAGTCTGACCAAAGACTGCCCAATATCATCAAACAACACCTGCAACCAAGACAAAAAAAAAAGCGACCCATGTAACAAACAAAACCTGCGCGCTTTTCACCACTCTCTTTATATGCATGCACTAATGATTCAACATTATTCAAATTAAATACATTTTAAATAGAGGAGCTCAGCTCTTTGTTAGCAAAAGCCAGAGGCCTTGCAAGACAACCTGGACAGCGGGAGGGTAACTGTTTAATGGCCCTGTGGTGCCATTAACATTTCCACACGTGGGGAGGCCTGGGAGGGAGAGAAGACAGGAACGGGTTTAAGGCAGGAGCTTTCAAAGTATCCTGATGGATCTGTAGAAAATCTGGAAACATGTTCACGTCTGAAAGCATATGTAATTGCTTTTGTACTCTGATAACGCATGATTGTGAAAAATTTTTTATTGTAAGATGTAAGATAAGAACTTTACTATTTGTGGTTTGCTTGTACAAAACTGCCCAAGAAATGAAAAATATGCTCAAAACTAGATAAACAGGTGCAAGATAGGAGGGAACCTACAGGAGCAATGGAGCATGTTAAAAGCAATTATAAGAGCCTAATACTAACTGTGAATGTCTATAGCTTAGTTCATGTAACAATTTAAAAACATAAGGCCAAGGAGGCCACCTTTGTGTCCTCGTGCTGCTTATCTGACTGGTCTTTGTGGCTCTCAGCAAAGAGGACATCACAACACAAGCACAATCAACTAGAGTATGTGGGACTCAATCAAAACCATCAATTAATCAGAAAGCTGCTTCTTTGTGTTAAAAATAAATTAGAAAGCTTTTCTTCCCCAGGCTTTGATTACAGAAAAAGCTAAATGGAAGAAATTGCTCGCAGCAGCAGTCTGCTCCAGAAATCTGCTTCCAGGAGGCTGCTGGGACTCGGAGCCTTGAAAAATGACTTCCAGAAGGGTGTGAACTCCACGAAATCCTCAGAAACCAAAGAAAGATTCCACTCTTCTGCAGATATTCAGTTTCAGTGAGGCAAGGGGCCTCATGGGCAGTCCCCTAAGCCTTCCAGCAAGCTGAGACTTCCCTAGAAGCTGGCCCCTCCTTCCTCCAGAGATCACCTCTGTCTCTATCCCCACTTCTCTGTGTCCCCGCTCCAGTCTGGCCACCCCATTCCCTACTCCTCCAAACACTCCTGGCACTCCGGGGCCTTCACTTGTGCTGATCCCTCTGCCCAAAGCAGATGCTCCATCATCAAGCAAATATTCCTTCAACATCCAAGAAGACTCACTGAGCGCTCACCACAGCACAAACGCTGTTCTAGGCACTGATGTCACAGCAGTGAACAAAAGGGGCAAACTCCTTGCCTTCAGGGCACCTCATTTGTAGAAAAGTTCACAGAACTCCAAGATACAAAATTGGTATCTTGTGAAAATGGATCAATTCCAGGTATCAAGGTAGCATTTCTTCATTTTAATTTAAAACCTCCAGAGCTGCTGGCCACTAAACACAGGGCAGCATGTACCAAGTCACATGGTAACATAAATGAGATAACACAGGTGAAGTGCCTGGCACGCCAAAGGCATTCAGTAAACGCTAGTTTCTTCTTCCACAAGACACGCTGATGCCAACTGTCCAACACGGACCCTACAGCCAGCCCCTCTCGTCTTCTAGAGTCCAGTCTACCTGCTACAGCTTCACGAACTCAAGGGTGGGGTCGGGAGAGCGGACACAAGGGAAGAATCTAGGACAGGGATTCCGAGTTTTGTAAACAATCTGTATGTATCCCACAGGGTTCCTTCCATGTGAAAAATTAACCGAATGACCTGCAAGACAATCTCAGGGGTGACCACAAGGGCCCACCACCTACTAGGGGACAGGTGCTCTCTGGTCAAGTGCCTATATGCTCCCCCATCACCAAGGAAATTCTACACTGATACCCGGCAGGAAGGAAGTTTCCACAGACGAAAAGGGGCAGGTTAGCATCTCCTAAGCCAGCCAAGTGCTCAGAAAGCTCCAGGGGCCTCCTTTCAGATAACCAAAGTGCACTGGGATGGAAAGCAGGCAGAGGCCCCTGGTCAGCTTCCACCTGGGCGGAGGGTACGTGCCTGTCTCTCAGGATCCTCACAGTCTTCCTCGGTTTGCTTCTTGGTCTTATCAGGGCGCCAGGGCCGCCAGTGCCTCTGGTCTCGGGAACGCTCAGCAGCAAGCCAGATCTGCCACCTGGGCAGAGTCTTATCTTTTATTTCCTGGTCGTCCTCTTCTGGTTCATCGTCATCCTCATCTAGACAAGAATGAGACTTCTTTACCTCATCAGCATATAAAACCACCATCGCCACTCAATCAGCTATGTCAGGGAATGCTGGGCACCCGCAATGCCAAGATGTGTAAGAGCCATGCCAGCCTCCTCGGATACTCAGTGGGATCTAGGAACTCTATTGTAATCAGTCAAGTCCTCAGGAAACAAAGGAGGACAAGATGATGAAATCATATTATTTTAAATATTACAGTGATTAAAATGGAAATGACACATATTCTAGAACAGTACTGTCCCACAGAACTCACTGCGATGATACAAATGCTCTACATATCTGCATTAACAGGTAGCCACATGTGACTACATGTAGCCACTGGGCACGTGAGATGTAGCTAGTAAAGGAACTGAATTCTTTTTTTTTCTTTTTTTTTTTTCTGAGATGGAGTCTCGCTCTTGTTGCCCAGGCTGGAGTGCAGTGGTGCAATCTCGGCTCACTGCAACCCCCATCTCCCAGGTTCAAGCAATGCTCCTGCCCTACCCTCCCGAGTAGCCGGGGTTACAGGCATGTGCCACCACTACGTCTGGCTGATTTTTTGTATTTAGCAGAGACGGGGTTTTGCCATGTTGGTCAGGCTGGTTTCGAACTCCTGACGTCAGGTGATCCACCTGCCTCGGCCTCCCAAAATGCTGGGATTACAGGCATGAGTCACCATGCCTGGACTGAATTCTTAATTTTATTTAATTTTAAATAGCCACATGTGGTTGGAGGTTACGGTATTGGACAGCATAGTTTTAGAATGCTAAATGACATTTAATGACAGCATTAGTTTAGATTTTCTTGTCACTATTATTTTTAGCCAGGGACCTTATAATTAATTATGACCTATGCTCCTTAGAACTTGCCTTTTAAAAAGCCAAATCAGGATATCTAATACTTTGTTTCCTAACTCTAAACATGCAGAATGGAAGAAGAGAAAAGCCAGAGTTATCGTAAAGTTCAATGTTAAAAATAAATAAGGCATATAAAATGGTAGAGCCACACAGGAAGCCACCGCGGCAGTTTCTTACAAAGCTAAACATGCACTTAGCATAACTGCACTCTTGGGCACTGATCCCAGATAAATGAAAGCCTATGCTTACACAAAAACCTATATGCTAATGCTCAGGAGCAGCTTTATTCATAATTGCCAACACCTGGAAACAATCCAAACATCCTTCAGTAAGTAGAACTGTTAAGCTGTGGTCTGTTTACACAATGGAATACTACTCAGCAATAAACATGAGCAAACTACTGATATATGCAACAATATGGATGTATCGCAGGGAAATTATGCTACATTTAAAAAGCCAGTCTCAGAAAGTTACACACAAAACTGTTGCCAGGGATGTGGAAAAACCGGAACCCTTGTGTACTGCTGGTAGGAATGTAAAATGGTGCAGCTGCCGTAAGCCATGTGGAAAACAGCATGGCATACTAGACACGGGATTCCCATATGATGAGGCAATTCCACTGCTGAGAATCTGCCAGAAGAACTAAGACGTTCACAGCAGCATTATTCATAATGGCCCAGAGGTGGACGCAACCAAAGTATTCACTGATGAATGGACAGACAAAATGTGGCAGATACATACAGTGGAGAAGTGTTCAGCTTTAAAAAGGAAGGAAATCCTGGTGCGACATGGATGAAGCCTGAAGACACTATGCCAAGTGGAATCAGCCAATAACAGAAGGTCAACTGCTGTATGATTCCACATATTCCAGGCTCCTAAAGCCATCAAATTCATAGAGACAGACAGTAGAATGGTGACAGCTAGGGCCTGGGGGGAGGGAGAAATGAGGAGTTTGTCTTTAATGGGTACAGAATTGGGGAGGATGAAAAAGTCCCGGAGGTGGATGGAGGTGATGGCTGCATGACAGTGTGAATGCACTTACTGTCAGTGAACTGTATACCTAAAAACGATCAATTTTATGTTATACATGTTTTACAAAAAAAAATTGTGTTAGTAAGTTATATACCATATGATTCCATTTATATAACTTTCATGAGATAACAGGATAAGAGAGAGAGAATAACGTTTCCCAGGAGTTAGGGAGGGGGAAGGGGCAGACGTGGCTAAGAAGGGACAGCGTGAGGGAGCCTTGCGGTGATCAAACAGTTCTGTATCTTGATGTGGTAGTGATTATACAAAGCTACACACATGATAGGAACTGCCTAGTGCTACAGAGACACACACACACAAATGAGTGCATGTCAAATGGTGAAATGTGAATAAACTCTGCAGATTGTACCCATGCCAGTTCCCCGGTTCTGACACTGTGCTGTAGCATTACCCCTGGAAGGAACTGGACGAAGCATGCATAAAACCTCCGAGTACATTTTTTCTACTTCTTGTGACTCCATATTATTTCAAAATAAAATATTTTTAAAACCCAAATAAACACATAATGTACATATCAGCATCCTATTATTCTACCAATATTCTGTCTAAATGCTCTTCTGAGTTTCTCAAAAAAGAAACTAAAATTTAACTATTTATCACCTTCTTCTAAAGATCTATGTTTAAAGTAATCCTTTAATTACTCTGAAAAACTCTTTATACATATATATATATATATATAATAATTATTATTTTTTTTTGAGACGGAGCTTCACTCTGTCACCCAGGCTGGCCTCACTGCAACCTCTGCTTCCCAGGTTCAAGCAATTCTCCTGCCTCAGCCTCCAGAGTAGCTGAGACTACAGGCGCCCACCACCATGCCCAGCTAATTTTTGTATTTTTAGTAGAGATGGGGTTTCACCATATTAGCCAGGATGGTCTTGATTTTCTAACCTCATGATCCGCCCACCTCAGCCTCCCAACGTGCTGGGATTACAGGCATGAGCCACCGTGTCCGGCCTGAAAAACTCTTAAAAGAAAAATTACCTTTGTGAGCCATACATCAGACTTAGACACCTGAATCTAATACATTAAGGACTCAAAAGATTACATGGCTTTGGACAGACATTCACGTATAACAATTACACACTAACAGAAAGTGAGGACAAGAGAGAAGAAACATGCTATGAGAAATGCTCAAATATGTGATGAAATCAACTATCCTCTAAACGCTAACCTTGTCAGGATAAATAAGAGAAATTAAAAATAAAAACAAAAACTGTGATTAACTAGGTTTGCTGGAATCAATAAAATTTTCAGCCTTTCTTTTGACCCTCCTAGTGTTTTGGAGGACTTCCATTAAATTCATTAGAAAGAAATTCATCAACAGCAAAAGTTTACCCATAATGGAAATGTGTGAGAAGTTTGCAGAGAATGTAAGTACCAACACAAGTCTCTAACTTGATGCTAGGAGTCAAGGTTTTAATATTAATTTGCGGCTTAATTTGCAGCCAGGCTCGGTGGCTCACACCTATAATCCCAGCACTTTGGGAGGCCGAGGCAGGTGGATCATGAAGTTAGGAGATCGAGACCATCCTGGTTAACACAGCGAGAACCTGTATCTAATAAAAACACAAAAACTTAGCTGGGCGTGATGCCACGCGCCTGTAGTCCCAGCTACTTGGAAGGCTGATGCAGAAGAATCACTTGAACCCAGGAGGCAGAGGTTGCAGTGAGCCAAGATCATGCCACTGTACCCCACCCCTGGGTTCAAGAGAAACACACGAACCCGCCTTCCAAGTAGCTGGGACTACAGGAAAGAATATATATATATATATATATATATATATATAAAATTTTTAAAATATATATGTATGTATTTTTTAAGTGACCATTAGACATCTGGAAACTTATCAGAAGTAAAATTATTCTGTGGATACTATTATGAAAACTTTATCTTCACAGAAATGGAACACAGCCAACTGTGTAACAGATACTATGCTTGTAATGGGCTCGCTCTCTAACAAAAACCAAACAAAACCGAAAAAACTAAACCTAAAAACACAGCCCTTTGCTAAGTCAGTCACTCAGAAGAGTTACTAATCAGACTTCCGTTTTTGGCTCTGCTCATGCGGTCTTGCAGACTCAGTGGCTGAGTGCAACACCTACTTCCGTTTCATGCAGGCTGTTTTTCTTCATATATAAAACCACCGGTTAGCCTGATGAGCAGTTCTTATTCTTTTCAGAAAGGAATACTCCAGGGAAATCTAAACAGCTGAGGCTCTGACAGCTCCAAGTGAGGCACGATCACTGTCTGATGGCACTCCCCAGAGGACAGCTACCACAAAACACCTGAAGGGCCCCTCTCACTTCCTAGTGGTAACAGAAATGCTAGCCTGGAGCTCTGAACCGCCATGGAGACAATTCCTAATCCAAAGTTTTCATGGTGCAAATGAATAAACAAAGAAGGTCATACCTGTGAGAATAGGCTCACTGAGCCTAGGCAAGGAGCCACTCTCCTGAGTCCTTGTCCATCGCTCTTTCCCTATAGAACTTTCAACGAAATCATCTGCTTGGCAGATCTCCCTCTATGCTGGAACTGCCTTTGTGAAGCAGTTCCTAAATGTCTAAGAGTTGTGCTGTCCAGTACATTGCAAGTAATACATGGCTATCAAGCACTTGAAAAGTAGCTACTCTGGGCTGGGTGCCATCTGTAACCCCAGCACTTTGGGAGGCTGAGGTGGGTGAATTACTTGAGGTCAGGAGTTCGAGACCAGCCTGGACCAACATGGTGAAACCCTGTCTCTACTAAAAAATATAAAATTAGGTGGGCATGGTGGTGCATACCTGTAATCCCAGCTAGTTGGGAGGCTGAGGCATGAGAATCCCCTGAATCCGGGAGGCAGAAGTTGCAGTGAGCCAAGATCAAGCCACTGCACTCCAGCCTGAATGACAGACCCAGACTCTGTCTCAAACAAACAAACAAAAAAAACAAAAGTAGCTAGTCTAAACTGAGATGTGCCAAAAGTGTAAAATACATACTAGATTTCAAAGAGTACTAAAAAAGGATGCGAAATACCTAGTTAATAATTTTTTTTCTTTTTAAAGCATGCAATTGGCATCTGAATCTGGTTAATTTTAAAATATTGATTATATGCTAAAATGTTTTGATATATTAGATTAAATAAAATACACTACCAAAATTAACATCATCTGTTCCTTTTTACTTTTTTAAAGTGGCCATTAGAAAATTTGAAATTACACAAGAGGCTTGCATTGTATTTATAAATTCGACAGCTCTGTGTTAGAGTATAAATCTGGAAAGTACTTTGGGTCATCTAGAATGACAGTTATATAATTGCTAGGTAATACTTTATAATATTCCTAAAAAGGTAAGTTTTTTCAAAGTATCTGTTGGTCTGTACATTGCCAGGAGAACAAAAAGACCGTCTGAAATACACACTAAAAAAGAATGGGGTGGGGTATGGTGGCTCACACCTGTATCCCAGCATTTTGGGAGGCCGAGGCAGGCAGATCACTGGAAGTCAGGTGTTTGAGACCAGAGACCAGCCTGGCCAACATGGTGAAACTCCATCTCTACTAAAAATACAAAAATTAGCTGGGTGTGGTAGCAGGAGCCTGTAATCCCAGCTACTCAAGAGTCTAACACATGAGAACTGCTTGAACCCCCGAGGCAGATGTTGCAGTTAGCTGAGACAGCGCCACTGCACTCCAGCCGGGGCAAAAGAATGAGACTCCATCTCTTAAAAAAAAAAAAAAAGAATGGGAGTCGGGGTGGTGGTTATTAACAAGGGTCTTTCTTCAGTTGCAACCTATAAAAGGAAAAATTACAGAACTTTCAAACCCTCAAAGCATGATGTGCTGTAAGTGGACTGCTTTAAAATTTCTGAGGGAAGAAACAGTCCACTCTCCCATGACATCTACGTAACATTTTTGACATTTTGATGTGTGTGCAATGTTCTGAAGCTACTGATAAATAGCTTAAACAGATGAACAAATAATCATGAGGATGTAAAAACAAATTCCAGAAGAAAACGAAGTACGCGTCTTCACTGGGAGGTGACTTACCTGGGTTGATGACCACCCAGCCACCTCGCTCCTGCTGGTGCATCCACGCCTTCCAGCCTCGGGCTCCCTTCTCCCCAGCCCGGGGCTCTCCACTGTCCCAAAAGGGCTCAAAGAATTCCACCTGTTCAGGTTTTAGAATGGATGTCAGACTTCACTTGTACAAAACTGCTGAGTCAGTGGGCAAAACGAAGCACATGATCCTTGAAATCCGTTTGCCAACAGTCTTTGAAGTAGATACATGCTACATACCCCAAGATAGAAAAAAACAATGATCTACCATGGCAGGCAGCTTCCAAGATAGCCCCCACAACCTGACCCCTGCCTCGTGGTTTTCACACTGGCATGTGAGCTGGACCTGGTGATTCTAACACAAAAAATATGGCAGAAGTGATGGGAAGTCCCTCCTGAGATTAGGTTACAGAAAGACCAGTCAAAGGTTCGGCAAGAAGGGTCTCCAGCTGTGTAGGAAGGGAGTGGTTTCCTAGTTCTTATCTTACCAGGCCAGTCTAACCAGGGAGAGTGGCACTGCCAGTTCACCTAGTACCACTGACCCCCAAGCTGGTCCCTAAAGTCATGCTGCTTTCAAGATATTTTAAGGAAGGTTCCAATAAGACAAACCATGAGCTCTTGAGCACCATCATACCTTAAGTAACTATATATTTCTAACACCTGGCACAATACTCAATGCCTAGCAGGGACTCCATAAATACCTGTTGACACAGATCCGAACAAGGTAGGCAACCAGGGAACAAAAATGTCTTTTTTTTTTTTTTTTTTTTTTTTGAGAGAGTCTCACTCTGTCGCCAGGTGTCGGGCTGGAGAGCAGTGGCGCAATCTCGGCTCACGGCAACCTTCGGCTCACGGCAACCTCCGCCTCCCGGGTTCAGGCAATTCCTCTGCCTCAGCTTCCCAAGTAACTGGCACTATAGGCGCACACCACCACACCCAGCTAATTTTTGTATTTTTAGTAGAGAAGGGGTTTCACCATGTTGGCCAGGATGGTCTCGATCTCTTGACCTCGTGATCCACCCGCCTCGGCCTTCCAAAGTGCTGGGATTATAGGCGTGAGCCACCGCACCTGCCTGCATTTTTTTTTTTTTTTGAGATGAGTTTTGCTCTTGTTGTCCAGGCTAGAGTGTGCAATGGTGTGATCTTAGCTCACCACAACTTCCGCCTCCTGGGTTCAAGGGATTCCCCTGCCTCGGCCTTCCAAAGTGCTGCGATTACAGGCGTGAGCCACTGTACTCAGCCTAAAGGTCTGCATTTTAAAGCCTGGCCCCATTAGCACCTCCTTCATTCATTCGTGCATTAGATCTGCAGTGTGTGGTAAGCAGCTCATTGGCAATAAATCTTTCCCTATGGAACAGAACGTGAACACAGCAATGAATAGAAACGTGATCATGTTATCAACTGGAAACAGGACTGTAAAGGTGAGCCAATAACCTACTCAATGAAAGCTTTTGTAAGAAACCTTTTGAAGAGGACAAGCAGGCTTCCAGTGGGCACAGCAAGGGCCAGGAGCCACAGGATTATCCAGCCTGAGTCCTGGGCAGTGCCACACACGCCTGGAAGAGCATGGCCTCCAGGAGAGTCACGTCAGGGCAGGGCAAGCATCCTGACACGTCAGTCATCCTCAGGAAGGGGAACCAGGAAGACTACGCACCCTCTTTAGAGGTCTGGCTCTTGTAAGAGAAAAGAAAGTTTACTCAAGAAAAAGAAAGGTTTTTTTTTTTAAATAGTGTGATAAATGAGTATAATCAATTTGTTTATTCCGCAGAAACACAGACCAGTAGTATCAGACCTGCCTGTGTTAAATCACGCTACTATGTTTATGGTAACAATGTCTCTCAGTTATAAAAGCAATATGCAATGTTATTAAATAAGAAACTTTATTCCAAGGTTGTCATGTAAATGCTTTGGAATTACATGTGCTGCAGCACAGGGATCAGGGTTGAGAGAGGTGGTCCTTGATGGGTCACATTCGTAGGCAGAGCCCTCCACCCATCGCTCTGTTCTTATCACAGGGGGACTTATGAAAGGGGCAGGGGAGGGGGTGAGAGAAATTCTGATCCTGACCCACAAGGCTCCTTAGAATCAGCTGAGAAGCACTTCTGTAGTACAGCCTAGTCTTAAAATCTCAAAGCATGCCTTAAAATTACTTTATTATATGGCTTATTATGATCAATCACAGCAATTTAAGTAGTATAATTCTTTGATCCAACTTTTTCTTGAGGTAGCATGATAAAAACGGTCTCTACTGGCAATTCATGGAACTCCCACACCATGGAGACCCTGGCCTCTCAAGACACACTTTTGAAATGTTCACCATAAATTCAGATATTCTATTTATCTTCCACTAGACATCTTTACAGAGTAGAAAACGGAGTTGTTTTTAGTGGAAAAAGGTAAAAGATACGTTTTCTTATTTATACAGCTCTATAAAAATTGTTTATTTCTTCACTTCATGCATCTCAAATACTGGCAATGCTTGCTTGTCATCTAAAAGATGAATCCTTCCCCAGCAGGATCATTGCTGACAAGGTGCCTATGTGTCATTTCATTTGAACTCTAGCAAAGATTGTGGGTACTTATTAGGTTCATAGGGGAAGTGATGCAAGACCCAAACTAGAATGTATAAGGGTGGAAGAGACAGTAAACCTTTATACAAGGTTTAAAATGGCATGACAACTGTTTCCCTGACTGGGGGAGCTAACCAGCACTGAAACAAAGGCAGAAAGAGAAGAGGGGAAGAGGGGAAGGAAGGAAGAGGGGAGGGAAGGAAGGAAGGAAGGAAGGAAGGAAGGAAGGAAGGAAGGAAGGAGGGAGGGAGGGAAGGAAAGAAGGAAGGAAAAGAGGGAGGGAGGGAAGGAGGAAGAGGGGAAAGGAGGGAGGGAGGAAGAGGGGAAAGGAGGAAGGGGGGGGAGGGAAGAAGGTAGGAAAGGAGGCAGGGAGGGAGGGAAGAAGGTAGGGAAGGAGGCAGGGAGGGAGGGAGGCAAGCTTCGAGGGTGGGTCCTCAGAAAGCCTTTATGTTGTGAAGGAGGGGGAAGCTTCTTTTACCTATCCACATCTCGCTAGTTTTATTACAAAACTTTGCTTGGATAACTGGACATTTCTGAGAAGTCCTCCTCAGCAGACTGATATAAAGGAGGATATGGTATTTTAAAACACTACCACCACCTCTCATTACCCACACCTTCCCCCTCTCCCTCCAGAGAGGGAGACAGAAAGAAGAGAGATGAGGCGAGCAGAGCTGGGTACCTGTCCTTTGGTGGGCATATCTTTCAGGCTGTCAGGTTTGAAGAAGGTGAAGTCCACCATGGCCTGGAACAATGAGATGGCCTTCTCAGAGTGGCCGGCCTGCCGCAGTAAGTGGCACTGCTGAAGAAAGAGTGCTACGAACAGGAGGGCAAAGGGGAAGAAGCCTGGTTGATACCATTAAAGGGAAAGAACGTAACTTCTCAAAAACAGGCAATTAACACACTTTTACCTGCAATCACTGTTAATTTCCAAAGCTGTGATACGTGCCCTGATTTAAAGTGACTCAAACAGTATTATAATCCAAGTATGTTTGTTCTAATTCTCGTATGAAACCCTCACAGAACACAAATATTAACAATAAAAACTGTATATAGTACATAAAAATAAGTCAAGAGGTTGGTCTGAATGCTATCAAATAATCAAAGTTCATTATTACAAGAAAAAGGATGGCGTAGCAAATTTTTATCAGAAAGCAAAGAGCTATATTCAATTGATCACTAGATGGCATGAGTCACCAGCAACTTCCATCCCATGTTCAGAGATGTAAACAAATCAAGATTCCACTTCTGAACACTGCAGTTCATCTTACTTGTGGTACAATTCCAGCTACTAAATAACACTCAGCTATTTGAGTAGATCACAAGCAGTAACAAATTCAAGACTCTGTGTCAGTGTGATACATCCTTATCTTTTGGGAGCAATGCATTTCTATCTTTAGATTCCAACAGAAGTTAACGTGCAATAGCAGGGGTCGCGATCAAATCAATGCCCGCTCTGTGCCGGACACTGAGCTAGGCTCGTCACAGATTATCTCCTTTACTGCACACCACAGTCCTGTAAAGCAGGTGTATAGTATTGTTGCTCACAGGGAAAACAGAGCTCAAAGAGGACTCGCCCAAGGACACAGCAGAGCCAATGAAGGGCAAAGCCTTCAGGATTCAAGGTCAAGAGTGATTACTCTGGCTCTGCATAACATGCAGCCTCCAACATCTCATTACTGCCAAAATTTATACTCCAGGCTCCTTCAGGACACACCAAAAATGTTATACAAACACACCAAAACAGTATAGTAATACCCACGACTTCTATTTACGCAGTGGTTCTCAGTCAGGACGTCTCACGGACATTACTGCCTGGGACTCTATAATTGGGTGAGACAGGTACAAGCATCTCAACAGATAAGGCCATCAACTGCCAAAGCAGTTAAGAGACTGGCCTATGTTTACTTGGTTAATAAGCAGAACCTTGTCCAGTGATAGTTTCTTACCTCTACTGGCTCTATTGCCCCCACCTGTCCTGGGAGCTGGGGGCAAATCTGTTATCAAGAAGAGTCACAATACTTTTTTAAAAAAATCAGTTCTATCAAACAATTTAGACTTTTTCTAGAATGAACCAAAAACAGATTTTCATTTTCAAGTAAAGCCAAAAGAAAGTCTAACTCCTCCCAAGTAACTGGATCTGGTTATCTCCTTACCAAACATGGCCTCTTCTGTGCCAGGCAACGCAGGGTGAGATAAGATGCTGCCGTCCTTAACAGCAGACAAGGTACTCAAGCATTTTCCATAAAGACTGTGAATTTTTGATATCGAAAAGGTACTAAACTGGCTCTGGCAAAACAAAAGGTATTTCTGCCAAAGGGCTGTATTATTGGGATGTAAAAATATCAGTTTCTGCCACTCTTTGACCAGAGTGGAGGGCTCCCAGAACTCTGCGCAGAGCTTCAGCTTGGCCAGTTTCAGATCCACACTGCTCAGGTTGCTCTCAATGGCCCGCTCCAGAATGGCCAGCTTCTTCTCCAGAACGAGCTTCAGGGACCTCTTTCGCTTTTCTTGCTCTCCTTCGTCGATGGCATACAAGCCAGGACTTTTCATGACCTCGTCCTCGACAACAAAAACACCAATTTACAAATGCAAATGGACCTGGGGGATCCTGAGAGTTTCAACAATGCTTAGTGACTTTCTTACCACCCCCTAGGGAAATGTCATTCAGATTTTCTTAAACCACTGGTTTGCCACAATTTCTTTTAAAGAAAACTTGGATCCTAAGGTGCTTGTGTCACCTGGTATATCTGGTCTTGTGTTTATCACTTAACTGTCCACTTTCTGTCATTTGAAACTTTGATTTCTGTATCAATGACTAGCGAACAATGTCTTGAAAGTCTTAAGAGCAGACATTACCAATAAAACAGCCAAAAGTGGGACAAAATATGGTAATTGTATGACTGGTTCAAAACGAGGGACTCAGACAAACCCGTAAGTTTTCCAAAGGGAGCGCATTGCTCTAACTGGGTAATACACTGGGCAGCCCTTTCTCTTTCACAATTCTGTGCGCTCGGCCCTTTCTGTGTACTTCAGGAATGCCTCTCCCTATCTGGTGAACATCTCTTCTTTCACGATTGTGTTCCAGTCTCCCCTGTGCCTTCTTGGTAGCTCTTTCTCCTCCCTCACTGCAAGTCACCTCTCACTCCACTCCCAAGTTACACATTACAGCATTTACTGCCCCAGGGTGCACCTATTCTTCACAAGTCCATCTTCCTCGTTGGACTTTGAGCAAGCTCAGGGCAAAGGCTCTCTTCTATCATCTCTGTATGCCCAGTGTCAAACTTCCTCATAAGCTCAAAAACTGCTGCAGAGTCCATCAGTTTGCCCACAATCACGAATGTCCCTCTAAGGTAAGAGAATTGGGATGGCAACACATACCTGAAAAGCAACAAATGCCATCCACAGCTGCGTATCCTGCGGATTCTCCCGCACCCTCCTGTTAAACTCCTCCACCCTGGCCTTGAGAGCCGCACTCTCGCTGTCTGGCTGTGTGTCTGGCTGCTTTGATTCCTGCTCTGGAGGACCCTGTCCTTGCAGCCACTGTGTGGTTGACTGATCATAAATCCCCAGAGGATTCAACCAGGTTGTAACAGGAGCTGCATCTTCCAAGTCCTTCACTGGTATAAAGGAGGCGGGGTCGGATGATGGAGGTTCAGTTTTACTGCTAATGGCAACTCCATCGATGTTCATTAACCCCACACTCTTCTTAGTAAAATAGCGTTCAACCTGCTTGCGTGAATGCTTCTTCTCTGTGGAAGTCCCTTCCCAAGATATGCGTTGTTTCGCAGGATTAATGCCAAGGCAGGAGTCTCCTTTCCTCTTGTATCTTAGATTAGGAAAAGAAAAAAAGTTACTGAGGGAATATGTGCACTACCTCTGAATGACTGAAGGCTCATTAGACCTAAACTCTTGTTATGCAAGTTAATTGCATCTAGCCAAATTCACCTTACATTCAAAGTGCTTCTATTTGGAGAAACACAAGGACCAGCAATTAACTTTCTTTCTGCCTGGCTTGACTTCTTCCTGTAACACTTCAACTCTTCATTAACATCTCATGAATTTAAGATCATGCCTGTCTGCTAGATCTTAGTAATTTCTATTTTCCTGCAGCCTTGTAGAGAACTGTCATACACATTATGGCATTTGATCATCACAGCCACATGTGACAGGCAAGGCAAAAATCATCTTCCCCTCTCTTAACTGTTCTTAAATAAGGACACAGGCCTGGGAACCTGGATCATCTGTCTCCTAGACTAGTCCTGTTTCCTCAATATGTTCCTGTGTCCCTACTTAAGAAGATAACATAGAGGCCTAAGATTCTTTTTTTAATCCTGAAACAAAGTATGTCAAATGAAATTACATTTGGTTATTTTCTACTCTAGAGGAAAAGAGGCTGGGTTCTAAAATGCTTTTATGGAACGTGTAGGCGTCCCCAGAGTTAACAAACACATGACTACTAAATATTTGCACAGGCAAAAGCTAAGGAAAATTGTACATTTTTCTGTATGTATGTTAGCAAACAACTCAATTTAAAAAATGGGCAAAAGATCTGAACTGAAATTCCACAAAAGAAGACATGAATAGCCAATAAGGACATAAAAAAAAAAAATACTCAACATCATTAGTCAACAACGACAGGCAAATTAAAACCACGATGAGGTACCACACACATCAACTAGAACAGTTTTTAATTAATATTTAAAAGGCTGACAACACCAAATGTTGGTGAGTAACCTGGGGAGTAATCAGGACTCTCACCTGCTGCCAGCAGGAATGTAAACTGGTATAATCACTTCAGGAAAAGATCTGGCCATTTCTTAAAAAACTAAACACAGACCTGACCTATGACCCAGCAATTCTATTCCCACATATTTACCCAAGAAAAAGGAAAGCGCATGTCTACACAGAGACGTGGGCACAAATGTTCTCGGCAGCTTTATTCCCAGCAGCCAAACACTGAAAGAGTCCACGTGTCCACCAATAAAAGACAGAAAAGTAAATGGAGGTACAGCCATACAATGGAACACTACCAGCAGTAAAAACAAGCTATTGGTAAGTGCCTTACGGATGGATGGATCTCAAAAACGTTACGCTGAGTGAAAGAAGCCAGATACAAAAGAGTACACACTGTGTAATTCCACTTACGTGCATTTTAGAACAGGTAAAAACTGATGGTAGAAAAAAATCAGAAAAATTATTGCCTCTGGGAGGATGGGGTGCAGAGACCAGAAAGAGCACGAGGAAACTTTTGGGGGTTATAGTTATATTTCACATTTTAATAGAGGTTTGAGTTATACAGGCATGTATGTTTGTCAAAACTCAAGAGAATGAAGCCTTGTGCATTACGCTGCATGTAAATTTTCAATCAAAAGAATAAAACTAAATAAATACTGACCTCTAGTTAATAATATACACGCTGAAGTTGTTGGGGGATTGTTTATTGATCTCAGTGTACTTTGATATGCATCAAAAAAATAAGATGGGGGCCGGGCGCGGTGGCTCAAGCCTGTAATCCCAGCACTTTGGGAGGCCGAGGCTGGCGGATCACGAGGTCAAGAGATCGAGGCCATCCTGGTCAACACGGTGAAACCCCGTCTCTACTAACAAAAAACTACAAAAAGAAATTAGCTGGGCATGGTGGCGCGTGCCTGTAATCCCAGCTACTCAGGAGGCTGAGGCAGGAGAATTGCCTGAACCCAGGAGGCGGAGGTTGCGGTGAGCCGAGATCACGCCATTGCACTCACTCCAGCCTGGGTAACAAGAGCAAAACTCCGTCTCAAAAAAAAAAAAAGATGGGTTAATGGATGGACAGATACGGTAAGCAAATACAGTACAAGGTTAATGGTAGACGTGGGGGCAGGAATATGAGCATTCACTGTAAAATTCTTTCAATTTTTACTGTGTATTAAAATTTTTTCCTAATAAAGCTGGAAATGCTGTGGGGAGCAAAAGGCAGGGGAGAACTGCCTTCATCTTCTGTCAGCTCCCAGGACGCTCTGCTCCACTTCACCCTGGTTCAGGGCCGGGCTCTCTCCCACCACCTCTATGGCTTCTGCACAGCCAACAGGTCCCCTCTCTGAGTGCCTTTGCCCCACTCACTAACCACACACAGCACATTCCACTGTAGGGGACTATTTTCTCACACAGACATAAACATTCTCTCTCAAACCCTTTAGTCTCTCTCCCAATTCTTTCTGGATTTTCTCATGATAATCTCTTGCCATTCCATTTATGAGTCAAAAACAACCTTAACAAAGGTGTGATGAGATAAAACAGCACTAACGTAGTTCTAAACACGGCTGTCATTCCCTAAGGAACAAACTTAAAGTTAAAAAGCTAGTTTTATTCTCCTTAATTCTCTGTTAATAGTATTGATTCCTCATTAATCTCACAAAAAATATACAGTATTTAAGATATTCATGAAACCTCCTGAAAAATATTTACTGTTTCCTGACTTTAAACTAACAGCTGCATTTTTATAAATTAGATGAAAATGATAAGAGAAGGAAAAAACATGTTACCGGCCTATATTACTATCTACTTTCAGAGCCACATGTGTTTCAGTATGTATTTACTGTGGGCACATATATCCTTTTGTTTTTGTTTTGTTTTGTTTGAGGCAGAGTTTTGCTCTTGTTGCCCAGGCTGGAGAGTAATGGTGCGATCCAGGCTCACTGCAACCTCCGCCTCCCAGGTTCAAGCGATTCTCTTGCCTCAGCCTCCCGTGTAGCTGGGATTACATACATGCGCCACCACAGCCAGCTAATTTTGTATTTTTAGTAGAGACGGGGTTTCTCCATGACCACAGGTGATCCGCCCACCTCAGCCTCCCAAAGTGCTGGGATTACAGGCGTGAGCCACCGCACCCAGACATCCTTTTTAAAAACAGTTGATGTCACATAGTTTCGGGCCATCCTTCCTACTTATAAGCATTTCCACATACCATTAATCTTAGAAAATATAATTTTTATTGACTTCAAACTGTTCCATTGGATGGATGTGCCATAATTTATTTAACCACTTCCCTACTGTTAGACATTTAGGTTGTATCCAATTTACTTAGCATAAGATCTTAATAATTAGGACCTAGGCTATAATTTAACACAATATTCTCCCAAATGAAGGCACTTTTCCTATAAAATCCTTATCAAATAATCAACTAATGGCTGGGCATGGTGGCTCACATCTGTGATCCCAGCACCTTGGGAGGCTGAGGTGTGTAGATCAGTTAAGGCCAAGAATTTGAGACCAGCCAACATGGTGAAACCCTGTCTCTACTAAAAATACAAAAATTAGCTGGGTGTGGTGGTACATGCCTGTAGTCCCAGCTACTTGGGAGGCTGAGGCATGGGAATCGCTGCAATCCTAAGAGGCAGAGGTTGCTATGAGCCAAGACTGCACCACTGCACTCCAGCCTGGGCAACAGAGCAAGGCTCTGTCTCAAAAAACAAAAACAAAATCAGCTAACTTTCACTTGAATAATTCCAGAAGTAGGAATGCCCACTTTGTTTCAAGGTTCCATGAATGCTGTATATATGTTTAATTTAAATGAATGCAGCTACTGGCACTTGGCCATAAACAAAACTAAAAACACAGGGAGCAGGGAAGGGCAGAGGAAGACCAAGTGCATTTTACTGGAGCATACCATTCTGCCCGGAATCTACTCAGTGGGTCTGCACCCCAGGAGGAGTGGGACTGGCAACACTGACTTGCCTTTCCTTGCTTGGCTTCCATTCTCAATGCCCTCACAGTGCCAAACTGCTCAGTCCAAATCCCAGCCCCACTATTTACTAGTTGGGTGACTGTGATCAAGTTATTTTAAAAATATAAAATAAAATAAAAAATAATCTGTCTGTGCCTCAGTTTCCTCATCTGTAAAATGCAAATAACACGCCTATATCATGCAGTTGCTATTAATTTTTTTTTGAGACAGAGTCTCGCTCTGTTGCCCAGGCTGGAGTGCAGTGGCACGATCTCAATCTTGACTCACTGCAACCTCCACCTCCCAGGTTCAAGCGATTCTCTCATGCCTCACACCCTTGAGTAGCTGGGATTACAGGTGTGCGCCACCACACCTGGCTAATTTTTATACTTTTAGTAGAGATGGGGTTTCACCATATTGGCCAGGCTGGTCTCGAACTCCTGACCTCAAGCAATTCACCCACCTCAGCCTCCCAAAGTGCTGGGAGATTACAAGCATAAGCCACTGCAGATGACTAAAAAAAATTTTTTTACAGTCTCCCTCTGTTGCCCAGGCTGGAGTGCTATGATGCAATCATAGCTCACTGCAGCCTCAAACTCCTTCAAGCAGTCCTCCCACCTTAGCCTCCTGAATGGTTGGGACTATAGGCACACGCCACCATACTCAGCTAAGTTTTTAATTTTTTGTAGGGATACAGACTCACTATGTTGCTCAGTCTTGTCTTGAACTCCTGGCCTGAATCCATCCTCCTGTGTTGGCCTCCCAAAGTGCTGGGACTACAGGTATGGGTCACTGCACTTGGCCAAAAATGTTTATATATGTAAAGTCCTTAGAAGAGTGTCTGCCATGTAATGAGGGTTAGATAAGTTTAAATTATTACTATTTTATCAAAGTTGGCTCCTAAACATAGGCCAAGTATTTTATCTGGTGTATAGCCAAAGAAATAACTATCTATTCCAAAAATGGAGAAAAACTGAGCTAAACTCCACTATCCAACAGTATATTAGTCTTAAGGAATTTTCCAAATATAGTTTGGACTCCAATTTTCAAGTTATCCACTAACTTTAGAACCTAACCCCTGCTTACCATAACACTTGTCACTGCGGGATGCTCACACGAGCAGAAGATGTGCTACGCTACACTGAGCCAACTCTGACTTCCTGGAACTGCCACTCATTAGTACTGGTTCTGACTTCACAAGTCACACAAAATAGCGTCAATCCAGACTCCAAGGGACAGTCCAACAAAGCTTAAAAGACAATGATCGGGGGTGGGAGGGGGAAAAAAACAAAAAAAGACAATGATCATATCCCTGCCTAGGCCAAATGCCCATCTAGTCCTCACATGACGGTGCTAGTCAAATCCTAACTGTTCACCTTCATTTCAGTGCTCTCGGTGTGTCAGCATTCCTCCTAAAGTGTGAAAATTCAGTACCTGACACAAAATTGTGAACTGCAGAACCAACTAGTTCCGCTTTGTCAACAAGAGAATGATGAGTTTTTTTTCAGTTGCACTGGACTCACAGCTTGCAAGTCACAAGCACATGAATCAAGTGTGCAGATGAATCAAGTGTGCGCAACTGGTGACCCCAAAGCCAGGGAACAAAAATGTCAACTGCATAGGGAACCAAGATACCTGAACCAAGGAGCATGGACCAAATTAAGAAGTGAGGGGAGCTGCTGCAATATGAACTTAAGTGCCAAGAACCCTACACTGCCTGTCTGCATAACCAATCAAACCACGCCTCGATACATTTTCCTAGCTCCCTCACAGTTGCTCTCTTCCTATAAAACACAGACCTCATCTGGGGGTGACAGACTCAAGTGCTACCTCCTGTCGACCTTGCCATAAATTTGCTTCTTTTCTTGAAAGCTGGTGCCATCGTATTGACTTCCACGCACTTGGGGCATTGAGCCCATTGCTCAGTGACAGTATTCCCACTGTCCTCTTACCAGCTCAGAGTGCCATGAGATCAATAACTTCCCAGACCTGGACACTAGAAGTTATACAGCTACTAATCCAGGCAAGATGTATCTTGTGTAAACTTTACCGAATTGCTAGGAAATCACAATGGGCTAAGCCCTCTAGCAGTAGTACCCTTGCAGTTTAGATTCATCAGGCTGTCTCCAATGACTCTCTTCCTAAGGTCTGTGCAATTCATTAGCAAAAGCTCAGGAGCCACTCTTTCTTAGTACATCCTCCTCTTTTCATCTTTTAATAAATACTAACCCTTTATATTTGCACACCAATTTCCAATTCCGTGTCAAATATTTTGATATTTAAGTGCAAGTCACGGCAGAAGTTACAATTTCCAATTTACAAATGAAGAAATGGAGGCTCAGACAGGTCAGGTGACTTGCCTGGGACTATATTGCTAGTAAATGGCAAAGTCAGGATGAGAACCAGAGTCCTCTGTTTCCAAAGCTAGAAAACGTCCTACCACACACCCTGTCTCATCTTTCTGCATGGGCGGTGAAAGAACATTTGAAATGTGGGCAGAGACACATGGCTTCAAATCCCAACCATGCTGCTGCCGGGCTGCATGACCTCGTGCAGTTACTTAACCTCTCTGCGATTCCTCTTCCTCATTCGTAAAATGAAAGAGCTCTCCTCCTCTTCACAGCAGCTGTGATGACCAGACAGGGTAACTTAAGTGAAACAATGTACACAGCATCACGGCCACTACCTCATGTCCAGTCTCTGTTGACTGCCCCATCTTTTATTGGGATCTACCACATCTGGGGCAGTACCCTGCAGTGGCATGGAAAACCAAATAATACCTCAGGAAGCATTAAGATTACTCAAAAATATATGAATACATTGAAAATATAATGGTCATTTACAGTCAACCATGAAGTTTCCATTGACAGTAGGTAGATTACATATGTACTGAATAAAACGACTGTTATTAACTTATCAGGAAGGAAATTTTAGTTGGAATTGCTCACAAGGAGAGGTATAATGTCAGGATCAGTGACAACAGGATTAAAATTCAGAGATACAGCAAAGTAATGGAAACTGAAATTAATTTCACAGAGTCATCGGCCTATAAAGAATAATGATTTCCAAGATCTCCTCTTGGCCTTTTATTCCACAATTGATGATTCTCTATCTTCAACTCTCATTATCTGTAAACTGTTTGGCAACAGATTGTGTGTTACTGTTTTTTATGTTCCCAACAGTTTCTTACAAAGTACTAAATATCTAAAGCAGGGGTATCAGATATGATTTGGCTGTATCTGCACCCAAATCTCATCTTGAATTGTAGCTCCCATAATCCCCACGTCATGGGAGGAGCCCAGCGTTAGGTAACTGAATCATGGGGGCGGGTCTTCCCTGTGCCATTCTCATGATAGTGAATAAGTGTCACGAGATCTGATGGTTTTATAAAGGGCAGTTACCCTGAACATGCTCTCTTACCAGCCACCATATAAGATGTGACTTCACTCCCTTTTCACCTTCCGCCATAATTTAAGGCCTTCCCAGCCACGTGGAACTGTGAATCCATTAAACCTCTTTTTTTTAATAAATTATCCAGTCTCAGGTATTTCTTCATAACAGTATGAAAATGAACTAATACAGTATCCAATATTTTGGTTTCCCTGGGCCCCACTGGATGAAGAATTGTCTCGGGCCACACATAAAATATACTAACGCTATTGATAGCTGATGAGAAAAAAAGAAAAAGAAAAGAAAAAAAAAGAGAAAGGAAGGAAGGAAGGAAGGAAGGAAGAAAGGAAGGAAGGACAGAAGGAAGGAAGGAAGGGGAAAAGAAAAGAAGGAAGAGAGAAAGAAAGAAAGAAAGGAAGGAAGAAAGAAAGAAAGAAAGAGAAAAAGAAAGAAAAAGAAAGAAAGATAGAAAGAAAGAAAGAAAGAAAGAAAGAAAGAAAGAAAGAGAGAGAAAGATAGATAGATCACAAAAAAAATGTCATAATGTTTTAAGAAAGTTTACAAATTTGGGTTGGGCCTCATTCAAAGCCATCCTAGACCACATGCAGCCCAAGGGCCATGGGTTGGACAAGCTTGGCCTAAAGGGTTTAGTAAGTACTCAAATATTTTTGATTGCCAGATTAGAGGGGATAAGTTCAAACTCATTACTAAAGTAAATATCACCTATTTTTATGATTAACTGACGGTGTATGCTAGAAACATTTTGAAAATGTCCTTACCACTAAATGCCATTTTTTAAATGACAGATGTCGGGGGTAGATAAATAAAAAGCTTTGCAACTTTTAAATATGGCATATAGATTAGACTGAATGGCTACTAGATTGTCTGTCACAATTAATTATTAGAACGTATTTTTAGATTCACTTATTGACAAATATTTACTGCACACCTTCGGTGCCAGGCACTATGCCAAGCACCATGGAGAAGTAAGCTTAATCTGACTTAACTTCAAGTGTTAAGCTTTCATTTTAGAATATGAGATGAGACATGTGCCTGAACAATGTAATAAAAACCAACAGAATTGATGAGAGAGAGAAACAGGCAGACAGACAGTGCTAAGAGAGCTCTGAGGAGAAAAAAGTTACTTTCCAACAGCGAAAATCAGGGTAAACAAGGTGGCTACCTTGCTATATCCCCTCGGTAGAGAGACTTGTACTCCCAGTTTGCAGGATCTGGTTTCTTATCTGTTCTGAAGGTTTCTCCTGCCACAGCCTGAATGTCCTCAAGCCAAACAAAGCGATGTCCAGATTCAGCTGCAGCATTATTTCCTTCACTGTGGGACAAAGGAAGAAGGGACTTTAAAAATCTTCCACTGACACAGTTGGCATTTTCAGCAATATTAAACACTTCAAATTCCACATGGCATCAAACACATCGAAATACATAAAATGTACACGTGCCATAGAGATTGAAGAGGACTCTCGCTCTGGGCAAAGAGTTTTAAAAAATAAGGGAAGGCTGGGTGTGATGGCTCACGCCTATACTCCCAGCACTTTGGGAGGCCGAGGCAGGCGGATCACGAGGCCAGGCGTTCAAGACCAGCCTGACCAACATGGTGAAACCCCATCTCTACTAAAAATACAAAAATTAGCCAGGCACAGTGGCACGCACCTGTAATCCCAGCTATGTGGGAAACTGAGGCAGGGGAATCACTTGAACCCAGAAGACAGAGGTTGCAGTGAGCCAAGATCGCGCCACTGCACTCCAGCCTAGGCGACAGGGCAAGACTCTGTCTCAAAAAACTAAGTAAATAATAATAAAGCAAAATGACATTCTACCAACAAAAGAAGTCTTCCTGTCTCAAAAACTAACCCGAATAATACAGGTATACAGGAGTTCTTTTAAATATTTCATTTAGATTACTGTAACTTGAATTTCCTATATATTTATAAACAAGGTCTTTTCCTAAAAAGTACTCCTGCTCTGAGGCACCTTGGAGGGCTAGGCAGAGGCAACTACCACACCTCCAAAGATGACAACCACCGACATTAATGTGCACTGCCCTAACTTCACCTAACTTACTTGAAAGTGACTACTTTATTCCAACTCAAAATTTCTTTAAAAAGCCATGGTTCTGAACTGTTCATCCTTCACTATTACTTAGGCTTGGTCTCAGCCTCATTTTTACAGTCTGGACTCTATTCACCGTTTTGCTTATACATCTGGACCTCGTATGTAAAGGGCAGAATCACAAGGCTCCCCAGAAGACAAGATCCTAAGCTATCTCTCTGAACCAATGTGTGAGCTGGCAGTCTTTCAGCTCAGATACAAAAGTAACCACTCCTGGCGTTGAGAGGGAGGGAAGGTTTTTTCCGCATCTAACATCTTCTAGAGAAAATCAGTTGATAATGCTGCTGACACAAGAAGCTGCCAAAGTAGTCAAAACAGCCATTAACTGTTGTTCCATCTCTGCTTTTCAGCTCTGCCCAGGTAAAAATAAAGATTCTGGAGGCTTCTTAATTATTCTTGGCAGGGAATACAAGGGAATGACATTTCAGAAACACTAAATAGCTACTCAATACATAGTTGTTGAATGATGAGCCTCAGGTTAATGTATGGAGATTTTAACACATCCCCCTTCAGAACAACTGCAGAGGGCTTTCTGTCTACAAAAACCATAAGGGCCAATGAAAAGATGGAGAGCTTACTACAAACTGATTGATCCATTCGAGAAAGAAATGGAAAGCCAACTGGGAGAAAAAAGCATAGGCCAGCTGCAGACCACTCCTAAGGAGTAATCAGGCATTTTCCTCTCCTACTGAGCTAAGGAAGCAGGATGTGGTAGTCTGGGCTCTGTGCGAGGAAGGAGCTGCCTTCACCTGAGGGTGAGGGAAAGCTCATCCCAGAAATCCAAGGTAAGTTAGCAGCTGTGGCTTCTGGGGAAACCATTCGTCATCACCCTGAAACAGAGTCTCATGTGGTCTGCTACCCTCATGAACCCACTTTCCTGACATCATGGAAAGAGTCTCACAACTCACTAATACTGTAGTCCTTGCCTATGTGGAAATAATTCTTCCAAGTCACATTCTCAGGAAGAGAATACATAAGTTAACAACAAGAAAGTAAAAAGGAAGGACAAGACAATCTTAATAAGGATATTCTATAAAATATCAACAAACTTAAAAATGCCATCTGAATCATAAAACTATCCAGTTTTATCTGGATCATAAAACTCTGAGCTGTAAAGATCCCCTGACATGATTCAGCAGAGGCTGAAATTAACTATCCTTCAAGTTCTAAAGATAGTTCCTGTGCGGTTTCGGGAAATCCTTTAAAACTCATTTTCCTCAGCTATAAAAAAGGACAAGTAGCTAAAAGGTGAATTTTGGGAAGACATAACAATTAAAGTAGCTTGCTTTAAAGACACAATAAAAAGTAAGGATACCAAAAACATATTCATTCATTCGTTGAACAAAAACGCATTAAGTGATTACTCTGTGTCAGGCCCTGTGCACCAAGTAATGGGGGAATACAGTGGTAAGCAAGACAGGCCTGATTCCTGCACTCAAAAATTCAGTCAAATTCAGAATCTTTTGGCTCGACTGCTTTATTTTTTCCTTTAAAGAGCAAGCTTGGGTTACAGGTAGAGCATCTGAGATACACAGACGGCTACATCAATGTGGCTCCTCTGAGCCACACTGGCCTGCAGTGCTCTCCAGCACAATCTGATGACAGAGGGATCCCCTAAGCCTGCAGTGACTGGCTCTCAGATGGAAGCATTAACCACCAGGTTCCAGACTTGCTCTGATGTAGAGTTCTCACTGACATCAATGGGACTTCTAAGCACACAATGGAAGTAACTAACTCCTGAAGGCCGGGCGCAGTGACTCATGCCTGGAATCCCAGGACTTTGGGAAACCAAGGCAGGTGGATTGCTTGAGGCCAGGAGTTTGAGACCAGACTTGGCCAACATGGCGAAACCCCACCTCTACTAAAAATACAAAAATTAGCCGGGCGTGGTAGTGCATGCACTGTAGTCCCAGCTATGATGTATGCCTTATAGTCTCAGGCTGAGGCATCAGAATCGCTTGAACCTGAGAGGCAGAGGTTGCGGTAAGGTGAGATGGCACCACTGCACTCCAGCCTGGGTGACACCATGAGACTCCGTCTAAAAAAAAAAAAAAAAAAGGGGGGAAAAAAAATTCCTGAAGAGTTGCAAAAATATCAACAGCACTATTTCTTTTTTAAAGATGTTCTAGACAAGTACCTAAGTTTTCTCTCTTCTAGACCATATGAGCAAAAAAAAGAAAAAGTAAAATAAGCAACAATTCAGGTAGTTTCACCATATACCACCTCTTCACCTACAGGTAAATACCCCTCTACTTAGGAAGACGTTCAACTAGGAACAGAGAAAAAGCTGTATTAAGCACCTATACCGTGGCTGTTCTGCAGAATGCATTGAAAAATACGCTCAAGGTAGAACGCAGAGTAGGCCAGGAGCAGTATCTCATGCTCGTAATCCCAGCACTTTGGGAGGCCGAGATGGGTGGATCAACTGAGGTCAGGAGTTCAAGACCAGCCTGGCCAACAGGGTAAAACCCCATCTCTACTAAAAATACAAAAATTTAGCCAGTTTGGTGGCAGATGCCTGTAATCCCAGCTACTTGGGAGGCTGAGGCAGGAGAACTGCTTGAACCCGGGAGGTAGAGGTTGCAGTGAGCCAAGATCATGCCACTGCACTCCAGCCTGGCCAACAGGAGTGAAACTCCGTCTAAAAAAAACAAACAGAAAGAAAGCAGAATAAAATACGGGAGAAATAAAGCCCCCAAGGAATGGACATACTGTGGTCATGAACTGTTTTATACCACCTTCAACATAGTGGTCCTGAATAAATATGAAAAGGAAAAGGAAAAACATGACAATTATTTAAGTGCTATGTTAATCTTAAAGTGTGTGTGATCATGTACACACACAGGAGTTGATAGAAGTGACTGGATGAAAGACACATCAAGGCAGAGAAAGATTTTGTTCCTCTTACCCTGAGTGTGGAGACCCACGGCCCTCAGAAAGGGAACCCTTATCTATGTGGCACACTGACTCATAGGCCCACTGCGGCACATCTGTCATCTTTTGAAAATCCCAAAGACTTTTTGTCTGAACCAGACTCACACAATCATTACTGTGTCCAAATAACATTTCTCAAATAAAATCATGTCCCTAATTTGTTCCTTTTCTTTTTTAAGCTGATATAATGGTAGGGCTCTCTTCTGACTGACTAAACAGTTATTCAAATATCTAATTTGCGGCAACAATTAAGGGAGAAAAACTCAAGAATTAAAATATCATAGGGACTCGAGAACAGCAACCTACTTCGGTTTCTCAGATTCCTTTTTACTGCCTCCGATGGCTCTGGAAGGTTTGTCCTTTTCAGAATCAGTGTCTGTCTCAGACCTGCTGCTACTCGACTGTCCATGTTTCCTCTTTGTTTTCTTATGATGCTGATGCTTCCTTCTTTTCTTTTTCTCTTTCTTCTTTTTTCTGCTTGTTTGTTTGAACTTTTTGTTAGTGTCACTTTCATCTGAAGGCTCTGATTTCGGAGGACTCCTGTTTGGGAAAACCAACTTTAGAATTACTTTCTAAAAAGACGTAGGAAAAATAATAACCCGTAAATAAGTCAACAAATACTTAAGAGGGAACTCTATAAATGTTCACACAGATTTACTGTTTGCCCATATATTAGCCAGTAACTTCCTGCATTACACCTCACCTGCAAGACTTAGGAACTGGACCTCAAATAAAAACACGTGCAGAAATTCTAATTTTAATAGTTTCTAAACCTATACTTTCATATTTATACATCTTTAAATGAAAGTAACCTACTACTTATCAAACATATTATTTTGAAGACATTATGAAAGGTTGGCTGGGTGCGGTGACTCATACCTACAATCCTACTACTTTGGGAGGTCAAGGCAGGAGGACTGCTGAAGGTGCTTGGGAGATTGACACAAGCCTGGGCAACACAGCATGGCCTCATCTTTATTTTTTAAAAATAAACTGATTAAAACAATCATTGTAAAATGTTTACTTTCAGAGCCACATATTAAGCCAACATGTGGTTAATGGGAAAAAAAAAAAGCACATTTAATTGTGTTCCTTGTTTTTAGAGATGACGACGAGCTCTTCTTCCTCATTACTGAAATATCTAATATCTACCAACTCCCTCTCATGCATCAACTATTCTCAATCTCCAAAGCCTTCTTACACATTTAGAGCATGGGGTTTCACAGCCTATTCACCTTATTAGTGAAACCACCTAGTCCATATTTGTGAGAGAGCTTATTTCTCAGTTCAATGATCTAAAACAAAATTCTTTCACAGCTGAGGAGAGAGATGTGCCATCTTGCTTTCCCTGACGTTTTCAGGCCATTTTTAATCTTATATTTTTTTTGGGAGACGGAGTTTTGCTCTTGTTACCCAGGCTGGAGTGCAATGGCACGATCTCGGCTCACCGCAACCTCCGCCTCCTGGGTTCAAGCAATTCTCCTGCCTCAGCCTCCTGAGTAGCTGGGACTACAGGCACGTGCCACCATGCCCAGCTAATTTTTTGTATTTTCAGTAGAGACGGGGTTTCACCATGTTGACCAGGATGGTCTCGATCTCTTGACCTCGTGATCCACCCGCCTCGGCCTCCCAAAGTGCTAGGATTACAGGCTTGAGTCACCGCGCCCGGCCCTTTAATGTTATATTATACAAGCTCCCTCTATTTTTACAAAAGGGTTGAAAATGCAACTAAAGAAATATCCGAATTATGATATTCTAAAGGTTACTAATGAGGTTAGTAAAGTTACTTGAGAATCACAATGATGCCATTTTCCTCTTGGCCTAATTACAGGCACTAACTGTGTCACGTACTTGCCACTGCAAAGCAAAGCAAAGCAAAGAAATAGTACAAGAGGTAAGGAAAAACAGTCAAAGATCACCTAATTACTTTAAGTAAGAGTTTGACATAGCTCTTTTATTAGAGTTTTCTAAGGAGCATCATTTCAGCTAAGCTATAGACAGTAAGCTGACAAAAACGAAAACACATCTGTCAAACAAAAACTACCTCGACAGCGGTGACCCTTCAGAAATATGGGCTGTGGCTGCTTCAGTTTGTTGGTTCAGGGACGTTATGGATCCAACACAAAAGCTTGGGTTGCTCAGCCAGTCTAACTCTGCACAGGCAAAAGGAGAAAAGATCAATAAAATTAACTCAATATGATTCTAAAGCAGGAGATCTATCCATCTCATCAGCTGACATCGTAATTCACAGCCAATGTCAGCCAGACATTTTGAACAGTCAGTCCAAAGCCCACAGGAGCTGAACAGAATCTATGAAATTTTTATTTCACAAGGCATGGCTTTAATACACTCTAAAATATTCAAGACAGAAATCCTTCTGTGATATCAAGCTGCAGCTTAAGCAAAAGCCACGTAACAAGTACAGCCTAAAAGGCAACAAGGCATGATGCATTCCATCCATCCACAGTGTCTAATGAGTATGAATGCTTCCAAAGCATTAGGCTTTTATGACCTCAAATTTGATTCAGACAATTCCTAATTGTATTAATCCATTCTCACACTGCTACAAAGCAATACTCAAGACTGGGTAATTTATAAAGGAAAGAGGTTTAATTGACTTGAAGTTCCACATAGCTTGGGAGGCCTCAGGAAACTTACAATCATGGTGGAAGGCGAAGGAGAAGCAAGGACCTCCCTGACGTGGTGGCTGGAGAGAAAAGAGTGAAGAGCCAAGGGGGAAGAGCCCCTTATAAAACCATCAGATCTCATGAGGACTCACTCATTATCATGAGAACAGCATGGGGAAAACTGCCCCCAGGATCCAATCACCTCCCACCAGGTTCCTCCCTTGATGCATGGGGATTAAAGGGATTACAATTCAAGACTGGGGGGCACACAGAGTCAAGCCTATCAATAACTGCATCTTAGTCAAGAGAAGACACCAGAATGTATGCTTTTTGACAACACGTACTGTTTTAATCCCTGGCTTATAGTAGGTATGCAACAAATACTTGTGAGAAAGACGAAGGAAGGAAAATCCCAAAGAAAGAAAGGCATATTAAACAGCACAGATAAAAGAGAAAAAGAAGTGAGAGATTCTAACTTAAATGCCTATGGCAGGCCAAACACCAGACTAAGCACTTACATCCTTTCGTTTTTTTTTTTTTTTTGAGACGGAGTTTCACTCTTGTTACCCAGGCTGGAGTGCAATGGCACGATCTCGGCTCACCGCAACCTCCGCCTCCTGGGTTCAGGCAATTCTCCTGCCTCAGCCTCCTGAGTAGCTGGGATTACAGGCATGCACCACCACGCCCAGCTAATGTTTTGTATTTTTAGTAGAGATGGGGTTTCACCATGTTGACCAGGATGGTCTCGATCTCTTGACCTCGTGATCCACCCGCCTCGGCCTCCCAAAGTGCTGGGATTACAGGCTTGAGCCACCGTGCCCGGCCTCCTTTTCGTATTTTAATACTCACAACAGGGCACTATGGGAGGTATTATGATCACCATTTTACAGAAGACAAAACTAAGACTCAAAGGGGTTAAGTAATTAGTAAGGTCACACCTAGCAAATGCTGAACAAATGCTCATGCAGCCTTCTACTGTCTTTTTCCTTCTGAGGTTGGCTCCCTTCACTTGGGGCTACTTCTTGGCAAAAGATATGTGAAACTAGTTCCTATTGCTCACTGAGATCAAAATTATTTCCACAATAATCAGATTCTATCATGAACCGAAAAAAGTGGAAAAAGACGGAACAAACAGTATTCAGGAAAAGATGCTCTCAAACGATTCCAGTATATTTCTACATAAATATTCTAGATAGTGATGACAGCTGGAAGAAAATGTAAAGAAATACAGACATCACAACGTACAGTGTGTGACTCTTCAAAGTTCTTCAGAAGATAAAAGGCAGGCTTTTTAAATTTGAGAGATGGGGTCTTGCTGTGTTACCCAAGCTGACCTCAAACTCCTACACTCAAACAATCCTCCTGCTTCAGCCTCCCAAGCAGCTGGGACTACAGGCACGCCACCACTGTGCCAGGCTTTTTTTTTTTTTTTTTTTTTTGAGACAGAGTTTCACTCGTTACCCAGGCTGGAGTGCAATGGCACAATCTCGGCTCACCGCAACCTCCACCTCCTGGGTTCAGGCAATTTTCCTGCCTCAACCTCCTGAGTAGCTGGGACTACAGGCACGCGCCACCATGCCCAGCTAATGTTTTGTATTTTTAGTAGAGACGGGGTTTCACCATGTTGACCAGGATGGTCTTGATCTCTTGACCTCGTGATCCACCCGCCTCGGCCTCCCAAAGTGCTGGGATTACAGGCTTGAGCCACCGTGCCCAGCTGTGCCAGGCTTTTGAAGATGCAATTGAGGCTTTGCCGTATGGCACTACTGTGGAGAGGAAAATTCAGAAGAAATAAAACTCAGCCAGCAAATCTATTATATTAGCACTTTGGGAAGCCGAGGGGGAAGATCACTTGAGCCCAGGAGTTTAAGACCAGCCTGGGAAACATAAGCAAGACCCCATCTCTATTTTAAAAAAAGGAAGAAAGGAAGGAAGGAAGAAAAGAAAAAAAGAAAAGTCTTGGGTTTTGAACCTGAATCATCATGGACCCTCTGCGACCTTCATGCCAATCGAATGAACTTCTGCAGAGCAAAAGGTATTTTCACCTGACAAGAAATTGTGTTTTATTTTTTGATAGCATATTAACAGTGGACATGCATGGAATATTAGAAGTAATAATCACTGTGTGCTAGGCCTGGAAAGATTTTGGAAGTCCTCTAGTCCATGGACTTTCAAACTTTTCTTAGGCAAGGAACTCACTTTTCAAATAGAATCTTTCAGAGAAGTCCAAAATTAAGAACAGCAAAGGCAGGGATGTTCTCTAGTTGGGAGTTCAGAGGGAGGAGCTGGGTCTGAGACGGCTCTTCAAAGCAAAGCCTGGACACCTCCCCCTCACTTTTAGACCAACAGCTGGAGGCCCAGCTGTGGCTAAGGGCACACATCTGGACCTGAATCTGTGACTCTTCATCCAGTTCCCACCACCCCACACCATGGAGCTTCTCTTCACTTCCTCAGCTAGGGAGGCTGGTTCTCCTAAAGTCTCCCTGCAATTGGTATACGGGGCTTTTATGGAAATCTTCACATTGTAATCTCATTATCTTCCCACTATACTCTAAGCCAAGGGTCAACAACGCAAATCCTTATAGAGACCAGATTAGTAATGACTACTGAGATACTACAGAAGCGGCAAAAGAAAAAGGAAAAAAAACAAAAATATTCTGCCAAACAAATAACCAACCGGCTTATAACTCTTACATCCAAGTTTCCAGCTCCCTCCCCTCCTCCCACCTGTCACTTCCCAAACTATAGGCCCCATGAGGGCCGGGGCCATGACTATTCACTACTGTACTCCCAACTCCTAGCACAGTGCCTTGGTACAAAGCAACTGGACTCGATAAATACCTGTTGCATAAATAAAATGAATGAGGATATGGACCACATCTTTGCATGTTTATATCCCCAACACCTAATCAAATGAACAAACTGAAGAAATTTGAAATCTTCAAAAAAAAATCCATTATCTGGGCATAAAGTACAACTAGTATAATTCTTTCTTCATTGTAAATATATATTTAAATATTACGTAAGATACTGAATACCAACTACACGCCCAGGCACAGGTCTAGGTATTGGGGGTACAGTGGGGAACAAGAAAGGTTCTGCTCACATGGTGCTTACAATCATAAGCGTCACTGTCAAATAATACACTTGGAGCCAGGCATGGTGGATCACGCCTGTAATCCCAGCACTTTGGGAGGCCAAGGCAGGAGGATGACAAGGTCGACCAGCTTGGCCAACATGGTAAAACCCCTTCTCTACTTAAAATACAAAAATTAGCCAAGCATGGTGGGGGGGGGGGCCGCCTGTAGTCCCACCTACTTGGGAGACTGAGGCAGGATAATCACCTAAACCTGGGAGGCAGAGGTTGCAGTGAGCTGAGATCGTACCACTGCATTTCAGCCTGGGCAACAGAGAAAGACTCCATCAAACAAACAAACAAACAAACAAAAAAACAAATACACTTGGATTGTTAAATTCAAAGTTAATTCGACAGAATTCTGGAGAAAGTTATCTGAGATGAAAAGATGCTTTATTAATCAGATTGCAAAGTCCTTTTCAATAATTACATCTTCACACAATTTACATCCTTGATGGATATAAAATATGTACATAGGTAATTATGCCAATACTAAGCAAGATGTAACATTTATAAAGAAGACCAGCAGCACACCAAATGCCTATGGTTTAAGAAAGAGAATCCCACTGGCTGACAAATCTTTTGTCTTCTCAGGTTAGTAAATTACAAGTTGGAATGCGCCTAGAAATTAACACTCTGCCATACATTTTATTATGCATACACACCAAGAAATGTGGAAACATCAGGCAGAAAAACCACTTTAGAACTACTGCCGGTATCTGGTAGAAATGTAGCATGTATAAATTTTCAGGGTAATTTAACAGAAAATAACATAATGAATCATCACTGAATAATTTAAGCTGAAATACTTTTTATGAACATTTATTATGTAACCCTATTTCTCCATCACTAGTGAAAACGCTTTAATTCAATTATATTACACAAAGGGAGGAAAAAATTGCCATGAAAAGATTTGAACTTTAAAATAGATTTTAAATTATAATTGGACAGAATACCCAAGTTCTACATCCATTTCCCTTTTATTATAACAAAATAGCACTGATTACTAGTTTGTTTAGGTGAACTCAGAGGTAAGTGCTCCTCCAGAGATGGCAATTCAAAAGCATTTTTAGGGCCAACTGTATGAATAAAGTACTGTATATATTATGGAAGAGATTTGTTCCTTTAAAATGAATAAGCCAAGCTCTTAGTTTTGATTGGAACTCTCATTTTCTGACAAAGGATCTGGGAGCACAAACTTATTTATACAAAAGCACCAGCAAACATGGCTGAGAACTGCATTTAAGATGATTGTTCCAGAGAACCTGAGCAAAGCCAGCTCTCCCAAGGCAGTTAACCTACCATTTGAAGAGGCCCAGTAATTCCAAAGGTATTATATAAAGGACCAAAACCCCAATGTTCTAATATCACAGCACGGTTTGTAACACAAGCTCTGTAGTTGGAAGGATCTGTGCTCAAACTGGTTGTTTCTTAGCTGTGCAACTCTGAATGAAATAATTTCTCTGAGTCTCTTTTTTTTATTGGGTAATTTTTTAACTAACAGCCAGGTACTGCTCTAGGTGCTAGGAATGCAAGATGAATAAGACAAACCCAACACTACCCTCATGGTGCTGTCCTACTAACCGTCACTTATACACAATGTGACAAATTCAGAGAGAGAGAAAATATACAGGGAATAATGACAGCACGTCCCCTAATTCAAACAAGGTCTGGATCAGAGAAAGCTGCCTGAGAAAATATCTCAGCTAAGATCTAAAGGAGGAGGAGGAGTGAAGGAAATAGGCTCCTAGAACGTGCCTGGGAAACAGACACTGAGAAACAGCATAAGGGATTGTGGCTTGGCCATTGGGACTGAGGGGAAATAGGGGCAAAATGAAGCAGGAGAGGTAGGACCTTAAAAAACATGTTTGAGAGCTTGGCATTACCCTAAGAGCAATGGGTAGATAGTCACATTTTGAATGAGAGTGACAAAATCAGATACACCATATGAAAGATACTGTTTAAAAGCACATGTTTTAGGCTGGGCGCAGTGGCTCACGCCCATAATCCTAGCACTTTGGGAGGCCGAGGCGGTCGGATCATTTCAGGTCAGGAGTTCGAGACCAGTCTGCCCAACATGGTGAAACCCCACCTCTACTAGAAATACAAAAATTAAGCCAGGCATGGTGGTGCACACCTGTAATCTCAGCTACTCAGGAGGCTGAGGGAGGAGAATCGTTTGAGCCCTGGAAGTGGAGGTTGTAGTGAGCGGAGATGCCACTGCACTCTAGCCTGGGCGACAGTGAGACTCTGTCTCCAAAAAAATAAGAGCACACACTTTGAAGCTTAATTGCTGAGTTCCAATCCTGACTCTGTGACTTACTAATCACACGACCTTCAAAAGTTACTTACTGGCTCCCTCTGCACATACAATTGAACAGTACTAACTTCACAGGGCTGTTATGAGAATTCACTAAGTTGGTATTTGTAAGGCATTTAAACCAGTGAATGGCACATAATTTTTTGAGGGGGGAGATGGAGTCTCACTCTGTCACCTAGGCTGGAGTGCAGTGACATGATCTTGGCTCACTGCAACCTCCGCTTCCCGGGTTCAAGCAATTCTCCTGCCTCAGCCTCCCAAGTAGCTGGGACTACAGGCACGTGCCACCACACCCGGCTAATTTTTTATATTTTTAGTAGAGATGGGGTTTCATCGTGTTAGCCAGGATGGTCTCAATCTCCTGACCTCGTGATCTGCCCCCCTCAGCCTCCCAAAGTGCTGGGATTACAGGTGTGAGCCACCATGACCAGCCATAATATTTCTAAATAAAGACATTTTAAAATTCTTGCAACATTGTGGAGAGTGGTTCAGAGAGCAAAGGTAGGACTAACGGTGGGGACGCTACTTTAGGAGGCTGCTGTAGTAATCCAGGGTACGATGATGGCAAAAGTTAGGTAGTGGTGGTGAGATTACAGAGAAACTAAGGACTTTCAGAGTTGTTTGGAAGCACTAATGAACTGAATGGGTAGAAGCGGGGAATCAAGGTATGTGTCTAAGTTTTGTTTTGGGTGAATGGTAGTGTCATTTTCTGATTTGTGGATACAGGAAGAAAAACATTTGTGCGGAAAAAGATAATGTGGTTGGTTTCCTCCCCAAATATGGATATTATGTCTGCTTCATATAATATGAAGATTAAATAAACTAATACACCATCTTCCATTCCAAATCTGTCAAATATGTGATTCCCAAGCAACAATGTTTTAGGGTACACAATCCTTGTCAACAATCTGAGGGTAGGAAGAAAAGCTCCAGAATTAAAGGGGTCAGATGATGGGGGCTCTCTGCCGCTCCTGACACAACGGATGCTCCTATTCCTGTTTGTTGAAAGAATGAACTTTGCTAAACACAGCCCCAACAGACTCCTTCCTGAATGTGATACCTAGTTAATTCCTAGCCTCTTTGTTTTTTTTCTTAGATGGAATCTCACTGTCACCCAGGCTAGAGTGCAGTGGTGAGACCTCAGTTCACTGCAACCTCCACCTCCCAGGCTCAAGCAATCCTCCCACCTCAGCCTTCCGAGTAGCTGGAACCACAGGCACATGCCGCCACACCCGGCTAGTTTTTGTTGTTGTTAGAGATGGGGTTTTGTCATGTTGCCCAGGCTGGTCTCACACTCCTAAGCTCAAGTGATCTGCCCACCTTGGCCTCCCAAAGTGCTGGGATTTCAGGTGTAAATCACTGTGCCCGGACCTTGGCCTAACTTTTAATGGTAGCCAGAAAGAGGAAAGTAGTGCCTCTTTCACTCATTTCAGTATTGGGTGTCTTTCCTATCCAGGAGTTTAATGTTTTTTTTAATTGAAACACTGCACTCACTTGCTAACACTACTTTACATTTTTATAACATTTTTTATAGTGTAAGGCAAAAAGTACACTGCTTCTATTTATAACAGCAAAAGACTGGAAACAGTCCAAATGTCCTTAATAGGGGACTGGTTGAATAAAGCATGTGACAGCCACACGATGGAGTTCTGTGCACTAGTAAAAAGAAATAAGCAGCCGGGCGCGGTGGCTCAAGCCTGTAATCCCAGCACTTTGGGAGGCCGAGGCGGGTGGATCACGAGGTCAAGAGATCAAGACCATCCTGGTCAACACGGTGAAACCCCGTCTCTACTAAAAATACAAAAAATTAGCTGGGCATGGTGGTGCGTGCCTGTAATCCCAGCTACTCAGGAGGCTGAGGCAGGAGAATTGCCTGAACCCAGGAGGCGGAGGTTGCGGTGAGCCGAGACCGTGCCATTGCACTCCAGCCTGGGTAACAAGAGCGAAACTCTGTCTCAAAAAAAAAAAAAAAAAAAAAAGAAATGAGGAATATCTCCATAGAGTGTAGAGCGATCTCCAGGATCCAAGGTGAAATGCAGAACAGTATACATTGAAGAAAGAGAGGGGAAATATAGTTGCTTATAGAAAGGAGGAAAAAAATGGGAGGATACCATTGGCTAATGACGATGGTAACCTGCAGGGGAAGGCTGGAGGAACAGAAATGGAAGCTTTCTCTTCTCTGAATATACCTGGTTTACACTCTCAACGTTAGACTCGGTATTTTACGTCATTATAAAACAAAATCAAATTCAAAAGAAGAAAACAATCCCTAAAAATGGAAAACAAATGGAACAAATATATCTAAATATCAAACTGGTGGTAAAATCACACAGGGAATTGTTTCAAGTGATTTTCAAACTCAGTAATTTGACCACATATCCACTGTGGGATATGTCCTTAAAACAAACACACCCATAAAGAAATCTAAAACATTAACACTGTCATTTTGAACATATAAAGAAGTTTAAAAATTAAATCAAAGTAGTAAAAACTTCATAATCTTAAATTTGGACTGAAAACACTAATATGAATTCCTGATGTATTTTTCTCTTCCTGGTTCCATCCACTGAAAAAGTCTAGAAGTAATGACCACACCGTGGTGATGATACCCCTAAGAACCCAGCATGTGGTTTTTATATATCCACACCATTTTCCACTAAAAGAAACCAGGATTTCCTGGAGAAATGGCCAACTCCAGGCCACAGCAGAAAATGTAAGTGATGATCCCTGGACATCTCTTAGGACAGAAAGCAAGAAAGCTATTAAATAAAGACGACTAGGTCAGGCCCAGCATGATGGCTCATGCCTGTAATCCCAGCAGTCTCAGAGGCCGTGGCGGGAGCACTGCCTAAGGCCAGGATTCAAGATCAACCTGAACAACGTAGCGAGACCCTATCTGTAAAAAAAATAGTTAAGTCATCAGGTGCAGTGGCTCACGCCTGTAATCCCAGCACTTTGGGAAGCCAAGGCGGGTAGATCATAGGGTCAGGAGTTTGAGACCAGCCTGGCCAACGTGGTAAAACTCCATCTCTACTAAAAAGATAAAAATTAGCTGGGCGTGGTGGCGGCACATGCATGTAGTGCCAGCTACTTGGGAGGCTGAGGCAGGAGAATCACTTGAACCCGGGAGGCAGAGGTTGCAGTGAGCCAAGATCGTGCCACTGCATTCTAGCCTGGGTAACAGAAAATCAAATAAATAAATGAATAAATAAATAAGTCAGCCGAGTGTGGTGGTGTACACTAGGAGTCCTAGCTACTCAGGAGGCTGAGCCAGGAGGACTGCTTGAGCCCAGGAACTATATATATTATAATATGTATATAATATATAATATATATATATATAATATATATGTTATAATATATATATATAATATACATATATTATAGTGAGCTATGATCACCCCACTACACTCCAACCTGGGCAACAGAGTGAACCCCATCTCTTAAAAAAATCAACCTACCTGCAATGGACTGAAATATAAATGTTAAAAATTCATGAAAACAAAAAAACCTCACACCTCATTGTTCACCTCTAGAAGCTACTGGGACCCCAACTCATTATTCTGAGACTAACAAAAGAAATAAATCAAATATTTATCCTAGGCTGAGTGAGGTGGCTCATGCACTTTGAGAGGCCAAGGCAGGTGAATTGCTTGACGTCAGGAATTCAAGACCAGCCTTACCAACATGCTGAAACGCTCTCTCTACTAAAAATACAAAAATTAGCCCGGCATGGTGGCGCACCCCTATAGTCCCAGCTAATCGGGAGGCTGAGGCAGGAAAATCACTTGAACCCGAGAGGCGAAGGTTGCAGTGAGCCAGATCTCACCACTGCACTCCAGCCTGGGCGACAGCTAGACCGTCTCAAAAAAAACCAAAACAAAAAAAGTATGTATCCTGTCTTTCCTGCCTAAACTATATTCAGGGTATTCTAATAGTTCTTCACAGAATAACTGATATTAATAAATATCTGAGAGGCCAGGTGCAGTGGCTCACGCCTATAATCCCAGCACTTTGGGAGGCTGAGGTAGGCAGATTACCTGGATGTCGGGAGTTCGAGACAAGCCTGACCAACAGGGAGAAACTAAAATACTAAAAATACAAAAAATTAGCTGGGCGTGACAGCACAGGCCTGTAATCCTAGCGACTCAGGAGGCTGAGGTAGGAGAATTGCCTGAACCTGGGGCGGGGAGGGGCGGAGGCTGCGGTGAGCTGAGACCATGCCATTGCACTCCAGCCTGGGCAACAAGATCACAACTCCATATCAAAAAAATAATATTAATAAATAAATATACGTGTGTGTGTGTATAGGAGGAATAATACAATTAGAAAATAACCATTTTGCAACCTCAATGAAATAATAATGGACCTAAGCAATAATCTAAATGGCTGCAAAAATCATTAGGTGTAAGGTTGATGGGCTGCTTCACGTCGGATGAATCTGGTTGCAAACACATGAATCCACTGGTCAATCTTAACATCATTGAAAGAGGGAACATTAGACAGGGCATCCTCCTGATTTGACTCGACAGCAAGTGCACTGATCCCTCCTTTTTATTTATTTTTTTGAGACAGGGTTTCACCATGTTGGTCAGGCTGGTCTCAAACTCCTGACCTCAAGCAATATGCCCACCTCTGCCTTCCCAAAGTGCTTGGATTACAGATGTAAGCCGAGCCCAGCAAGGTACTTTCAATGAAAAGATTAAACCTGAATCTAACGAATTGATTAGATCTAAATACCAGTTTACAGGAAATACTGGGATACAGAAGCATGTTAAGTGACACTATGAGGATTTGGTGGGAAACGTCTACAGGACAAATGACACAGTTTCCTCAACAAATCCATGACATAGGAAAATGAAGAGAAACTGTTTTATATTGAAAGAGACCTAAGGCATATAGCCACAAAATGCAATGTTGGCTTTATTTTGGAAATTGACTTGAATAATCCAACTGTAAAATTCCATTTGTGGAGAGAGATCCAAGATGGCTGATTACTAGCAGCTCAGGATTGTAGCTCCCACTGAAAGCACAGAGAACGACAGGACACCACACTTTCAGACCAATTTTTGTTGCTCACAGACCAGGAGATTCCCAGCGGAGGAGCCCGACTGGTCGCCAGCGCGACTCTTGTGGCCGGTGCGGCGGTTTTGCCGGCGCCCTGGCACAGCGGTTCTTGGTGCAGAGTAAACAGGACTGGGTCCCCTTTTGGTCGAAGTTTGCAGCTCTGGGAAGGCAGAATTGCCTATTCAGCTAATTGAAAAAGGGACTCAAGAAGGAAGCCAGACCGGAGATTCCCGGGCAGAAAAGCACCATGAACCTTAACGCAGCTGTTTTGGCCGGAGCAGTGGGTTGCTCAGATTCCGGCGCTGGGAATCAACAAGTTGGACGTCCACTCAGAGACCTAATTTGAAAGTCGGTAATTACAAAGACAAGTGGATAAATTTACAATGATGGGAAGAAACCAGCGTAAAAAGGCCGAGAATACCCAAAATCAGAATGCCTCTCCCTCTACAGGGAATCACAGTTCCTCATCAACAAGGGAACAAGGCCTGATGGAGAACGAGTGCATTCCATTAACAGATTTAGGCTTCAGAAGGTGGATAATAAGAAACTTCTGTGAATTAAAAGAACATGTTCTAGCCCAATGTAAAGAAACTAAGAACCTTGAAAAAAGGTTTGACAAAATCCTAATGAGAACAATCTAGAGAGGAATATAAGTGAATTAATGGAACTGAAGAATACAATACGAGAACTCCACGAAGTATGCACAGGTTTTTTTTTTTTTGAGACGGAGTTTTGCTCTTGTTACCCAGGCTGGAGTGCAATGGCGCGATCTTGGCTTACCGCAACCTCCGCCTCCTGGGTTCAGGCAATTCTCCTGCCTCAGCCTCCTGAGTAGCTGGGATTACAGGCATGCGCCACCATGCCCAGCTAATTTTTTGTATTTTTAGTAGAGACGGAGTTTCACCGTGTTGACCAAGATGGTCTTGATCTCTTGACCTCATGATCCACTAGCCTCGGCCTCCCAAAGTGCTGGGATTACAGGCGTGAGCCACCGTGCCCGGCCGTAGGCACAGGTTTTAACAGTCGAATTGAGCAAGCAGAAGAAAGAATATCAGAGGTCGAAGAACAACTTAATGAAATGAAACAAGAAGACAAGATTAGAGAAGAAAGAGTAAAAAGCAATGAGCAAAGTCTACAAGAAATATGGGACTATGTGAAAAGACCTAATTTACGTTTGATAGGTGTACCTGAATGTCATGAAGAAAATGAATCCACGCTGGAAAATATTCTTCAGGATATTATTCAGGAAAACTTTCCTAACCTAGTAAGGCAGGAAAATACTCAATTTAAGGTAATACAGAGAACACCACAAAGATATTCCTCAAGTAGAGCAACCCCAAGACACATAATCGTTAGAGTCACCAGGGTTGAAATAAAGGAGAAAATTCTAAGGGCAGCCAGAGAGAAAGGTCAGGTTACCCATAAAGGGAAGCCTATCAGACTCACAGCAGATCTCTCAGCTGAAACCCTACAAACTAGAAGAGCGTAGGGGTCAACATTCAATATCCTGAAAGAAAATAATTTTCAACCCAGAATCTCATATCCAGCCAAATTAAGCTTCATAAATGAAGGAAAAATAAAATTTTTCGCGAACAAGCAAGCACTCAGAGATTTCATCACCACCAGGCCTGCTTTACAAGAGCTTCTGAAAGAAGCACTATACACAGAAAGGAACAACCAGTATCAGTCATCCCAAAACTTACCAAAAGGTAAAGAGTACCTCCATAATGAAGAATCTATAACAACTAATGGGCAAAATAGCCAGCTAGCATTAAACAACAATATTAAACTCACAAATATCAATATTAATCCTAAATTTAAATGGATTAAATGCCCCAATCAAAGACACAGACAGGCAAATTGAATAAAAAGTCAAAACCCATCGGTTCGCTGTATCCAGATCCATCTCATAAGCAAGGACACACAAAAACTCAAAACAAAGGGTTGGTGGAAGACTTACCAATCAAAAGGAGAGCAAAAAAAAGAAAACAGGAGTTGTAACTTTTGTCTCTGACAAAATAGTAACAAAGACTAAAAGAAACAAAGAAGGACATTACATAATGGTAAAAGGATCAGTACAACAACAGGAGTCAATGATCATAAATGTATATGCACCCAATATAGGAATACCCAGATACATAAGTTCTTAATGACTTATGAAGAGACTTGGACTCCCGCACAATAATAGTGGGAGACTTTGATACCACATTGTTAATATTCGACGGATCAACGAGACAGAAAATTAACAGGGACATCTAAGATTTGAACTCAGACCTGGAACAAGTAAACTCAGTGAATATTTATAGAATTCTTCACCCCAGGTCCACAGAACATACATTTTTCTCAGTATCATATTACACCTATTTTGAAAGTGACCACATAATTGGAAGTAAATCACTCTTCAGCATTTGCATAGCATTTCACAGACTTAAATGAAATATTGGTTGGCTGTTTGTTATTTTCTTCTATTCCTTCCTGTCTCAATTATCGACACAATTATCGGCATAAAAGAGGTTTTTAATACCTATTTAAGCATAATTATCGGCATAAAAGAGGTTAATACCTATTTTCAGACTGCATTCCAGCCTGGGCAATAGAGCAAGACTCCTGTTCTCTCTCCCCCTTTCTCTCTTTCAAAAAAAAAAAAAAATTCCATTTTTGAGACATCTTGTGAAATTTGAACACTGCTAAGTGAAAATGACCAGAAAAGAATTATGCTTTTTTCATTACCAGAGATAATGTTGTTTAAATTTTTTTAAAAGACAATACTTTATAAAACATACTTTTACACACATTTTCCTGATGGTGGATATTCAGAGAATGTCAAATACTAATTAAGTGTAAGACTCCTCTGCAAAATTTCGATTTCCCCCTCTCAAAATAAAAAGATAAAGCTTTGACGTGTTATTAAAGATCATTATCCTCCATCATCATCAGCCCAACCGTATTTCCCAAGGCTCCTCTTTACACCACTGTATCTCCAGACAAACTAGACGATTTGCAGTTCTCATACTTGCCTTCTGCAGGCCTTAAAGGCCCTGGTATACCCTTCCACCATCTTTATTTGTCCAAATTCTACCCTCTTGAAGATCCATCCAAAACTTAGCTCCCCACCAGGCACAGTGGCTCATGCCTGTAATCCCAGCACTTTAGGAGGTTGAGCCCGGAGGATCACTTGAGCCCAGCAGTTTGAGACCAGCCTGGGCAACATAGCAAAAACCTGTCTCTATTTAAGAAAAAAAAAAAGTAGACCAGGCACAGTGGCTCACACCTGTAATCTCAGCACTCTGGGAGGCTGAGGTGGGTGGATCATCTAAGGTCAGCAGTTCGAGATCAGCCTGGCCATGATGGTGAAACCCCTATCTACTAAAAATACAAAAAATTAGCCAAGTATGGTGGTGCATGCCTGTAATCCAAGCTACTCAGGAGACTGAGGCACAAGAATCACTTGAACCTGGGAGGCAGAGGTTGCAGTGAGCTGAGATTGCACCACTGCACTCCAGCCTGGGTGACAGGGTGAGACTCTGACTCAAAATTTTTTTAAAAAAGCAAAAGAAAACAATATTAGCTCCTAGATAAAGCCTTCTTTGAACCTTCTATCAGAAGTAACTATTCCTGGGCCGGGTACAGTGGCTCACCAGTGTAATCCCTGCACTTTGGGAGGCTGAGGCAGGCAGATCACAAGATCAGTAGTTCAAGGCCAGCCTGGCCAAAATGGTGAAACCCGTCTCTACTAAAAATACAAAAATTAGCCAAGCATGGTGGCGAGTGCCTGTAGTCCCAGCTACTTGAAAGGCTGAGGCAGAGAATCACTTGAACCCAGGAGGCAGAGGTTGTAATGAGCCAAGATCGCACCACTGGTTTCCAGATGGGCAACAGAGAAAGACTTGGTCACAAAAAAAAAAAAAAAAAAAAAAAAAGGAAAAGAAGAAGTAATTATTCCTGTAGTTCACCTATGATATCTATAACATCCTACCTTGTCATATACACTTTTTTTAGGTGCACTCATGCATTCATACAACACATAATTATTAAGTACCTACTACTGATCTGTACATCCAACAAATATTTATTGAATACCTATCACATTTTGGACCTGTGCTAGGGGCTCACTATGCTACAATGAATAGACAAACACTGCCCAACCTGATGGATATTACAGTCTAGTAAAGGAAGACCACAATATTACACAAGAAATTACTCTCAATTATGAGAAATAGGATGAGTGCGGTGGCCCATGCCTGCAATCCTAGCACTTTGAGACGCCGAGGCAGAGGATTGCTTGAGCTCAAGAGTTTGAGACAAGCCTGGTCAACACAGTGAGACCTGTTCTCTAATAAAAATTTTTAAAAATTAGCTGGGCCTGATGGTGCACACCTGTAGTTCCAGCTACTTGGGAGGCTGAGGCAGGAAGTCGAGCCCAGGAGTTTGAGACTGCAGTGAGTTATGACAGTGCCACTGCAATCCAGCCTGAGCAACAGAGTGAGATCCTGTTTCAAAAAAATCAAAAAAATTATGAGACACGTTACAAAAAGTGTAGAAACTACATGAGAGGATATAACAGAGGTGTAACACTCAATTGGGCACATAATTTAGAATTATGTCACATGTGGCACATAATTTAAAATTACTTTTTTTTGTTGTTTAGAGACAAGGGGACGTCCCCCCCCCCAGGGTAGGATGCAGTGGCACGATCATGGCTCACTGCAGTCTCAAACTTCTGGGAAGCGATCCTCCCACCTCACCCTCCTGAGCAGCTGGTACTACAGGTGTGCACCACCAAGCTCGGCTAATTGTTTTTTTTAAGAGATGGGAGTCTCCCTTTGTTGCCCATGATGGTCATGAACTCCTGGGCTCAAACCATCCTTCCACCTACAGGCGTGAGCCACTGCTCCTGGCCAGGATTAATTACTTTTTAAATGAACTCACTATGTACCCCAATTTTTAACAATGCAGCTCTGTCGGAAAGGTCTGGGGCTTAAGAAAAATGTGTAAAGCTATCCCTTGATAACACAGTAGGCCCACATCACTGGGTGATGTGCCCATCCAGAGAGAAACTGATTAGGATTTGGATACGAGTCCCCTAGCTCTAGGCCTGCTACGTAATACCAACCTAATAAGCATTTCAGAAATAAGTGTAACAGGAAAGGAAGGAATATGTAATAAAAGCATTCTGCATTTGTATCAAGGGATTCTTTGAGATGTTAAGTATCATTATTGCCATTTTAAAGATGAAGTAACTGAAGCTCGAAAAAAGAACAGGACCTAACAACATCCTAATACAGAAGTCCCAGTTCCAGGGCATGTACATGTACCCGTCTTTCTCCACCCCTCCATAACTAGAACCTCGGCCCAGAAGAGTCCTTTGGGCCCCAGACCTCGAAGAGGTCCTGAGCCCTTCCCAGAAGGCTTTGCAGTGCCGCGGAGAACCCTGGGATATAAATGGATACACAAATCCAAGGTAAAAGTCTAGACCTGGGCCCGAGAAACAACCTCTTATGCCCGCCAAATACCTTCTTCGGCTCATTTGTGTGCTTACCTTTCCTGGAGCTCCCACTATCGGGGGCCTCACTAACCCCCGCAAAGGCCGGGAACAGCGCCATGACCACAGGCCGCACCGCCGTTCCTCTCTACAGAAATGGCGCCGACGAGCAAGCGCCGGTCCGAGGACCCCGCCATCGCGGTGCACTCTGGGAAGTGTGGTTTTCCCGGCGATTTCTAGGGCCTGACCCCGAAGCGGGAGGGGCGGGGCCCAGAGGGGAGGGGCGTCATGGCACGGGGACAAGGCGGGGCAGGGAGGCAGGGCAAAGCAGGACAGGGCGGGGCCAAGGGGGGCGTGGCAAGGAAGGAAGGCTTCCTAGTGCCTGGGGCACTGCGAGAACCCGAGCTGCGAAAACCCGGGAAGGGAATTGTTCACCGCGGAAAGGGATTGAGGAAATTGGGATTCTAATTCGACCCGTAAATTTAGACCATCCTTTGCTAACCGGGTCAACTTAAATGCTCTAAGCATTAGTTTCCTTATCTACAAAATGTTGAGAAGATTAAACGAACATATTTATAAAGGGCCTAGCATTGAGTCCGGCCCATGAAAAGCACTTAATATATGTTAGCTGTTATGTGAGTTATGATTGCTAGTTCGGTTCAAAATCATGTAAGATATCCAAACTTCAATCAGGTTGCCATATTAAATGCCCCAGAACACGGAAAAATGGAAAGTCCCATCAAGTTCAAGAGTCTTTTGATAGTTAGAAAATATCTATGAAGTATTCTTGACTCCTGTCCCCAACCCCCCAAAAAAAAATCTAATTACACCTGCTACCAGAAATAGAGAATAAAGGAACAACTTAGAAGACTCTGTACCATCAAGAAACAATTAGCCAAATCTAGAATGTGGGAAATTACAGAAAACAACCGTGTTTCCTTAACACATCGATGGCTTTAAGAGGGCAGGAGACTAATAGATTCGAAGATCTTACAGATACATCAAGCAAATGCAATATGTGGCCTCATGATGATTCTGATTGGACAAATTGTAAAAAGACCTTTTTAAGATAGATGGAGAAATAAGAAGGTGGGCAGAGTACAAGCAATTCACAAGTAATCCTTGTGAATTCTGTTAGATGTACTAAGGTACTAACGTCACCCAGGTGACCTTTATTTATTTATTTATTTATTTATTTTGAGACAAGGTCTCCCTCTGTCGCCCAGGCTGGAGAGCAGCGGTGTGATTTCTGCTCACCCTCAAACTCCTTGATTCAAGCAATCCTCTCACCTCAGCCTCCCAAGTAGCTGAGACCACAGGCATACACCACCATGTCTGGCTAATTTTTTTTTTTAATAGGGACAGGGTTTCACCATGTTGCCCAGGCTGGTCTTGAATTCCTGAGCTCAAGCAATCCACCCCCCTCGGCCTCCCAAAGTGCTGGGATTACAAGCATGAGCCACCACCCCCAGCCTGAGATGACTTTTTAAAGTTCTTATATATTAGAGATATATACTGAAGTTTTTGCAAGTGAAAATAGATAGATAAATGAAGATATATTTATTGGGATCCCAGGGAGTTAAAGATCTTTTAGTTAGATAGGAAATCCATTAGAAACCAGAGGTGCAAATGTAATCATCTAATCAAGGGTTGGATGGACTCTGATGAAGGCTGCAGACCTGCATGAGAATTAGTTTCTGAGTCCAAAATAGATGCCCTTAAAGCTTTGAAGTCCCTGGCAGAGTACTTACAAAAATGAGCTTAGTATGACAATAGGGGCAGTAATTCCTGTATGTCTGCAACTTTAAATCTCAGGCTCTGCCAAAATCTTTGACTCTAAGTTACATCAATTAATTGGGGCAGCATTTGTCTTTCTTAGCAGATCACTTCAGGTAACTGGGATGGAAATAGTCTATCCCAATGACTCCTATCCTTCCACCCCAGAAAAGTAAGAATTAATATGGAAGTTTTAAGAAATTAAAACCATAATAATGTTTCTGTAATATGAATAAATCTGGGTATATTAGGTATATTGTGTACTTACAAATGTATAAGAGAATGTGGCTCGAGAGACCCTCCTCATAAGAACAACTGAAAGAGGATAATCAAGTAACTGATATAGATTCCTGATTTTAAGTTAAAATCTTTTTGTGTTTGTTTTGGTTTTGAGACAAGGTCTCACTTTCTCACCCAGGCTGGAGTGCAATGGTGTGATCATGGCTCACTCCAGTCTTGACCATCTGCCTCAGCATCCCAAAGTGCTGGGATTACAGGTGTGAGCCACTGTGACCAGCAGTAAATTGAAATCTTAATGAGGTTTAAGCAGTTTCAAGATATCCAAGAGAATCTAAAGCTCACCATCTTTGTAAGTGTAATTGATTAGTTTTATAAGAATAATAGGGTCCTATCGCAGGAGCATGAGGGAGGCTGCAGATTCCATTTCAAGGCAGCTCTGAGCTCGCAGAATAGACACCATGAGCAAAGCTCACCTTCCCTAGTTGAAAAAAACTATGGACAAGAAGTTAGAAGCCTTGGAATGAGTATAAATAATGGCTGTTCAACAGAGAAGTCCGTGTCCCCTCTCCAGAGGGCCTGTTTTTACTATGATATAAAAATCAGGTCATGTACTTTCTTTCTGTTTTTTTTTTTGTGTGCGTGTGTGTGTGTGTGCGAGATGGAGTCTCACTCCGTTGCCCAGGCTGGAGTGCAGTGGTACGACCTTGGCTCACTGCAACCTCCACCTCCCAGGCTCAAGTGATTCTTGTGCTTAAGCCTCCCCAGTAGCTGGGATTACAGGCACCTGCCACTACTCCCGGCTAATTTTTGTGTTTTTAGTAGAGACTGGGTTTCACCATTGGCCAGGCTGGTCTTGAACTCCTGACCTCAAGGATCCGCCTGCCTTGGCCTCCCAAAGTGCGGGGATTACAGGCGTGAGCCACTGCACGCAGCCAGGTCATTATATTGGAAAGCAGTCACAGACAAGAACTACATAAGTGAATGGGCATGGCTGTGTTCCAATTAACTTTATTTATAGAAAAAGGCAGTGGCCACAGGCCAACCCCAAAGAGTCATATAATATATTGGACAGTGTTTAACCACCTTTATAAACTGAAACACACTATGAAACTCAAGACCCCTTAAAAATTATTGCTAAAACTTATTAGACTTATAAATGAAATAACATTTGTAAGCTGAACTTGAATATTTAAGAGTATTACTATTCAATTAAAACATTTATTCCTTTTTTTTTTTTTTTTCTGCTTTTGTTGCCCAGGCTGGAGTGCAATGGCACAATCTCAGGTCACTGCAACCTCCACCTCCCAAGCAATTCTCCTGCCTCAGCCTCCTAAGTAGCTGGAATTACAGGCATGCACCACCACGCCTGACTAATTTTTGTATTTTTAGTAGAAATGGGGTTTCACCATATTGGCCAGGCTGGTCTCGAACTCCTGACCTCAGGTGATCCACCTTCCTGGGCCTCCCAAAGTACTGGGATTACAGACATGAGCCACCGCACTCAGCCTAAAACATTTATTTCTTTATATCCAACAACTGCTCAGGAAATGAACAGGGCAGAGGAACAGGTTGAATACCACCAGGGGATGCAATCAACAAAACCCTGATTGTGGGAAACTGTGTTAATCAAACTACCGGGTTTCTTCAATAAATGAAGTACAAGGGAAAAAAATAATGCGAGAGAGCCAAAGTGGGAGGTTATGGTTTCAAGATTTGTCCCCTCCAAAATTCACGGTGAAACCTAATCACCAGTATAATACTATTAAGAAATGGGACCTGGGAGGCTGAGGCAGGAGAATCCTTTGAACCAGGGAGGTGGAGGATGTGGTGAGCCAAGATCGTGCCACTGCACTCCAGCCTGGGCAACAGAGTGAGACTCTGTCTCCAAATAAATAAATAAATAGAAGTGGAGCCTTTAGGAAGTGATTAAGTCATGAGGACAGAGCTCTCAAAGAGCTGGAGGTGACTAGTGTTGTTCCCTTTTTGCCCTTCCACCTTCTTCCACGTGAGGACATGACAACATTGGTGACATCTTAAAAACTCAGAGAGGCCATCCCCAGATGCCAAACCTGCCTGCACCTTCATCTTGGACTTCCCAGCCTCCACAACTGTGAGAAATAAATTTATGTTATGTATAAATTTCCCAGTATCAGATATTTTGTTATAGCAGCACCTACAGACTAAGGGACTTATAAGTTCAGAGGCTTGAGAGACATATTGACCCTACATAGTATTATACAGATCTAATTTGGATTCTGATTCAAACAGGTGATCTGCCCGCCTTGGCCTCCAAAGTGTTTGGATTACAGGCGTGAGCCACCACGCCCGGCCGCAAGGCAATTTTTTACTTCCTGCAGGAAGGATACTTCTACCACCCATCTTGCCACGAGAGTACAACAAACAAAGAAAAAGCAAACATATTTATCCTTTATGCGTTTGGGATTGTCTTTACTACTGCATCTGATCTCCATTGGTTGCGGTCAGACCTCACAATCTAATTAAAACTTGATTGGCTAACAACTTAAAAGTTTTCCAGCTGGGCATGGTGGCTCACGCCTGAAATACCAGCACTTTGGGAGGCCAAGTCGGCGGATCACGAGGTCAGAAGATTGAGACCATCCTGGCTAACATGGTGAAACCCCGTCTCTACTAAAAATACAAAAAATTACCCGGGCATGGTGAGCACCTGTAGTCCCAGCTGCTCAGAAGGCTGAGGCAGGAGAATCGCTTGAACCTGGGAGGCGGAGGTTGCAGTGAGCCGAGATCACACCACTACACTCCAGCCTGGGTGACAGAGCAAGACTCTGTCTTAAAAAAAAAAAAAACTCTTCTAAACAGTTTACAAGCAGTGGAGAACAAAAAGGAAGTCCAAATAAGGAAGGGGCATAGGCTGTGAACTGGGACATGCCTGTGAGCACGTCCAGCATAGATATCTTGGTTAAAGCACAAGGACATAGAGTATACTATGTGCCTGTCAGCCTGTCTAACAGCTACCTAGGATGGGGCTTAACAAAGAGTTATTAGTAAAAAGCAAGAAGGATTTATTATTTTTTTTCCCACAACATAATGGAAGCACTGTGATTTGTAAGGATTTATTCTTTAACAAGAAAAACTTCGAAGATGAACTTTTCTACTTCCCACACCCAGGCATAATGGCACAATCCTTTGGTCCCAGCTACCTGGGAGGCTGAGGCAGGAGGATTGCTTGAGCACAGGAGATCAAGGCTGCAGTGAGCCATGGTGGCACCACTCCAGCCTGGGCAACAAAGCGAGACCCTGTCTCAAAAAAAAAAAAAAAAGAATGGAAAAATGGTGAGTATGAGTGAGAGCTAAAGACTATAGAAAACAGCTGTTAGGTCTTTCCAGGAGACATGATATGAACAAAAGGAAGGCAAGAGGCACTTAGATACAAACTAGCCAGGTACTCAGTACTTGATTGTTGGCAAAATTCCGCATACATAATTCCCACTCAGTATTTTTTTTTTTTTTTTTTTTTGAGACAGAGTTTCGCTCTTGTTACCCAGGCTGGAGTGCAATGGCACGATCTTGGCTCACCAAAACCTCTGCCTCCTGGGTTCAGGCAATTCTCCTGCCTCAGCCTCCCGAGTAGCTGGGACTACAGGTGTGCACCACCATGCCCAGCTAACTTTTGTATTTTTAGTAGAGATGAGGTTTCACCATGTTGACCAGGATGGTCTCCATCTCTTGACCTTGTGATCCACCTGCCTCGGCCTCCCAAAGTGCTGGGATTATAGGCGTGAACCACTACGCCCAGCCTTCCCACTCAGTTTTGGAGAAGGATATTATAGAAAAAGGAATAAGGGGCTGGGCATGGTGGCTTATGCCTACAATCCTAGCACTTCGGGAGGCTGAGGTGGGTGGATTGCTTGAGCCAAGGAGTTCGAGACCAGCCTGGGAAACATAGTGAAACCCCGTCTCTATCATTTTTAAAATAAAACTAAAGAAAGAAAAAGAAATAGGTAGTGAACATGTTTTGTTTTGTTTAATTGGCAGGCTCCTTTCTGAATCCACAAGAAGTCTTATCAGTACAATGTGGTCTGGCTGTCCCAGCCCCATCTGACAGGTCAGGGTAAGTGCGAGACCCAGCTCCGTCATGTCCTAAGTTGATAAGTGTTCAACCCAGCTCTAACCCAAGCCAGACCAAGCAAAGTTCTTTTCCATGAATTTTGGAACTAGAGCTGAAAGGGAAAAGTTGCCTCTCTTTGTATATCTAGACTGCAAGATATAATAGTCCAGGAGCTGGGGGAGATCCAGAGTAAACTGCCTGTGGAAAGAGAAGGATAAAACCAGAAGTGAGCTGGACAGGAGGGTCCCCGGGGTTTTGGAACTCTAATTCTAATTCAGCCTGGAGCTCAGCCTCATTCCTGTGCTTGGGTTCTAGGAAACAGCCCAGCATCCTTATATTACATCTCAGATTTCAGTAAACAAATTCAAGTTGATTTCTGTCACTTGCAACCAAGAGTCCTAAATGCTACAGAATGAACAAGTGAATGAATAAATAAATGATACTGTTTCATCACTCAAAGTCACAATCCCAGAACCTGAGGGTACTCCAATTATTAATAGTTTGAATGACAAATGACATTTTTAAAAGGATCTACTCAGAACATGTATAAACAAACTCCATTCATTTTGAGAGGGAAAGAATCCTCACTGACTAATCAAGAAAACTGGAGAAACGGGTCTATCAGCTCCAACCATCTTAAGGAATTTTCTGATAGTTCCCATGAAGTCAAATGAAAGAAAATGTACCCTTTGGAAATCAGAAATATCAGCAAGGAAATAAAAGAGCCTGAGCCGCTTCATTGGTGTGATCTTTTTTCTGTTTTATTTTATTTTGTTTTGTTTAGGGGTGATGGAGGTCTCAGGCTGGAAATGTCTTAAGATGTGGACACAATCCCCCCAAGGAACAGATCTTCAGTCATAGCTGAACCCACCTATTTATGCCTAACTCACAATTCGCACACTCTAGAACCTGCTAAAATATGTAAGGTTTTGAAAAGTTATGCAGAAATTAGAGAAGAATGACATCGATAACTTAATAAGTGTACTGCCATCTAGAATAATCATTAAGAGAACCCTGCTTAGGTTTGCTGTCCTATATGGAGGCTGGTGTATTCTGGATGAGGACATTTTTAAGAGCCTTCGATAAGAGTGATTTTAACCAGTTTTAAAAGGTTAGGTAAATCTTCTCGGGTAGCTTACTCTTAAACTAGCACTTCTTCCCAAAATGCTCTGAAGCAATTTTCAGCTTTTGTGATTATAGCTCTTCCAGAAGGTGATAAGTAAAACATGTTACATTGATAGTGAAAGAGAGCAATGAAACAACACAAACCTCTTTTTAAAAAATAATTAAAAAATCGGCAAATAGTTAAATCCCTCCTGTTCAGGCTGCTTTTCTTGGACTAGAAAAACGACATTTTAAGAGCTGGTTTAGTCCCAGTCTCCATTTATTTTTATTTATTTATTTATTTTTTTTGAGACGGAGTTTCGCTCTTGTTACCCAGGCTGGAGTGCAATGGCGCGATCTCGGCTCACCGCAACCTCCGCCTCCTGGGTTCAGGCAATTCTCCTGCCTCAGCCTCCTGAGTAGCTGGGATTACAGGCACGCGCCACCATGCCCAGCTAATGTTTTGTATTTTTAGTAGAGACGGGGTTTCACCATGTTGACCAGGATGGTCTCGATCTCTTGACCTCGTGATCCACCCGCCTTGGCCTCCCAAAGTGCTGGGATTACAGGCTTGAGCCACCGCGCCCGGCCTCCAGTCTCCATTTAAAACCTCCTTTATTTTGTTGACTTTTGTCTCTCTGGCAATTCTCCTGGCCAGAGAATGGGCTGGTTTCTGTCTTCCCCCTCGTATTCCCCTCTGTACCTTTCTTCCTTGCCTCCTCTCATTGCCAAAAAGAGGGAAAGTGTGAATTTTTTCACCTGTAAATTGCCAGTTACGGGGAAAGTATCCAAAGTAAACTTGTTTTCACCTTATTTAGGAATGCAGAGAGGAACTATTCTCTCCTACCATTTTGCATATAAAAGAAAAGTTTTCAATACAGAAAAGTATAAAAAAGATGGGAAATGATCACCCATGTTTCCATTACCCAAAGACAAATATTATTTTGGACTTTCTTTTGTTTTATATTTTATTTTATTATTATTTTTTATTATTCAGACAGTCTCCATCTGTCACCCAGGCTGGAGAGCAATGGTGAGATCACAGCTCACTGCAGCCTCAACCTCCTAGGCTCAAGGGATCTTCCTGCCTCAGCCTCCTGTGTAGCTGGGACCACAGGTGCACATCATCACACCAGCTAATTTTTAAATTTTTGTAGAGATGGGGTCTCATTTTGTTGCCCAGGCTTTGTTTTGTTTGTTTAGAGATGGAGTCTTGCTCTGTTGCCCAATCTGGAGTGCAATGGTACAATCATAGGCCATTGCAGCCTCAAACCCCTGGGCTCAAGCAATCCTCCTGCTTCAGCCTCCTGAGTAGCTGGGATTACAGGTCTTTCTTTCTTTTAGGGTTTCCCAGTGTCTTAGATTATGGATACATTTTTTCATCATAGTTGTGAGTGCTCTTCCTCTTAATGTTATACATAGCATTTCTGTTTTACTACAAACCTCATAAACATGTATTATTAGGTTGGTGCAAAAGTAAATGCAGTTTTTGGCATTCCTTGGTAAGCTTTTTGCCATTCCTTTCAATGAGAAATGGCAATGAAAGTAATATTTCATTCGATGGATGGAATTACAACATACTTAACCACTCCCTGTAGTCAGATATTTAGCAAACCTCACCTCTTATGTCACTTCATCAATGTTATCTTTGAGTTCTCCAAACTGTGAACTGGCTGGTCAGGATTATCAACCATCGTATTTTATTTTATTATTTTTTGAGTCGGAATCTCGCTCTGTCACTCAGGCTGGAGTGCAGTAGCGTGATTTCAGCTAACTGCAACCTCTGCTTCCCGGGTTTAAGTGATTCTCCTGCCTCAGCCTCCCGAGTAGCTGGGATTACAGACGCCTACCACCATGCCAGACCAATTTTTGTATTTTTAGTAAAGACGAGGTTTCATCATGTTGATCAGGCTGGTCTTGAACTCCTGACCTCAAGTGATCCACCCACCCCACCCCTGCCTCCCAAAGTGCTGGGATTACAGGCGGGACCCACTGTGCCCTGCCAACCATAGCATCTTAAGTTGTAGCTTGTCCACCAGCAGCCAAGAGAGACACTGGTGATAATGGACAGCCACTTCACTGGAGAATGGGGAATGAGATAGAGATAGGAAAAGTGCAACCAGGAGGGGCACAATGACACTTTTTTTTTTTTTTTTTTGAGACAGAGAGTCACACTCTGCCACCCAGGCTGGAGTGCACTGCTGAGATCTTGGCTCACTGCAGCCTCTGCCTCCCGGGTTCAAGTGATTCTCCCACCTCAGCCTCCCAAGTAGCTGGGACTACAGGCACATGCCAACACGCCTGGCTAATTTTTTTTCTTTTTTTTTTGGAGAGACAGGGTTTCATTGTGTTAGCCAGGATGGTCTTGATCTCCTGACCTCGTTATCCACCTGCCTCAGCCTCCCAAAGCACTGGGATTACAGGCTTGAGCCACCGCGCCCAGCCCACAATGACACTTTCTAAAACAAGTACAGCCAAGTGCTCACACCTGTAATCCCAGCACTTTGGGAGGCCAAAGCGGGCGGGTCACCAGAAGTGAGGAGTTCAAGACCAATCTGACCAACATGGAGCAATCCTTTCTCTCCTAAAAATACAAAATTAGTCTGGTGTGCTGGCACATACTTGTAATCCCAGCTACTCGGAGGCTGAGGCAGGAGAATTGCTTGAACCCGAGAGGTAGAGGTTGCGGTGAGCCAAGATAGCGCCATCACACTCCAGCCTGGGCAACATAAACGAAACTCCATCTCAAAAAAAAAAAAGATGAAGGCCGGGCATGGTGGCTCACGCCTGTAATCCAAGCACTTTGGAGGCCAAGGTGGGTGGATCACCTGAGGTCGGGAGTTCAAGACCAGCCTGACCAACATGGTGAAACCCTGTCTTAAAAAAAAGACAAATATACTTCAGGTAATAAAGGCATGGTTCTACTCAATGCCTATTCAGCAAAGGCCATCCACTACATTCCAGCAGTGCCTACGGACATCTCAACAAATAAGTCTGCCTGAAGAGTTAAGTGCAAAGATACTAGCAGCACCGCAGAGGTGGAGATTAACTCTGTCCCTTTGGAAGGCTCCAAGGAGGCGGAGCTCCTTACCTGAGTCTTACAAATGAGAAGTAGTCAAAGGAGAAAACAAGCATAGGCAGAGAAAGCAGCACACGCAGAAGTCCCAGGTTACAAAACAGTAAGGTGTGTTCAAGGATCCTCATGGGTTCTCCGGCTGCAGTGTAATGGGAGAGGCTGGGAGCCTCTGACGACTAGGATCAGGTCATGAAGAATCCTGATGTCATGGGTTGTTTCATCATTTGTCTAGTCTTTGTCCCTGGTTCTTCCCTGCGTTAAACTCTAAATCTTTGGAATTTCCAGGTGATAGAATAGGAGTGTCTTTGTTATTCATGGTGGGCCCCTGACCACACCTGAGTTTATGCTAACAAGATGACTCCCATGGCAGATGCCTGGAAAGAGCAACTCTGTGATTAGAGAGTAGGTGCTCCCAGGGAGTGACCTCCAGGGGGTAAAGGTGGCTAGAGACTGAATTTGATCATACTGAATAACGAGGTAATAATTCAGTCCAGCATTCCTATGTCATGAAACCCCAATAAAACTCTAGACACAGGCTGAGCAAGGTTCCTGGTCAGTAAACACATCAGCATACATCCTGATTCTCAGAGGGCACAAAAATTCTACCTTCAAGACTCTCCCAGAACTGTCGTTTGGCTAGTCTTGATGGATATCCTTTTTTTTGTTGTTCTTTTTTTTTTGAACAGAGTCTCTGTTACCCAGGATGTGGCCCAATCTCTGCTCACTGCAACCTCTGCCTCCCAGGCTCAAGGGATTCTTGTGCCTCAGCCTCCCAAGTAGCCGGGATTACAAGTGTGTGCCACTATGCCTAGCTATTGTTTGTATTTTTAGTAGAGATGGGTTTTGCCATGTTGGCCAGGCTGGTCTCGAACTCCTAGCCTCAAGTGATTGACCTGCCTTGGCCTCCCAAAGTGTTGGGATTACAGACATGAGCCACTGCGCCTGGCCCTGATTTGTGTCCTTTATAATAAAACTGTAGTAGTAAATACAGCATTCTCCTGAGTTCTGTGAGTCATTCTAGGGAATTATTGAGCCTGAGGGTGTCATGGAAACTCCAAATTTGTTGCCACTTGAGCCACTGGGTGCGATGGCTCACACCTGTAATCTCAGCACTTTGGGAGGCTGAGGCAGGAGGATCTCTTGAGTTCAGGAATTCAAGACCAGCCTGAGAAATATGGTGAATCCTCATCTCCACAAAAAATACCAAAAAATTACCCACGTGTCATGGCACATGCCTGTAGTCCCAACTACTTGGGAGAGTGAGGTGATAATCAGGATGAGCCCAGGAGGTGGAGACTGCAGTGAGCTGAGATTGTCCCACTGCATTCCAGTCTGGGTGACAGAGCAAGACCATGCCTCAAAAAAAAGAAAAAGGAAGGAAGGAGGGAAGGGAGGGAGGAAGGGAGGAAGGGAGGGAGGAGGGAAGGGGAAGGGAAGGAGGGAGGGAGGAAGAGAGAAAGAAAAAAAGAAAGAATGCATGGCCTGGGGACCTCTGGAGCTTGCAGCTTGCATCTGAAGTCAGGACAGTCTAGTCGGGAACTGTGCCCTTGAGCCTGTGGACTCTGTGCTTATTCTGGGTGCCTCACATAAGAATTGCATTGCTGGCCGGGTGCAGTAGCTCACACTGGTAATCTCAGCACTTTGGGAGGCTGAAGTGGGTGGATCACTTGAAGTCAGGAGTTTGAGACCAGCCTGGCAAACATGTCAAAACCCTGTCTCTACTAAAAATACAAAAATTAGCCAGGTGTGGTAGCGCACTCCTGTAATCCCAGCTACTAGGGAGGCTGAGACAGGAGAATCACTTGAGTCCAGGAGGCAGAGGTGGCAGTGAGCCAAGATCAGGTACTCCAGCCTGGGCAACAAATTAGACTCCATCTCAAAAAAAAAAAAAAAAAAAAAGAATTGCATTGCAGTATTGCATCATTCATAGATCTTATTTCGAAGCATTTTAAGTACAGAAATATCAAATACTTGTGTCTTAGAAAAACCAGTCTGCAGCAGCATAAAGAATGGATTAGACAGTAGAATATGAAGGAGGGTGTGTGGCAGATGGCCAGGAATCAGGATGATCAACAAACCAGGCCAACATACAGTGATCAGGAGTGAGACTGTTTTTTGAGTTAACTTTTAGGACAACAGTATGTTTAAAAGAATGAATTACAAATATCTCTGTGAAATATGTGTGCGAACAGGCAGATGAAAGAGCAAGCACCCCCAGGGGTTAGTTCTGCATGTGACCAGCCTGGCCCGGGACAGGAGGAAGATAGCAGTTTATTGGCACTTTTGATTGTATCACTTTCAATTATTGGCGATCTAAAGGATTTGGGTCTTTTAAAGATATATTTTCCTTTTGAGTGTTTGGGAAGAATTTAAAGATACAAAATAATAAAACAGGCCCTGTGCAGTGGCTCAGGCCCATAATCCCAGCACTTTGGGAGGCCAAGGTGGGCAGATCGCTTGAGCACAGGAGTTCAAGACCAGCCTGAGCAACATGGAGAAACTCTGTCTCTACAAAAAATACAAAAGTTAGCCAGGCGTAGCGATGCACCCCTGTGGTCCCAGCTATTTGGGAGGATTGAGCCCTAGAGGTTTGAGGTTGCAGTGAGCCAAGATCACACCACCGCACTCCAGCCTGGGCAACAGAGTGAGACCCTCTCTCAAAAAATAAATTAATAAATAATAATAATACCACAAATGATCATGTGCTCTCTCCCACCCCCAGTTTAGCACATGCTAACATTTTCTTCACTTGTTCTATTTGTGCTTATTGGCTTTTTATTTAAATCAATGGCTCTCAACATGGTGATGTGGGGAGTGGGGGCAGTGTAGGGGAAGCAATTTTATTTCCCAGGGGACATTTGACAAAGGCCAGAGATACTACTGGTTGTCACAATTTGGGGTGCTATTAGCATCTAGAGGGGAAAGGCCAGGGATGCAGCCCAGGACAGTCCCCACCACAAAAAATTATCTGGTCTCAGCCGGGCACGGTGTCTCATGCCTGTAATCCCAGCACTTTGGGAGGCCAAGGAAGGCAGATCACCTGAGTTCGGGAGCTTGAGACCAGCCTGACCAACATGGAGAAACCCTGTCTCTACTAAAAATACAAAATTAGCTGGGCGTGGTGGTGCATGCCTGTAATCCCAACTACTTGGGAGGCTGAGGTCGGAGAATCACTTGAACCTGGGAGGTGGAGGTTGCAGTGAGCTGAGATCGTGGCACTGCACTCCAGCCTGGGCAACAAGAGTGAAAGTCTGTGAAAAAAAAAAAGAAAGAAAAGAAAAGAATAATCTGACCCAAATGTCAATAGTGCTGAGACTGAAAAACTCCAACCCAAACCCAAATGCACTGTCCATCCACCGTCTCCCCCAAGACAACCATTATCATGAGTTAGGTCTAAGGACGGAGGGGTTTTGTGTATTAGTTTTTGGGTTTTTCTGAAATTTATTTTTCTGCTGAATTCCTTGGGTTCAACCTTTTGAAATGCTTAGTTAACTCCGTTTCTTCTACAGGACTGGAAGTACCCAAAGTCATCTCTCAGAACATGACACCCCAAAATAGGATGCCTTAGCATCCTAAGAATTTTAAGCTGAAGGAAGTCAAGAAAATTCAAAGAACAGAAAGGTCACTCTCTGACCTTCTCGCCTGAAACATGGCCATAGGAAAATGTTCTGACCTACCTCCCACAAAGCAGGTCATAAGACCCTCGTGTGATCAGTGTCCTGTCCTGTTCCCAGTGGAAAGGAATGAAGTCACAGAGATGTCAAGAAGAATCTTCCTGGTGCAGTGGCTCATGCCTGTAATCCCAGCACTTTGGGAGGCTGAGGCAGGCAGATTATCTGAGGTCAGGAGTTCAAGACCAGCCTGGTAAACATGGTGAAACCTGTCTCTCCTAAGAATACTTTTGTATTTTTAGCTGGGCGTGGTGGTGCACACTTGTAATCCCAGCTACTCGGGAGGCTGAAGCATGAGGATCACTTGAACCCAGGAGGTAGAGGTTGCAGTGAGCTGAGATAGCACTACTGCACTCCAGCCTGGGCAACAAGAGCGAAACTCTGTCTCAAAAAAAAAAGAAGAAGAAGATGAAGAGCCTGAACAAACAGACCTTGCTAAGCTCCCCCAGTTTATCACCTTGAGGTCATCCCCTACTTTTCTCTAATCACACCTTGGCACAGCTGTCCATAAAAATGCAGGGTTTTCCCTGGGTCTTTGAGTCCTCATTTCTGAAGGCTCCTGTGTCACAGAAAACATTGGCTAAATAAATTTGTCATGCTTTGCTCTTGTCAATTAGTCTCCTGGTATAGCAGTGCCAGCCATGAACCTCATGATGGATGAGGAAAAGATTACTTTTTCTCCCCTACAGCAACAAAGATGTCACTGTCATCGTCACAAAAGTATAATTATAAAGGTGCTGCCTTTCTACACACACACACACACACATACCCCAAACACACACAACACCCCAAACACACACACACCCCAAACATACACACACCCCAAACATACACACACAGGCAGAGCCATCCGGTAACCACTGTTAGCCTCCACTGACTGCTTTCTCAAGCCAGACTGGGTTGTGCTCCCAAGAATGGGAGAGGAGAAGGCCGGGCACAGTGGCTCAGGCCTGTAATCTCAGCACTTCAGGAGGCTGAAGCGGATGGATCGCTTGAGTCCAGGAGTTCAAGATCAGCCTGAGCAACACGGTGAAGCACTATCTCTACAAAACACAAAAATTAGCCAGGCATAGTGACACCTACCTGTAGTCCCAGCTACTCAGGAGGGAGGCAGAGATGAGAGGATTGCTTGAGCTAAGTTTGCACAATTTCACTCAGCCTGGGCGGCAGAGCAAACTCTGTCTCAAAAAAAAAAAAAAGAAAGAGCGAGCCAGACTCTGTGGCCCATGCCTGTAATTCCAGCTCACGCCTATAATTCCAGCACTTTGGGAGGCCGAGACGGTGGATCACGAGGTCAACAGACTGAGACCATCCTGGCCAACGTGGTGAAACCCTGTCTGTACTAACAAAATACAAAAATTAGCTGGGTGTGGTGGCGCATGCCTATAATCCCAGCTACTCAGGAGGCTGAGGCGGGAGAATCACTTGAATCCGGGAGACAGAGATTGCAGTGAGCTGAGATCGCACCACTGCACTCCAGCCTGGTGACAGAGTGAGACTCTGTGTGAAAAAGAAAGAAAGAGAGAGAGAGAAAGAGAGAGAGACGGAAGGAAAGAAAAAGAAAGAAAGACGAAAGAGAGAAAGAGAGAAAGAAAGAAAGAAAGAGAAAGAAAGAGGAAAGAGAAAGAAGAAAAAGAAAGAAAGAGAAAGAAAGAAAGAAAGGAAGGAAGGAAGGAAGGAAGGAGGGAAGGAAGGAAGGAAGGAGGGCAGGAAGAAAGGAAAGAAAGATAGATCTCTCCTTTATTTACTATGGTATAATCACCAGGAATGAGATTAGACACAGGGCCAGATATCTTTCGGCCCTGACCAAAAGGTAACAAGTATTCCCGCCTTCATCAAGCCTCCTTCATGGACGCTGCTGCCAGGAGTCCATCCTACAACATCATGTGGTTGACTCTTCTACAGAACAGACTGTGAGTTTACTAACATCAACTGGAACAGGGTCACCAAAGGTAGGCTTATTAAGCAAAGATGATCTAATGCAAATCACAGTTTTACAAACAACTTATAAACAGATGTTTGTGATCTGAAAGACCAAAAACAAGAATTTAGGGTTAATATTGAAATGATACTTCAGTGCCAAAAAATCATAATAATTAAAATGAAAAAAATCACAAAACATAGCTTCCTATATTTTTATTTTTTAAAAAAAGCATAAATATCTTCCAACTGTATGTTAAGTACTGTACTCTACGCTGGTGATCAAATATCATCTCCAGGTGAGGGATGCCTCTAAGGCTATCATCGTCTACAAAAAGAGACACATTCATTAGCAAATAATGTTCATAAGATGATGTGATGGATGATGTGATTGACATCCTATCATCTTATGAACATTATTTGAATGGACAACGAAAGGGATGCTTTTTCATTATAACTGCAGCAGAGATGAAATCAACGACTTGGCCCAGCACTTTGTGAGGCTGAGGCAGGCGAATCATCTGAGGTCAAGAATTCGAGACCAGCCTTGCCAACATGATGAAACCGCATCTCTACTAAAAATACAAAAATTAGCTGGGCGTGGTGGCACACGCCTGTAATCCCAGCTACTTGGGAGGCTGAGGCATGAGAATCACTTGAACCCTGGAGGTGGAGATTGCAGTAAGCCTAGATTGTGCCACTGCACTCTAGCCTGGGTGACAGGGTGAGACTGTGTCTCAAAACAAAAGAAAAGAAAAATTAAAAACTCAATTTTTTTGTGATGAAATTTGCACATCTTTGATTATTCATTTCATCACAAATAAAAAAAAACAAATTAAAAACAATTTAATAGTAACATCCTTCTTCATCATGCCCAAACTACTGTTTATAACCTTGTAATAAGAGCTGAGAACATCTTTTAAATTAAAATAGTCATGTCAACCTGCCCAACCAGGTTTTAAATGCATTGTTTAGTATTCTATAGTAATTTAAATGGCATGGCACCAGTGTTACACTAGGTAGACATAAAACAGAATAAAGACCTGGCGTAATGGCTCACTCCTGTAATGTCAGCACTTTGGGAGTCGGAGGTGGATGGATTGCTGGAGCTCAGAAGTTTCGGACCACCCTAGCCAACATGGCAAAACCTGTCTCTGCTGAAAATACAATAATTAGCTGGGTGTGGTGACTCATGCCTGTAGTCCCAGCTATTCGGGGCTGAGGCACGAGAATCACTTGAATCCAGGAACAGAGGTTATAGTGAGCCAAGATGGTGCCACCACACTCCAGCCTGGGTGACAGAGCAAGATCCTGTCTCAAAAACAAAAACAAAAACAAAACAAAACAAAACACAACACAACAGAATAGAGAATACAGAAACAGAATTTCGTTTATCATAAGTATGGTACTTCAAATCAGTGAACACAGTATAAATTATTCAATTGATGATCTTCAAATAAATTTTAATTATTGAGGAAAGCTATATTGTATTCCTATTCTCTCTAATACCAAATAAATTCTAGTTGGATCAAGTATTTTTCAAAATATGCAAAAACTAGAAGAAAATACACGTATTTTTAAAATCTTGGGGCAAATAAGATCTTCCAAATATGACACCAAAGCTAGACATTTTAACAAGCACATGTTGATAGATCTTACTCAATTAAAATTTAAAACTTCTGAACTACAGAAAAGTGTCAAAAACAAATATAAACAGCTAAGCAACAAAATTTTTAAAAACACTATTTACACTAACTAGGACTAATATTTTAAAGATACATAGAGTTCTTATAAAACACAAGAAAAATGTGAGTCTCTCCCATAAAATTGTTAAATGAAATAAAAATGCAATTCACAGGCTGCGTGTGATGGCTTACTCCTGTAATCCCAGCACTTTAGGAGGTCAAGGCAGTGGATTGCTTGAGGCCAGGTGTTCTAGACCAGCCTGGCCAATATGGCAAAACCCTGTCTCCACTAAAAATACAAAAATTAGCCGGACATGGTGGCGCATCTCTAATCCCTCCTACTCTGGAGGCTGAGACATGAGAATCACTTGAGCCCTGGAAGTGGTGGTCACAGTGAGCTGAGATGATTGTACCACTGCACTCCAGCCTGGTGACAGAGCGGGACTCTGTCTTAAAAAAAAATGCACTTCACAAAAGAAGATATGAAAATAATCATGTCAAAAGATATTGTTCTTATTAATAATCAAAGATGTGCAAATTTCATCACAAATAAATGATAGCAAAGATTAAAAAACTGAAAATACTGGGGAAAGCAGGCATGATTATGGACTGATGGTGAGGAGATAACTAGATAGAAATCTTCTGCACGGGAATTTGGTTTTTTGTTTTTGTTTTGTTTTGTTTTGGTTTTTGTTGAGATGGAGTCTTGCTCTGTTGCCAAGCTGAAGTGCAGTGGCGCAATCTTAGCTCACTGCAACCTCCACCTCCCGGGTTCAAGCAACTCTCCTGCCTCAGCCTCCTGAGTAGCTGGGACTACAGGCATACACCACCATGCATGTATTTGTATTTGTATTTTTAGTAGAGACAGTGTTTCACCATGTTGGCCAGGCTGGTCTCAAACTCCTGACCTCAGGTGGTCCACCCTCCTCGGCCTCCCAAAGTACTGGAATTACAGGTGTGAGCCACCATGCCTGGACAAATGTGGTAATATATATTTTAAAAATCACAAAAGCAATTAAAAAAAAAAAAGCTAGGCTGAAGGGAAGAGAATAAGGTAAAGGCAATATTTTTGAACTAGCAAGTCCTTTTTTAGATGTTTATATTTTATTTTTCCTTTTTTTTTTTGTATACAGATAGGGTTTTGCAATGTTACCCAGGCTGGTCTCAAACTCCTGGGCTCAAGCCATCTTCCCACCTAGGCCTCTCAAAGTGCTGGGATGACAGGCATGAGCCACTGCGCCTGGCCTGAGTTTATCTTAAATATGCATCAATTGTGTTTATCACAGTGAAAAATTGTTAACAACCTAAGGGTCCATACAGTAAAATATTATGCAGCCTTAAAAGTGATGAAGTCAGTTTATATGTAAAAATGTGGAAAACTGACATGATATAGGACGTGTTTCTTAAAAGGTTTTAAAACAACAAGCAAAATAGTGTGATCACACTTTGGGGAAAAATATACTTGTAGATTTGAAAAATATAGTTTATGCACCCCAGAGTAAACAAAGGAACATCTAGATAGTAGAGTCCTGGTACTGTGCATATTCAGGTTGCTGCTTTTATGAATAATATATAATGAATATTTTTGCCTTTATAATACAGGAGATACAAGTTATTTTCCAAAGGACAGTTTAGTCTTAAATTTATTTCCTCCAAGATTATTTAAATAAATGTCCATTTCTGATTGCTAGTGTTTTGCATAAATAATTGCAAACTGTGAGCCAAGGTGGCTCTACAAAATGCATTGGCAATGTGGCCACACATGTGAAGCAGATTATAATCTAGAGTGGAAGTGATTTATTTGCAGAAAAATCATGGACCTCAATAAATATTAATTAAAATTAGTACTCTAATTAATTTTAATACAATCTGTGGTGTACTTGGTGGATACTTGGCAATCATTTAGTTAATTTGATCATTGTAGCCTGCGAAGCTAGATAAATTGAGCCAAAAGGCCCTGTTAGAGTAGACAAATGCATCGACCACACTTCAAAGACAGGATGTCTGGCCGGGTGAGGTGGTTCACGCCTGTAATTCCAGAACTCTGGGAGGCTGAAGCAGGTGGATCTCTTGAGGTCAGGAGTTCAAGACCAGCCTGGCCAACATGGTGAACCCTGCCTCTATTAAACTACACAAATTAGCTGAGCATAGTGGTGGGTACCTGTAATCCCAGCTACATGGAGGCTGAGGCAGGAGAATCGCTTGAACCGGGGAGGCAGAAGTTGCAGTGAGCTGAGATCGAGCCACTGAACTCCAGCTTGGGCAACAGAGCAAGGCTCCATCTGAAAAAAAACAAGCAACCAACAACAAAAAAACAAAGATAGCATGTTCTTTTATCAACAGCTTGGAATTCTATGTGCAGTTTCAATACCAGTCAAATGGAATTCTGTAGATAAATCCACTTTTACAACTAGGGACAAGAAATCAACACATCAGCACATATCGATAGTGGACCTGATTGGTTTATCAACTAATTCAGTCCCAGGCATGACATCTCTTTCCCTAGTGAGAAACCATCCCTATTTGCTTTTTGTTTTGAAGGAGTTTTTGTATTTAAAGAATCAAAATTCAAGTCAGGGCCCTTAAATTCAAAGATCTCAGCAATGAAATGTCGCATGGTGGTGACAGTCATTTAGGTGAAGCAACATTCCTAGTGCAGCTCCCCACCTCGCCTCATTAGATATGCTTATGTCATGGACAGAACCTCCGCAATGCAGCTTGATTGGCTTAAGCAGAAGACACAGATCTTTCCGTGTTAGACTGAAAGGTAGCATCGAGGATGGAAATTCACCTCCTTACTTTTCACTATCCTCAAATATTTAGCTAACGGATTCATCAAAACTAGTGAAAGCATGTCTTTCAACATCTCTCTAGAGTATCAAGCAGCTGATTGCAACTTTTCACGTTCCTTAAGCATATGGGTTATATAATCTACAGGGATTATATATGCAACCTGTATATCTATGTGCAGTTTCAATACCAGTCAAATGGAATTCTGCAGACAAATCCGCTTTTATCTGCAGAATATGCTGATAATGATTTCCTCCTTGACCGTCAGGCTAATTATCACCAGGGAATTTTTAATGCTTTAAAAATGCATGTCGCTTATTTTGCTTGCATATCAGTGGTTTAATAAATGCCAGCATAAACATTAAATTCTGTTCATGTTGAATATCTTTTTTGATAAGCCAAAGTGTGTTAAAAATTAAAATAAAATTAATTTCCACTTTCCCATTTTTATACTGTCAAGTAATATCATTTTACGTCATGCTGTAGTGTTCTACAAATGGACGTTCAGTGCTTTGAATGAATGAACTTGGTGATTTATTTACTGCCTTGGGTGTTAGTCATTACTTTTTCAATTACTGTAAAACTTTATACATCACAGCATGAGACTCTCAGAAACCAGAAAAAAAGCAGTGCTGGAAAGATTTTCTTTTAAATGGGATCACATAATAAAGACAAAAGACTAAATTAGTGTCTCCTATGTGCCAGAAAGCGACATTGGTTTCCATATTTGTGAGCTTGTGAATAACCTTCCAGAAGTGAATCTTTCGCAATCAGAATGCATGGGAAATCCTGGTCTTCTGCCTTTCAGTCGATGTACGAGTCATAGCAAGCCATCGTTATCCACAGAGCTCAAGAGCAAGAATCTCTAGGATCCAGTGTATTAGCAAGAGGAAGCTGAGATTTTGAAAGAACTGACATGGTGTCATATCATCCGACAAACCTTTAGACATGCCAGCTATATTGCTATGCTATGCACTAAGACCCCAATGAGTCCACACATTTGATTTCTTTTCCTATTTACATTATAAAGCCCTGACAAGATTCCTAGCACTGTCCTGGACTATAGAGATCGAGATCATATAACACCGAGATGACACGCCCACAGGGAGGTTTTAATCTCCTGGAAACCCAGTGTCATTGCCAGGAGGGGCGCGCCACTGGAACATGGCGCCTGCTGTAAAACTCACAGGGAGGTGAGGCTGAGGCAAGGCAAGGTTAGAGGAGGCCTCGCTGGGCTGCTTCCATAATCACTTCTAGAGCAGTGGGGAGTGAGAAGGAGCCGCTGGCAAGGCGACAGAAGTCGCAAATGGACTCAGTGGAAGTCCAAATTCAGCACCTGCAGGCCTGGCTGGCCTGACTGTGGTAAACACACAGCCACAGGGATTCCAAGTCGCTCCTGGAGCGAAGGTTTCTTCCAGCCTGTTCAGCCCACTCTGCCTGGTGCTCCTAGATCTGCAGGTATTTAAAATGTGCCAATAAAAAACAAAAGAAAAAAATGTGCCAATTGAAAGGGAAGCATTTCAGGAGGAGTGTGGCGGCTCATGCCTATAATCACAGCATTTGGGGAAGAAAAGGTGGAAAAAGAGCTTGAGCCCAGGGGTTCAAGACCGGCCTGGGCAACATAGTGAAACCCCCTTCTCTCTCTCTTTTTTTTTTTTCTTTTGAGACAGAGTTTCACTCTTGTTGCCCAGGCTGGAGTGCAGTGGTGCTATCTCAGCTCACTGCAACCTCTGCCTCCCGGGTTCAAGTGGTTCTCCTGCTTCAGCATCCTGAGTAGCTGGGATTACAGGGACCTGCCACAACGCTCAGCTAAATTTTGTATTTTTAGTAAAGATGGGATTTAACCATGTTGGCCAGGCTGGTCTTGAACACCTGACTTCAGGTGATTCACCTGCCTCAGCCTCCCAAAGTGCTGGGATTACATGCATGAGCCACCATGCCCGACTGTTTTGGTTTTTTTTTTTTTTTTTGAGACGGAGTTTCGCTCTTGTTACCCAGGCTGGAGTGCAATGGCGCAATCTCGGCTCACCGCAACCTCCGCCTCCTGGGTTCAGGCAATTCTTCCTCAGCCTCCTGCCGACTGTTTTTTTTAAAGGGAAAAAAATTTATTAGGTCCAGGAATCAAAGATGACTTGGGGTAGAATTATGATTACATGCAGAATTGAATGGTTAGAAATGAAATCAATCTATTTAGGTCCATCCTAAGCTTCTGATAGCCAATCAGTAGACACAACGATAGTAGTAGTATTCCTAGAAAACAGGATAAATCTCCGATGTGCATGAGTTTAATTAACCAGATAGATTATTGGATCGTGGATATCCGCCCTTATCCCATTCTCAGTCAGATGAATTTTCTTGCTCATGAAGTCCACACTGAAAACAGCATGCTCTGCCAGGCTCACGCCTGTAATCCCTGCACTTTGGGACGCTGAGGCGGGCAGATCACGAGGTCAGGAGATCGACCATCCTGGCCAACATGGTGAAACCCTGTCTGTATTAAAAATACAAAAATTAGGGGGGCGTGGTGGCAGGTGCCTATAATCCCAGCTACTTAGGAGGCTGTGACAGGAAAATCGCTTGAACCGGAGAGGTGGAGGTTGCAGTGAGCCGAGATCATGCCGCTGCACACCAGCCTGGTGACAGAGTAAGACTTTGTCTCAAAAAAAAAAGAAGAAAAGAAAATAACAGCATGCTCAGAAATAGGGGTGGAAACCCCCTTCTCTACAAAAAGTTTAAAATTCCCAACTACTCAGGAGGCTGAGGTGGGAGAATGGCTTGAATCTGGGAATTTGAGGCTTGAACTCCTTCGATGCTTCCTCCTCGACTTAAACCTTTCCCTTTGATGAGGCCTGTGTAAGATCCTCCAAGAACTCCTCACTCAGGACAGGTGCCCACCAAGCTGACCCTGGTTCCTCCAGCTGAGCAGAAACAGGCAGGTCTGGATCATTTGCTTTTTTGGGCCAAGGAGAAAAATCTTTTGCTTTAAGTCTTATTGTTGTGGACCCAGGAAAACAGACAGGTCTCAGTTAATTTTGAAAGTTTATTTTGCAAAAGTTGAGGATGTGCCCATGACACAGCCTCAGGAAGCCCTGATGACACGTGCCCAAGGGGGTCAGGGCACAGCTTGGCTTTATACGTTTTAGGGAGACATGAGACATCAATCAATATACGTAAGAAGTATATTGGCTAAATCTGGAAAGGCAGGACAACTTAAAGCAAAGGCAGGAAGCAGGGAGGGGGCTTCCAGGTCACAGATAGGTGAGACACAAATGGCTGCATTCTTCTGAGATTCTGATTAGCCTTTACAAAGGAGGTAATCAGATATGGATCCGGTCAGGCATGGTGGCTCATGACTATAATCCCAGCACTTTGGGAGGCTGAGGTGCGCAGATCCCTTGAAGTCAGGAGTTCAAGATCAGCCTGGCCAACATGGTGAAACCCTGTCTCTACTAAAATATACAAAAATTAGCTGGACATGGTGGTGCATGCCTGTAATCCCAGCTACTTAAGAGGCTGAGGCAGGAGAATCACTTGAACCAGGAGGCGGAGATTGCAGTGAGCTATAGGCCACTGCACTCCAGACAGAGGGAGACTGTTCTCAGATAAATGAATGAATGAATGAATGACTTTGGGAGGCCAAAGAGGGGGGATTCCTTGATGCCAGGAGTTCAAGGCTGCAGCATATGACTGTGCCGCTATACTCTAGGCTCGGCATCAAAGTGAGACCCCATCTACGAGATAAGTAAATAAAATAATTCCAGTTTTTGCAAGTTCTGGAGAATGACCGACTTTTAGGCTGATTATGCCATAACCATCCTAATAGGACCCAAAGGCTATGTAGCCCCTGGGAAGTAAAGATTACTTTTGGCCTCTGAAACTGATACAGAAAATTATTTTAGCAAATAAACCTCTCTGCCCAGAAATACCCAAATAATGCATTCTAACGTGTCTGCTTGCGGGTTATCTGAAGAACCTGAATGAAGAGATCAAGTGCAGGTTATAGTGAACAGAGGCTGTAGGTTCCGAGAGTAATGACTGGCGTTCATATCTGGGGTGGAGATGGCATGGTCAGTCCCAGCCTAGCCCCACGCGGTGCTCTGTGTGGCCTGTTCAAGGACCACCAGACCCTTTGGGAAGGTGGCATCGGCCTGGGAGGGAGACTGAGGGAAGATTCAGAGAGACCTCCCACCTCAGTGTCTGGAATAGGTGTGTCACTTTTCTTCTAGTCAGACTGATGAATTCCCCAAATCCAGATGTCACGGTAATGAGGTCTTGTACAGGGTGGATGACAGCCCCATATATTTTAGGAACTAACCATATTGTTTTCCTTTACCTCTCTTAGGAGAGTAGTAACCAAAGAATTCCCATCTGAGTGCAGGTTATAGGGTCAAAAGACACTGATGCCCCAGATACCAAGGGAGTGATGTAGGCAGAGAACCTAGAACAGTAAATAGGCGTGCTATTTCAACTCACATTGCTTCCATGAAGCAAAGAGGGTGCTGGGAAAGTGGTTTGGAATAGTTCAGCGATCTGGACATGTCTGTTCATCTTAAGCTTATTATTATTATTATCATTTTGAGATGGAGTCTCACACTGTTACCCAGGCTGGAGTGCAATGCTTGATCTTGGCTCACTGCAACCTCCGCCTCCCGGGTTCAAGCAATTCTCCTGCCTCAGCCTCTGGAGTAGCTGGGATTACAGGTGCCAGCCACCATGCTTGACTAATTTTTTGTATTTTTAGTAGAGATGGAGTTTCACTATGTTGGCCAGGCTGGTCTCAAACTCCTGACCTCGTGATCCGCCTGCCTTGGTCTCCCAAAGTGCTGGGATTACAGATGTGAGCCACCACGCCCAGCCATCTTAAGCTTATTATACCTATAATTTAATTTTGATTTTTATTTTTGAGACAGGGTCTCACTCTGTCGTCTGGGCTGGAGTGCAGTGGTGTGATCTCAGCTCACTGAGCCCCCAGTTCCTGGGCTCAAACAATTCTCATGCCTCAGCCTTCTGAGTAGCTGGGATTATGGGTGTGTGCCATCATGTCCGGCTATTTTTTGTGGAGACAAGTTTTCGCCATGTTGGCCAGACTGATCTTGAACTCCTAGCCTCAAGTGATCCACCTGCCTCAGCCTCTCAAAGTGCTAGGATTACAGATATGAGCCACTGTGCCCAGCCAAGCTTATTATAACTATAATTTTAAATTATCTGCCTCTATTCTGATCTTGACTCTTACAACTTAACTTGTAAGCTTTATAATGAATATTAGTGGAATAATTTACTTAGGAATTCACCTGATGCCTATTTTTTTGTATGGTTTTAATCACAGTGATTCCAAACTCTTCTATGAATATTACCTGCACTAATATTGCCCCCAATATTCATTTTGGGAAATACTTGATTGCTTTCTGCTTTTGTGTTAATTCAGGGAGCTCATTCATTCTCAAAATGGAAACTCTTGCGATTTAACCAAATGACTCAGATCTCTGTCCCCCACCTCCATGCAGTGGAAATCACATGTCCTGTTGCATGAAAATAAACTTGTTAAATTATTTCCCAAACTACTTCCTCTTCCAAGTTTCCCTATTGATTTCCATCAGTTGCCCCATACAAATATACCTCTTTCCCAAATTCTTTTATTTTCTCACCTGCTGGGACTCACGAACCTCCCCAAATTATACATAATACTTAGTACATGTGTGCATCTTTTTCTGGGGAGAAGACCCATCGCTTTCATTCTATTCTCAAGGAGACCATGGGTCTCTCCTCCTCTGAAAGGATCATAATGATCTGCCATTTTAATCCATGCCATCATCACATGATACTAGTGCTATTAAAACTGGCGGGGTGCAGTGGCTCACGCCTGTAATCTCAGCATTTTGGGAGGCCAAGGCAGGCGGATCCCTTGAGGTCAGGAGTTAGAGACCAGCCTAGCCAACATGGAGAAACCCTGTCTCTACTAAAAATACAAAAGAAATTTGCCAGGCATGGTGGTGTGCAATTGTAATCCCAACTATGTGGGAGACTGAGGCACAAGAATCACTCTAGGCAGAGGTTGCAGTGAGTCTAGATGACGTCACTGTACTCCAGCCTGGGTGACAGAGCGAAACTCCATCTCAAAAGAAAAAAAAAACATCCAGACTAGGTCCCTCCCGTCTCCTCCTTCCAGCCCCATTCCTCACGAGGATGCCGCACCACTGCTTCAATCAGTAGAATACAGGGGCTAACCGCTCCCACTCCTGTCTGCCTGAAAGTTCTGCAGGAGTCTACGGCCATACCACCCTGAACATGCCCACCTCGTGTGAAAGGTCTGCAGGAGTCTACGTCCATACCACCCTGAACACGCCCACCTCGTGTGAAAGGTCTGCAGGAGTCTACGGCCATACCACCCTGAACACGCCCACCTCGTGTGAAAGGTCTGCAGGAGTCAGGCCAGTCTACTCACCTGGCGCCACCACTTCACCTCTATTCCTAATTCATTTGCTGTTTTCTTCCCGAGAAGCCCTTGCATACCCATTTCCCCACTCCTATCCACACTTCAAGGCCCAAAACATGCCTCATAGACCAAGACCAGGGCAGAGACAGTTTGGTTTCAGATGACAGAATAACTGAGTGGGCATGTGGGCATGTGGCTCTGGAGTATAAACATTTGGAAATGTCAATATGATATATATCATAATATATATAATAATATTATTAGAATAAATGTTAATATATAATAAACATTCAGAAATATCTACACAGAACTTAAAGCTTTGTAAAAAGATGAGCTCTCCAAGGTAAATAAAAGCAGAAAGCAGTCAAGTGCTTATTCTCAATTTCTACCTCACTTAGGCACCTAGCCCAGTGCTCAGGAGAGAGTAGCACTTGACATTTACAGAATAAATGTGGAATGTTACATTGAAAATAAAATATATGGAGGCCAGATATGGTGGCTCCTGCCTGTAATCCCAGCGCTTTGGGAGTCTGAGGCAGGTGGATCACCTGAGGTCAGGAGTTTGAGACCAGCCTGGCCAATATGGTGAAACCCCATCTCTACTAACAATACAAAAATTAGTAAGGCTTGGTGGCACAGGCCTGTAATCCCAGCTACTTAGGAGGCTGAGGCAGGTCACTTGAACCCAGGAGGCAGAGTTTGCAGTGAGCCAAGATTGTGCCATTGCACTCCAGTCTGGGCGACAAGAGCGAAACTTCGTCTTAAAAATAATTATATATATATATATGGAGCTGGGCACGCCTATAGTCCCAGCTACTCAGGAGGCCAAGGTGAGAAAATGGCTTGAGCCCAGGAGTTCAAGTTCAGCCTGGGCAACATAGCAACATAGACCTTGAACCTAAAAAACCATGAATCTAAAAAATGCCTAATAAACTTTTGAGAGGTGCTCAACTTCATTAGCTATCCTGAAAATTCAAATTTAATTAATACAATACCATAACCTAACCATCAGAATAGCTAAAAAGAAAAGAAAAGAAAATGCCAGGCTTGGCGCGGTGCCTCACGCCTGGAATCCCAGCACTTTGGGAGGCTGAGATGAGTAGATTACCTGAGGTCAGGAGTTCAAAACCAGCCTGACCAACATGGTGAAACCCTGCCTCCACCACAAAACACAAAAACCAGCTGGGCAAGGTGGCACATGCCCATAGTCCCAGCTACCGGGGAGACTGAGGTGGGAGAATCACTTAAACCTGGGTGGTGGAGGTTGCAGTGAGCCAAGATCACACCATTGCACTCCAGCCTGGCAACAGAGAAAAACTCCGTCACAAAAAAAAAAGAAAGAAAGAAAATGCCCAGAGTGATAAAGATAAGGAGTAACCTACACTCATGCACTGTAAGATGGGGATGTAAATTGGTATAACTACTGTAGAAACTGTATGGCGGCCCTTAATAAAGCTAAACATATGTGCATCTATGACCCACAAATTCCACTCATAAGGACGTACAACCCCCCTTCAAAAAGATAGCAAGACCTCATCTCTAAAAAAATAAAATAAAACCCCTTGCTAACTAAAGGGGGTTGGAAGTTTCACATGGTCAAAATTTGCCAGCAAAATATGCCAAACAAAGTACTCTGTAAAAAATAGATGAATTGTTGCCCTAGTCCTTGCATCGAAAATGGTTATTTGCAAAAGCATGGTAGTTGCTAAGCAACTTAAAGCAGCGCACTACATGTCAAATGACATCCTTAATAGGTACATAGCAAATACACACCTTTCTAGTAACATTTGTCATAGATATAATGGCAATTTAGAGTGGAGAGAAAGAAAATATACTTTGAATTAATAATTAATAAATAATCACTTCAGGCATTTGCTTAATTACTGTTACAAATGTAACTAACCCCAGGCATAATTATTTAGAAGAGAACTCAGGTCTTCTTAGAACACATTAGAACACATTCTAAACTGATATTGTTGGTCTCTAAGGAGTAAATGTGTTCACAGTTAAATTAGGTGTTCAATATTATGAATCAATATTAATTTTAAACTTGAGTTGGAGAGAGAACAAAAAAACAGAGGCTAGTGTACAGCCACATAACCATTCTCTCGTCTGTTACTTAAGCAGGCAACTCCAAGTTGCCTATTTTTTTTTTTCAGAGTCTCACTCTGTCGCCCAGGCTGGAGTGCAGTGGCATGATCTCGGCTCACTGGAACCTCTGCCTCCTGGGTTCAAGAGATTCTCCTGCCTCAGCCTCCTGAGTAGCTGGGATTACAGGTGCGCACCTCCACGCCTGGCTAATTTTTGTTTTTTAATTAGGGACGGGGTTTCACCATGTTGGCCAGGCTGGTCTTGCACTCCTAACTTCAAGTGATCCACCCGCCTTGGCCTACCAAATTGCTGGGATTACAGATGTGAGCCACTGCACCCAGCTATATTAGGTGTTACTGAAATGGAAGACCAAGCAGGAAGCTGGTGGCTCAGCAGATGGGCTCGTTCTTCACGTCCACGTGCTTACCAGTAGAAGGTTCGGGCAAGTGCTTATCTTCATTTGAAGAAGATAATGGCTAATATCAAGGCCAGGAAAGTGCAGTCACTTGCATAGGTCCCAGACTCCAGGCACATAGCTATGCTAGACCAGGCCTCTACCTGACCATCTATGCCTTCCCCAATCTGCAGCAGTTCTGTATCTCTAAAGAGTTTTCTTCTGGACTTAAGCAGGCCCCTTGGCCTCTACACATAGAGGGCCTGCTAAAAACCTTTCCACTAAGCTCCTGAGAGCTCCAGAAAGAAAGCACGGGAGGCTGGACGTGGTAGCTCACGCCTGTAATCCCAGCACTTTGGGAGGCTGAGGCGGGCAGATCACTTGAGGTCAGGGGTTCAAGACCAGCCTGGCCAACATAGCGAAACCCCGTCACTACTAATAATACAAAAATTAGCTGGGCATAGTGGCACATGCCTGTAATCCCAGCTACTCAGGAGGCTGAGGCAGGAGAATCACTTGAAGCTGGAAGGCAGAGGTTGCAGTGAGCTGAGGCAGTGTCACTGCAGTCCAGCCTGGGCAACAGAGTGAGACTCTGTCTCAATAAATAAATTAATTAATTAATTAATTAATTAATAAAATCACTGTAGCCCTCTACCAAAAACCCTCATCCTCAAAGCTGGCTGGCCACTGCATTCCACCAGTGCTCAGATGGCACAGCCCAGCTGCGCCCCAAACACAGAGGAGAATTTCAAAACAGGAGAGCTCACAACAACCACTCTCCTGTGTAAAATGTTATAGGAGGTGACAAGGAGGCTGGAAAACCTGAGATCTGAGCCACAGACCAGGCAGCTGGCTCGTAGCCTAGTCCGGAGTGGGCTCCACGGGATCCCAGTCCTTCCAGCTACTGGTAATGGTGGAAACACCAAACAAGAGAGCTGGCTCAAACAAGAGAAGACAATTTTTCCATGGACGGGGAGGGGAAGAGGGGAGCGGGGGCTGGGGAGGGGAAGGGAGGAGCAGGGGCTGGGGAGGGGAAGAGGGGAGGGGGGTTTGGGGAGGAGAGGAAGAGGGGATGTGGGGGGATTGAGGGGAAGGGATAGTTTGGGAATGAAACTGTTGCACTTTTTATCAGGCGATGGAGTCTCATAAGGAGCGTGCAACCTAGATCCCCAGTATACACAGTTCCCCAAAGGGTTTGCTCTCCTTTGAGAATCGAATGCTGCTATCGATTTGACAGGAGGGGAGCTCAGGCGGTAGTGCTCGCCTGCCTGCCGCTCACTGGCCGGCTCTGTGGCTCCGTTCCTGTCAGGCCATGGACAGGTATGGGTCTACAGCCCAGGGGGTTGGGAACCCCTGCTTTAGGAGGTCTGAACACCTGAGTTTTTTAGTATTCCTGGAAATATATGACCCCAATATGCTGGATTTTTTTCCTTATACAAACTGATCCTCTACCCTTGCCAAACCCTTCCCATTCATTTCCTTTGGAAACAGTCTACCTTAATGCCCCTGCACTGTTACCCAGTTGTGTACTCAGAGATGCCAGTCTACTAGACCTCTTTGTCAAGCTCAGTGAGTACTGGCAAAGAATGGAAGGAAAGGACCAGACCTTCAGAGGTTTTATGATGCAACCAGTGGTCAAGGTCTGGGATGGGAAACTTGCCAGGGGTGCCCATGTTTTCAGGAAAGGCTTGAAGGTGGCTGGGCAGCGCACTCGCCTCAACGCTGGCATGGCCCAGGAGAGCCCTTCTGCTGATGAGCCCTTCCACTGATGAGCCCTTCCGCTGATGGCCAGGCCCTGTCCTTCCCTGCTCCCTCACCTTTTTCACCCTTCCCCATTGGTGTAGACAGATGGCACAATTCATCAGCAACCAAGGCAGAGACAATGGGCTGAGCTGACTCATTTACGAACAGTAATTCCTCCCAGAGAAGAGTCCCCATTCATTTAGACACTGAAGCAATTATTTGTGGGCTGACACTTGTAATTACTTTTTACTGCAGGTAGGCAACTGTTCCAAGCTAATAGGATTACTGGTTTTTGAAGGGCTTTTGGAACAAGCCATTTTCAAATAGTCAGCACAGCGTGTTCAGTGAACTTTCCACGCAGGGCAAATGCCTTCCTCTGTGGCGACTTATGACAGGCAAGGTGTGGATTCCTGGATGGAGGCACTTTGGCACTGCAGGGCCATTTTTGTTCCATGCTCCTTTGATTGTAAATGGGACCTGAGCAAACTGTGTCTGGTGATATTTCATGGGCTTGCATATGATTATTCTAAAATTTTCAACTGTTCCAGGAGTTGGCATTAGATTATATCAACCAACCAATCTTTTTGGCAATAGCAGAGAAAATCACTTTCCCAGTTATGGTATCTCATGGTTACTCCTCCCTCTGTACCACCCATTTCTGAGGGGAAGTTAAAAAAAAAAAATCTAGGCTTAATGTGGTGGCTCACACCTGTAATCCTAGCACTTTGGGAGGCTAAAGTGGGAGGAGCACTTGAGCCCAGGAGTTTGAGACCAGCCTGGGCAACATGGTGAAACTCTATCTCTACAAAAGTAGGAAAATTAGCCAGACATGGTGGTTTGCATCTGTAGTCCCAGCTACTCAGGAGGCTGAGGTAAGAGGATGGGCCTGAACCTGGGAGGTCGAGGCTGCAGCAAGCTGTGATTGCACCACTGCACTTTAGCCTGGGTGACAGAGTCAGATCCTGTCTAAAAAAAAAAAGGAAAGGAAGGAAAGAAAGAGAGAAAGAAAGAAAAAGAAAGAGAGAGAGAGAGAAAGGAAAGAAAGAAAGAAAGAGAGAGAGAAAGGAAGGAAGGAAGGAAAGAAGGAAAGAGAAAGAAAGAAAGAAAGAAAGAAAGAAAGAAAGAAAGAAAGAAAGAAAGAAAGAAAGAAAGAAAAAGAAAGAAAGAAACAAAGAAAGAAAGAAAGAAAGAAAGAAAAAGAAA